>NW_003302555.1:1186087-1187346 GCF_000004255.2 Arabidopsis lyrata subsp. lyrata | reverse complement strand
AGATTTTAAGGTTTTTCAAAGGTTTTACAAGATATTTTAAAGGTTTTAAAAGGTATTTAAAATACATTTATAAAGTATTTATAAGATTTTAGATACATACAAATGTAGTTTGTGTATGTTTTAATAATGTTACATACATATTTGGGTAAATCTTATATTTTTAAGAGCATTTTTTATAAGGTTTTAAAGAAGGGGCATTTTTGCAAAAACCCCTTTTTAATATTATTATTTTATAAAGTATTTATAAGATTTTAGATACATAGAAATGTAGTTTGTGTATGTTTTAATAATATTACATACATATTTGGGTAAGTCTTATATTTTAAAAGCATTTTTTATAATGTTTTAAAAAAATAGTATTTTTGAAAAATGGCATTGAAAAAGTGGTATTTTTGCAAAAACCCCTAATTTTAGTGAAATTAAAATTTTATTTAAAATTTAGTGAAATTAACATGTTTTAGTTAAAAGTAATAATTTTTAAATTTTTAAGTGTTAAATTTATTTAAATTTTAGTTAAATTAAAAGAATTTAAGTGCAAATCATTATTATTATTTTTAAAGTTAGTTTAAATTTTTAATTTTAGGTGTTGAAAATAGTTGGTTGTTTAAAATTTTTAGTGAAATTAAAACTTTCTTTAAAATTTAGTGAAATTAAAGTGTTTTAGTTAAAAGTAATAATTTTTAAATGTTTAAGTGTTAAAATTTATTTAAATTTATTTAAATTTTAGTTAAATTAAAAGAATTTAAGTGGAAATCATTATTGTTATTTTTAAAAATTACTTTAAGTTTTTAATTTTAGGTTTTTATTATAGTTTGGTATTTAATATTTTTAGTGAAATTTAAATTTCATTTAAAATTTAGAGAAATTAACATGTTTTAGTTAAAAATATTAATTTTTAAATGTTTAAGTGTTAAATTTATTTAAATTTTACTTAAATTAAAAGAATTTAAGTGGAAATCATTATTATAATTTTTAAAATCAGTTTAAGTTTTTAATATATGTTTTGAAAATAGTTTGTTAATAAATTTTTAATTCAAATTTAGTGAAATTAACATGTTTTAGTTAAAAGTAATAATTTTTAAATGTTTAAGTGTTAAATTTATTTAAATTTTAGTTAAATTTAGGGGTGTCAAAATGGATTGAAATTAATAGATCAATCCAAACCAATCCAATCCATGGATCTAATGAATTGGAAATTTGGATCTTAATGGATTAATGGATTAAATGGATTAGTGAGTTTAATGAATTGGATGAAATGG
>NW_003302555.1:1184379-1185490 GCF_000004255.2 Arabidopsis lyrata subsp. lyrata | reverse complement strand
TCACTCTCTCACAATCTCTCTCTCTCTCTCTCTCTCTCTCTCTCTCTCTCTCTCTCTCTCTCTCTCTCTCTCTCTCTCTCTCTCTCTCTCTCTCTCTCTCTCTCTCTCTCTCTCTCTCTCTCTCTCTCTCTCTCTCTCTCTCTCTCTCTCTCTCTCAGCCTCCAATTTCACCATCGTCGTTTAGAGAATTTCTCCTTCAAAGCTTCAAAACCAATTCCAACGACCTCTCTCTTTTTAGATTCGACGGTGCGTTCCCGTCAATCTCGCCGGAAGGTTTTGCTTTCTGGGTTTTTCTCTCTAATCGCCGGAAGGATCAAAATTGATTTCTAAGGTTTTGCTTTCTGGGTTTTTCTCTCTAATCTCTATTGTGGGTTTTTTGAGATTTGGCTTATGGCTGATTCTTTGTTAAATTTCAGAAGAATGAGATTCAGAGTTTAACCTCGGAACACATCAACAACTCCAAGCTAGTTCCTCCTCATATCTTAACAAGCCCTTCTTCTTTCCAAGGTTTTAATTTCTTACATTTTGAACTTGGTTCTTCATGTTCTGCATCAAATCGTTGCTCTTTGAGCTTGGTTTTGGGTTTTCTGGGTTTGTGAGCAAAATTGGCTTAGTTCATCTTTAGTTTAGAATAGTATAGAGATTAGTATAGATATGAAGGAAGAAGATATCTGTGTATAGATATGAGATGGATTAGTATCATGAACGTTAGTATAGATATGAGATGGATTAGTATCATGAACGTTAGTATAGATATTCTTTAATCATGTGATATGTTTGGTTTCTTTCTGCAAATATTCAAGCAGATATCTGTGTCTTCTTTTCTAAGTTTTTTTTTTTGGTAACAATTCTTTTGCAAGTTCCTGTATCTTCTTTTACTCTAATTAGCAAAGTTACTCTTGAATGTGGATTTATGGCTCTTAATTATTAACATCTCATTTGACTTAAATCTGCAGACTTAAACCTAAGACTTAACCGATGGATGATGAAGAAGAACAGTCTCCTAGTAGTGGTGGTGGTGGGCAATCATCATCATGTGCATCCGAATCTAGAATGCTAGTAAGTTCTTCTAATCATGCAAAAAGAAGTAGGAGATCAATGATGATGATGA
>NW_003302555.1:1111388-1184279 GCF_000004255.2 Arabidopsis lyrata subsp. lyrata | reverse complement strand
CAAAAACCCCCTTTTTAATATTGTTATTTTATAAAGTATTTATAAGATTTTAGATACATAGAAATGTAGTTTGTGTATGTTTTAATAATATTACATACATATTTGGGTAAGTCTTATATTTTAAAAGCATTTTTTATAATGTTTTAAAAAAATAGTATTTTTGAAAAATGGCATTGAAAAAGTGGTATTTTTGCAAAAACCCCTAATTTTAGTGAAATTAAAATTTTATTTAAAATTTAGTGAAATTAACATGTTTTAGTTAAAAGTAATAATTTTTAAATTTTTAAGTGTTAAATTTATTTAAATTTTAGTTAAATTAAAAGAATTTAAGTGCAAATCATTATTATTATTTTTAAAGTTAGTTTAAATTTTTAATTTTAGGTGTTGAAAATAGTTGGTTGTTTAAAATTTTTAGTGAAATTAAAACTTTCTTTAAAATTTAGTGAAATTAAAGTGTTTTAGTTAAAAGTAATAATTTTTAAATGTTTAAGTGTTAAAATTTATTTAAATTTATTTAAATTTTAGTTAAATTAAAAGAATTTAAGTGGAAATCATTATTGTTATTTTTAAAAATTACTTTAAGTTTTTAATTTCTGTTTTGAAAATAGTTGGTTATTTAATATTTGTAGTGAAATTAAATTTTTTTCTAAAATTTAGTTAAATTAACATGTTTTAGTTAAAAGTAATAATTTTTAAATGTTTAATTATTAAGTTTATTTAAATTTTAGTTAAATTAAAAGAATTTAAGTGAAAATCTTTATTATTATTTTTAAAGTTGTTTTAAATTTTTAATTTTAGGTGTTGAAGTTAGTTTGTTGTTTAAAATTTTTAGTGAAATTAAAACTTTATTTAAAATTTAGTGAAATTAACGTGTTTTAGGTAAAAGTAATAATTTTTAAATGTTTACGTGTTAAATTTATTTAAATTTTAGTTAAATTAAAAGAATTTAAGTGGAAATCATTATTATTATTTTTAAAATTAGTTTATGTTTTTAATTTCTGTTTTGAAAATAGTTTGTTATTTAATATTTGTAGTGAAATTAAATTTTTTTCTAAAATTTAGTCAAATTAACATGTTTTAGTTAAAAGTAATAATTTTTAAATGTTTAAGTGTTAAATTTATTTAAATTTTAGTTAAATTAAAAGAATTTAAGTTCAAATCAATTTTTAATTTTAGGTATTGAAAATAGTTTGTTGTTTAAAATGTTTAGTGAAATTAAAAATTTATTTAAAATTTAGTGAAATTAGCATGTTCTAGTTAAAAGTAATAATTTTTAGGGAAATTGTTAAAAATACTTCTTTTCAAAAATGCCCCTTTTAGATGTCAATTTTCAAAAATGCCCTTTTTTAAATCTGAAATTTTTATAAAATTTTATTAGGTTTAGAAGGTACTTATGGATTGTAACTCCTACTTGAAGACTCGATCCAAGTATTTATAAGGTTTTATAAGGTGTTCTTAAAGGTTTTTACAAGTTATTTTAAATGATTTTTAAGGTTTTTCAAAGGTTTTACAATATATTTTAACGGTATTTAAAATGCATTTATAAGGTATTTTATAAAGTATTTATAAGATTTTAGATACATAGAAATGTAGTTTGTGTATGTTTTCATAATATTACATACATTTTTGGGTAAATCTTTTATAATTAAGAGCATTTTTTATAAAGTTTTAAAAAGGGGGTATTTTTGAAAAATGGCATTGAAAAATTGTCATTTTTGCAAAAGCCCCTAATTTTTAAATGTTTAATTGTTAAATTTATTCAAATTTTAGTTAAACTAAAAGAATTTAAGTGCAAATCATCATTATTATTTTTTAAAATTAGTTTAAGTTTTTACTTTTAGGTTTTGAAAATAGATGTTTTACTATTTTTAAATGTTTAAGTGTTAAATTTATTTAAATTTTAGTTAAATTAAAAGAATTTAAGTGCAAATCCTTATTATTATTTTTAAAATTAGTGTAAGTTTTTAATTTTAGGTTTTGAAAATAGATGTTTTGGTTAGTGAAATTAAAATTAAAATTTTAGTGAAATTAACATGTTTTAGTTAAAAGTAATAATTTTTAAATGTTTAAGTGTTAAATTTATTTAAATTTTAGTTAAATTAAAAGAATTTAAGTTGAAATCATTATTATTATTTATAAAATTAGTTTAAGTTTTTAATTTATGTTTTGAAAATAGTTTGTTATTTAATATTTTTAGTGAAATAAAATTTTTATTTATAATTTAGTGAAATTAACATGTTTTAGTTAAAAGCAATAATTTTTAAATGTTTAAGTGTTAAATTTATTTAAATTTTAGTTAAATTAAAAGAATATAAGTGGAAATCATTATTATTAATTTTTGAAATTAATTTAAGTTTTTAATTTTAGGTTTTGAAAATAGTTTGTTATTTAATATTTTTAGTGAAATTAAAATTTTATTTAAAAGTTAATGAAATTAACCAGTTTTAGTTAAAAGTAATAATTTTAAATTTTCAAGTGTAAAATTTATTTAAATTAAAAAAATTTAAGTGGAAATCATTATTATTATTTTTTAATATTAGTTTAAGTTTTAAATTTAGCTTTTGAAAATAGTTTGCTATTTAATATTTTTAGTGAAATTAAAAATTTATTTAAAATTTAATGAAATTAACATGTTTTAGTTAAAAATAATAATTTTTAAATGTTTATGTGTTAAATTTATTTAAATTTTAGTTAAATTAAAAGAATTTAAGTGGAAATTATTATTGTTATTTTTAAAAATTTGTTTAAGTTTTTAATTTTAGGTTTTAAATTTAACACTTAAACTAATATTAAAAAAACTTTAGTGAAATTAACATAGTTTTAGTTTAAAAACATTATTTTCTTAAAGTTTAATTATTAAATTTGTTTTAAATTTTAGTCAAAATCACAATTATTTTTTTAAAAGAAGTTTAAGTATTAAATCTATATCACGTGAAACTATGCCGAACTTCGTACACCAAAGCTTACGAACCAACTAAGCACAGGATGCCTAGGCGCGGTTAGTTTTCGACGTGTTTAAAATTTAATACTTAAACTAATTTTTAAAAAAGTTTAGTGAAATTAACATGTTTTAAAATATAATTTTTAAATGTTTAAGTGTTAAATTTATTTTAAATTTTAGTGGAATTAAAATCATTATTATTATTTTTTAAAATTAGTTTAAGTTTTTAATTTTAGGTTTTGAAAACAGTTTGTTATTTAATATTTTTAGTGAAGTTATTAGTGAAATTAAAATTTTATTTAAAAATTAATTAAAATACAGAAATAAAAATCTTATTAAGAGAGAAAAAAGGAAATTAAGAGAGGTACCTTGATGCTCGTGTTATCGACGAAACGCAGAGATCATCCTCAGGCGACGTATTCATGATCTCAGCCATGGAAACACCGTCTCGTATCCATCGCCGTCTTGGTGCTCTCCTTCACTAACCCTCCCTGTCTCTGTAATCTTCTTTATTGCCGCTTTGTTTTTCTTCGTAATCTCATGAGAACGGTGAAATTAGGGTAGAGCCGACCTGGAATCAGAGGATGGGGATCATTCCCGAAACGAGATGTCTTCCTCCGACCAATCCTACGGATGAAATCGTTACATTGATCCTCGGCTCACTTCAATCTCTGAATGGATCATCTCCTTCACGTACGGTCTCGATCCAGAAGATGGTTTCTAGAGACTAGAGGTATTAAAAAAAGAAAAAGATGAAAGATGGTTTCTTTAGTTTTAGTCTCGATGAAAGATGAAAGATCGGACCAACAAAATCGCAGAGCTTTGCTGCGGAAGAATCTAGAGGTATGAAAAAAGAGAAAAAGATGAAAGATGAAGAATTTTGATTTCACAAGGAAGAAGAGTGAGTATTTATAAGCAAACGTTGTTCAATTGAAAAAAGGAAAGTCTCTCTATTGTTTCCTTTTTTCTGACGAGGTTAAGAAAAAGGAGATTTCAATTAGGCTGCAAAATAAGGAGATTTCAATTAGGCTCACAACGGTCATATTTGCGTAAAATTAAATTATTTGAGTTTTAGTGCGTAACGGTCATATTTGTTATTTTTACGTAAAATTATCTAGTGCGTAACAATTTATCATTTCAAGATAAATTAGGTTTCTTATTTGTGAAACAGAGAATGGGCCGTTGAAATCGAGAGGAGCAAAGTCGGGATCATGTGAGCTCTTTGCAATCGACAAGATCCTGCAACTAACGATTTTTGTAGTTGCTTATCTTTGGCTACTTTGTAAAAACACAATTACAAACTCGTGAGATACAAAACTGTTGAAAAACAACTGTCACTCATAACAAAAGATTAACCATCCATTCATGATACAAAACAGAACAGAACAGAGCATTCTTTAACCATCCATGTTGTTACTGTCTTCGTTAACCACCAAAAGCATCAAGAAATGAGGAAAGTAGAAGATGTGTCTGAGAAAACCTTGCCTTGTAGACGAGAAAGCATAAGGAATGATAAGTAGCATCAGGACTACCAAGAAGGCTGAATCAATGGCTAATACAAGATGGGAAAGCCATGGGAGATCGCTCATCACAAGAGTAATTCCAGCCACAGATGCCACTGTCATAGAAACAATAGCCGTTAATTAGCAAAAGTGGTAAAGCTAGTTGCAAGCTTTCTTTGTCAGAAGAGCATCACCCAAATAAGAGCCATTATAGTTACCACAGAACTGCACATTGCAGTATTGTTGAACAAGTCACAATTGCTACGAGTGGTTCAGTCACCATATATAACTCATAAGAGTATTGACACTATCCTTGTATCTTTGCGGATTTTGTTTACGA
The DNA here is from genome assembly GCF_000004255.2 of Arabidopsis lyrata subsp. lyrata. Lineage (NCBI taxonomy): Eukaryota > Viridiplantae > Streptophyta > Magnoliopsida > Brassicales > Brassicaceae > Arabidopsis > Arabidopsis lyrata. The sequence continues at coordinate 1,179,496 of NW_003302555.1, read as the reverse complement.
CTCGGTGACATATTCAAGGGGATCGGTTTCAGTCTTCCGGACCATTTGGTGCTCCAGCAGAGATACCAAAGCCATCCAAGTCAATCTCTGTAACCCAATAAAAGAAAGTTATATGAGACTTTATATACATTTTCCATAGAAATTGAAAAGGATGTGTTTAGTGACGTACCTTGTGCATCAACTATATCTTCAAAAAACAATTTATGATACAGATTTTTTTGAAACATAGCATCATTCTAAAGTGGAAACAGAGAGGAGATCGAGAGAAGCAGCAAACTCGGGATCATGTGGGTGTGTAGTGATTCTTTACTGAAATCCAACTTACGAAAACAATGATGTGAACGATATCATCTGTGACCTTAATTGAAGCTTTTTAGCCTCGTTTGTGACACCAATCTTGACGAACTGTGCCGCGTGACACTTAAAATTATGCTTTCACAACCCATTCTTTGACATTTTATGTGAGAACCCAATCTTGACAAAATTAGTATGGCCCAATATAACCTAACCCGTTCTGTTTCTACTGCTCTTTGACCAAATGGTCGTTTGCAAAAGAACCCCAAAACTAGTATGCGTGCTATCATAATTTTTGTGTTGAAATTTTAAAAGTATATATTTTAGTTATTAATTTTTGAATTACATATAACCTATATAATATTTCTGTCGATGATGTGTAAACCATCCGAATTCAAATTCTATGTTGTTAAAAGAATCAAAAAAGATTTCTTGAAAGATATGGGCAGATTCTGAATCTTTTTTTAAAAATACATATGCATATACCTGCATAGGAGTACTATGTAATAAGTTTTGAGTGGTGATCAATTTTTTAAAACAATAATAATGGTTTTTTCAAGAATTTAAGTTTGAAGAACCATACAAGTGACCGTGACATATTTGATTAACCTATATTTGATGAGGCCAACATTCAATCATGAAGCCAATAACATTTTTTGATTACTATATTAGTATATTATATTGCGAAAAAGACAACTTTTTAAGTAATTATCACCAACTTTTTTAACATGCTTTTTTGCGAGCCCAAATGCATCAACGAACCATTATGGATGAAGGTGGACCAAATTTGACCGTTTGGTAGCAACTTCGATATTTTAACTAGTCTATTCTGGTGAACAGAAAAAATAAAACTAGTCTATTCAAATCTTTTTTTTTTTTTTTTTTTGTCTATTCAAATCTTTATCCATATACGTAACATGAACAATGCCATATGTCCTCATCATTCAATGATTTGCTGTCGAATAATTCAGTAAAATCATGGAAAATATATTTTTTATATATATGGAGAAGATTTGTGAACTTTTAATATAACCTACTTAGCTAAATTATAGCAATTTGCATAAATCTCATGGATGTAGCACTTACTTTATCAAAAATTAATTAAAATTTTAGCAAGATATTTATGTACGAAGCAAAGTTCAATTCAAAGACAATAAATTTAGCTGACAAAATATATGTTACGTGCTGCATCGTGAAGCATATAGTTAAATTATCACAAAAAAAAATTATGATTATAAAATTAGATACCGTGATTCACGAGAGTCATATATACCTTCGATCACTTAAACCGGAAGGCAAAATCTGTGACCATGGTTATACACGTGCCTATTTTAGAATAAAAAGACAAAAGAGTTTACTTTTGTTCGAATTCCATATTAACATTTCTCTGAAGTTAGACAAGCCATTACCAACAAAACCAATTGGATCGTTTGAAACAAATAGTGGCCGCTAAAACTAATAAACACATAGAGGCTCGAAGCCCAGACTTGGTTAGCTCATACTCAGGTCCGGCTCTATATATAACCGTTGAATAAATAACTATGAATAAGGCCAAATTTTAGAGAGTTGTGTAAGATCATACATATTGTAACTCTTAAAGTTGGTTTTGCATTATAGGTGTAGAAAATTGACAATGAAGATTCATATACAGAGGACAATGACCATTTCACTTAATTATGTTTTATCATAATTAACTACCACTTGATCCTATGTTTAGGTATTACTCTCCTTTTCTCGCTTTACACTCTTGAATAGTTTCTATCAACTTTGTGGAAAATGGTTGGAAAGCGTGACTTTATCTTTTAATTACTTTCACGACCCATGAAAAAGGAATCTTTTATATATCCCTTTTTTATTAAAGATTTTCACATATAATTGCATGGAACGTAAACATTTTGTTTTTTGGTTAATAAGAACGTAACCATTTTGTTTATTGGTTCCATAAGTTTTTCATTCTACGATTTTCTCTTAGCTGTAAAAAAATATATGCTCTCGTATTTTTACTTTCGTAGCGATTGGAGACGATATATACGATGATAAATATGTTTGGACTATTAAAAAATTCTTTAAAATCAATTAGAAATTTTGATCACAAATTAATTTCGATAACAGAAAAATAATTCCCAATTACAATCGTGAAATTGCTTTACAAAAACTATTATTTAAAATATATATTAAATATATCTTTGTTATAAGCAACAATGCATTCCAAGAGTTTAAAATAGAACTGAAAAGGTAAGGTGGTTGAAAAAAAGAAAGATATAGCGCGATTTTGAATTGTAGAATGTCGATATCAATTTGACCGAAAATGAATTGGATTGGTCAAGGCCGAGTAAAAACAAGAAGGCCATTATCATCCACTAAGTGACATATGTATACTTTAAGTCTAATCATATCTCCATTATGTTCTTATTTTTATTTCATATATCGCCAAGTTTCTATGCTATGGTATGGATCTAACCTTTGTCTTCTTTGAAATGTCGTTTATTGCGTTATATTTTTATAGGAATACGTTTAATACAATTATAAAAAGTATTTATATATATATATATATATATACATTTACTGATGGCTTAGTTTGTACTTTTTATTTTTCTCCCAAGAATACGTATGGATTCTAGCTAATGTTGTTTTATGTGAATCCATGTTAATACTTTTTGGTCTATGCAAATATTATTCTACATATACATAAGACCACATGAATAATTGCGTTATAAATATGTGGATGCATCTAGTATCATGAAATGCCTATATATGTACACAAGCTTCAACTGGTGATAATTTTTAACGCAAGTTGCTTACTTGTTGGAATAAAACATTGGTGTATCAGTTGAAAATTTGACTAATTAACGTTTGCAGTAGACTAATCCGTTCCTTATACTACTAATATGATTTCAACAACATCATATTCCTACACTATCGTGGGTATATATGTAATCTATATAGTATTGCGCTTTTTATGAACTAAAAGCATGTGGTATATCTGTAATGTATGTATACCCTCTGGGCTCTGGATCTAAATCTGTCTTATCAATGTTATTCACTTATTCTCTTTGAGTTATCAATAAAGGAAATTTAGTAAATAACCGGTTAAGTAGTCTAGGTCCGGAAAAAAAAAAATGTGCTCCAATATGATGTTGAAATCGATTCTATAATCAGCTAATTATCTATATATAGCTTTTGCCAATTTTAAAATAATCCATGTGTTTAAATCCATAAGTTATGTTCAAAAAGAAAAAGAAATTTGTTTAAATATATAAACGACGCCACCATGGAAACATATGTAAAATTGTAAATGTAGACAGAGAATTATTTTTAACTAAATTCGAACTTGTTCATTTGTGTTGATGCGTTATATCTCAGCTATCATCTTGTTCACAATATTATTTTGACTATACTCAAATTACAATTGTATTGTACAAGTTCAAATTCAGCATTTCTTTAGAAAATTAAATCGTAGGAGCTGTCCAGATGCAGCTGGATTTACTATTCTAACTCTAGTTTAAATATGAGGGGCGGTATAGATCAAATTCAAATAGATAGATAATTAGCATGGAAATCTATTTATAGGAGCTCTGCATAAAAAGAAGTATACAAAATTGCCATATTATTGTCATACACGCATAGAAACGCATTTCTTTATATATATATATTTTTTCTTTATAGTTATATATAAACAAATCCCGTTTGTCTAAGTGCCTATCTGGTGTATGTGAATCTTGATTAATTGATAAAGGGAACAATACTAAATATAAAAAACGTCTCGAAAACTTAGGGGAATATTCTAGTGCCGCCAAAGTTCAAGAAGAAAAGTCCAAAACTAAAACACTAAATTAATGTTATTATTTTATAGGAATCTTAAAACATGATTACATTATGATTAAAGTGTAAATTACCTAAAGAATTGGTAATTAAGTCAGCCCACAAGCTGACGACCTATCTTCCTTCCAAAAATTCACCTGTATTTTGTCAGTTCTCTGTCTCTTCGTACTTTCGATTAATTAACTAACCGTAATTATCTTACTTTTCAGCTAGGGGTAATAAAAAAGCACATTTAGTTTACTTTTGTTTGAAAATCGATATGATCGAGATTTTGATATGGTCACATTGTTTAACGTATTCTTTTTTGTATTATTACGCTTTTCATCTTCAAATCATATAGTATGTATGTAAAATATAGGATTTTATCCAAATTATAACACGATAGTGATAATAATACATACAATTCGGATACATATACAATTCTATTCATGAATAAAATAGTATTACAATCTACAAGGGATGTTTCAATTAAAATTTTGGTATGAGTTTATAATAGTTATGACTCAGAGAAAAAAAATTGTTAGCTTGCACATAGTAGGTTCAGGGCCGTGCCTATGGGCAATAAAAAAAGCATTTGTTTCAGGTAACAAAAATATAAAAAATTTTTAGAGCCTCCAAATTTCACAAATTTAGTGTATCAGAATGGTTTTAGAGAACTCTTTAATGGGTTAACAACCCAAATTCAAATATGCAAATAATTTTTTTTTTTGTATTTATACACAATTAAGCTTTACAATAAAGAAATCGAGATTTCCAAACCGGTAAGAAAACATATCTCAAACAAAAAAAGAAACCAGAATCTTAAATTGAAAAGGAATCGAGTAAAGGTTGTGAATTTTTGGAATTTTTCTATCGTTTGGAATTTTTTTAAAAAAAAATTTATTTAAAAATTATATTAAAAAGGTATTTTTTTGGATCCCTAATTTCAACCTCGCCTTAAGCCTCGATAATCCTGGTACGGCACTGAGTAGGTTAGCATTACTTTTTTGGTTCAATCTTTTTTTCGTAATACGTTAAGATTCTTTTTTTTAAAATGCGTTAGAAAATAAACCATTTTTATGAAAATACTTTAATTTGTAGGAAAAAAAAAGTTTGCTAAAGAAAAAGATGAAAAGGGAGCATTGCAAAAAGATCTTTGTAAGAAAAAGCATGAAAAAGATACTCGTACGTATCTACTAACTTCGTATATACTCAATTCTACCAACATGAATTTTTTCACATAAATGATTGTTTTTTTTTTTTTTTGGTAAACCATAAATGAAAAATTGATATCGAAAATTAACACTTGTGTGAAGGAAAAAAAAGAAAAACGAATATTTGAAGTGGGGTACTTGACGGGAAGAGTTTATAATGTCGCATGGGTTTTGTTTTCACTGTCGACCGGACGATTATTCTCTTTTGCATATTTAGGTTTTTAATTTCGTTGTCGTATGTTGTTGGATTTTACCTCATGAGCACGTGCATGGGTACACGTGCATTGCAGGCTTTGTTCTCAACTATAAACGAGAGATGTTACCTGCGCCGTTGGATCTGTTTACTTCTTTGACCACCTCAATTTACGGTCAATTAAAATCGCAATTATAGAATCAAGAAATCACTATCAAAATGTACTAATCAGTATAGCATGAAGATGAAGTGTATGTACATAAGTTTTGAGGTCGGACCATCCCAGCCTAAACTAAATCACTCACAGCTATATACACCATGACTGTGCTTAGATACGACTTTCAACATATTTATATTAAAAATAACAATAAGAGAAACTATAAGGAGAAGAACAAAGAAGGTAATTTTATCTAAAGAAGAAGAAAAAAAGAACTGAGAAAATAAATAATGAGATCATCATTCCAAATAGAAAAAGGCAGACACATAAACTTTTGTGTGTGTCATGACGCACTGCCACTGAAAAAAAAAAAAACCAAATATTCAAGATAAATATAGTCAGTTTAATTATATATAATTTCCACCGCCATTAACTTTTAACTAAGAAATATAAAATTTAAAATGGGAATGATATATGAAAGTTTAATTATTTATAAAAATGGCTGCGACAGTTCTTACAGATCAAGGTGCTTGTATAGTTGTATATTTTTTTCAAAGAGAGAGGAATATTATTTTCTTATTACACAGATGGGCTTAAGTGTGTAGGGTTGTATATAACTTATCTTTTGTGTTTGCCTCTCATTCATAACTCCATCGGATTCTAAGTATTTCTAGTTTCTCTTATCTACCCCTTTTATTCTTCATCTCTTATCTAAAAATTATCTTTTGTAAATCTTCCAACAAAACTTTTGTCCAGAAGAAGACATGACAACTGAAGATCAGACAATTTCAAGTAGTGGAGGATATGTCCAAAGCTCATCAACAACTGATCATGTTGATCATCATCATCATGAACATGACTCCCTTAATCCTCCTCTTGTCAAGAAGAAGAGAAACCTCCCTGGAAATCCTGGTAATAACTAATCATGTTTAATATAGATCACAAATTCAACCTAATCAATAAAGCCTTTTTTTTTCTTTTTTTTTCTCTCTGTTTGCTGAAAACTCATCTTCCTGATTTTTTTGGTTTTCGATCTTTATTTATAAACATGCATGCGTTCTACTGATTTGATCTTTCGCATGATCCAAAGATCCCGAATTTGATTGTTTATTCGTTCTCTATAGATCCAGAAGCCGAGGTCATAGCTCTATCCCCAAAGACACTTATGGCCACAAATCGATTCCTATGCGAGATATGTGGAAAAGGTTTTCAAAGAGACCAGAATCTACAGCTTCACCGTCGAGGACACAACCTCCCATGGAAGCTAAAGCAGAGGACAAGCAAAGAAGTAAGAAAACGAGTGTATGTGTGTCCAGAAAAGAGTTGCGTCCACCACCATCCGACAAGGGCACTCGGTGACCTTACCGGCATTAAGAAACATTTTTGTCGGAAACATGGCGAGAAAAAGTGGAAGTGTGAGAAATGCGCCAAGAGATATGCAGTCCAATCTGATTGGAAGGCTCATTCCAAGACTTGTGGGACTAGAGAGTATAGATGCGACTGTGGTACAATTTTCTCAAGGTAAACTATCTACGTACGTACTAATAGATCTTTACATTTCCTCATCTAGTATCATATATTTTAGTAGCGTAGAAAATATTTTGATCACCTATCTGTAAGCGTATATCATGATTAATTGCATTATATATAGATTCAATTATGACTTAGCTTTCTAACCAGTAAAGTTAATCATGTTTGAATTAGAATATATACATATCTTAAAACTCATACTAAAACCTAGATCTTATATTTTACCCGGTGAATACTATGGTAATAAAATATAAATCTGTTACCTCAACTAACACTTCTGTACCACTGTACCTCAAATATAAATCCCGTTTATCATGTTGTTTGTAAGTAAAATAAGATATATGTTGTTGTTGGAAGTAGCTCATGTAGGGTCTAACACCAAATAATTTGAAGAGTTTTTTTTTGTATATATATTGGTCATTCTCTGATCATACGTGCTGCTTGATTTCTTGAATAAGACAGTTTCTTGGATTGACATATTTTGGTTAAAGTAAGATGTACAACCTTATTTATTTCTTTCCTTAACTGCTATATATATACATTACATATGCACATATACAAACATAAGCATAAATTAGTGAGTGTCTATAGATGATGAATACAATGATATTGATCTTATTGGTGTGTATAATTTTTGGACAACAGGAGAGACAGCTTCATTACACATAGAGCATTCTGTGACGCTTTAGCAGAAGAAACCGCTAGGCTAAACGCAGCCTCACATCTCAAAAGCCTTGCTGCAACCGCTGGTAGTAATCTAAACTATCATTATCTCATGGGCACACTTATCCCATCACCATCATCACAACCACCACCGTCGTTTCCATTCGGACCACCGCAACCGCAACATCACCACCAACATTTCCCTATCCCAACCACCACCTTCGATCATCATCATCATCAAGACGTCATGAAACCTGCGTCTTCGCTCTCTTTATGGATGGGAGGAAATATTAACCATCATCAGCAAGTGACAATCGAGGACCGTATCGCACCGCAGCCGCATTCACCGAACGAGGATTACAATTGGGTTTTCGGAAACGCGAATAATCGCGGTGAGCTAATAACGACGAGCGATTCACTCATTACACATGACCATAATATTAATATCGTCCAGAGTAAGGAAAACACAAACGCGGCTACTTCTCTTTCCGTCCCTTCTCTTTTTAGCAGCGTCGACCAAATTACCCAAGACGCAAACGCGGCTTCTGCAAACATGTCAGCGACTGCGTTACTTCAAAAAGCGGCTCAGATGGGATCGACTTCTTCTACGTCACCGACGACGACAATCACCACCGACCAATCAGGGTATCTTCAGAGTTTTGCGTCGAAAATCTCCGACCAGAGTAATCAGATTGTAGAAGATGGTGGCAGCGACAAGTTCTTCGCTTTGTTTGGATCGAACAGTGTCGAGTTAATGAGTAATAATAATAACGGTCTTCATGAGATCGGGAACCCTAGAAACGGTGTTAGGGTCGTTTCGGGGATTGATGAATTACAGAATTACCCTTGGAAGCGTAGAAGAGTTGAGATTGGGAACGCAGGAGGAGGAGGTGGGCAAACTCGGGATTTCCTAGGGGTTGGTGTTCAAGCAGTGTGCCATTCTTCCTCTATCAATGGATGGATTTGAAAACACTTTTTAATGAATTTATTCTATGAATTTTCTACCTTTTTATAAGAACTTATCAAAGCTACTTTCTTTGATTAATTACAAAGATCTAGATTTATCGTAATGTACATTAACTGTTTCACTAGACCAAAATCATAATTTAAATTTACAATCGATCCTGTTCAAGTAAGGTCGTAAATTTACACATTTGTTTGGGAAGTCTGTCAGTTGGGCCTTGGCCCAATTGGTTTACCTGGTAGCCAGAAATGCAGGAGGCCTGACTACCCCTGGTATTTAGTCGGAACTCGGAAGGCATTCCAAACTCGGGATAGACAGAGTGGTAGCCCGTAAGGGCCTAACCGTTAACACGGTGGACCAGTCCACTATGTAGCACCTCGGTGCGTTCCTACCGGGGCCGACCGGATAGCCGATAGGATTTATCAAAAAAAATAATAATAATAAAAATATAATCGATTGTGAATAATTATTAGATTAGCGTAATGGACATGAATTATTCTAGATTATCGTGGTTTTTTTTCCTTTCTTGTTAAAAATCTAGATTTATCGTGTTTTCTCAAATTCAATATGATCGCGTACGTTTCAAAAGTTACTCTTCCAGCAGATTTTGGCTAAATTTAGGTAAACTAGTCTATCCTATAGTTAATCTTCTTAAATTTTTTTTCATTTTATAGAGTCTAGACTACACTAGAGACCAGCATGATGACAATGTTTATATGTAGACTGTAGTGAATATAAGCATTTTCGTTGAGGTAAAATCTCTTTTTTTTTTGAAGATTCATGCATATTCACTATGTGTAGAAAGGTCTTTGATATGCTTTTTTATAAATAAGTACTTAATCAATTGTATGTATATATGCCATATAAAAAGAGTGGATCGAGAAGTGGTGGGCACAAAAGAAAAGATGGAGGCTTTTGAGCTCAATAATTCAAACTTAACTTGCAGGGCAATTCATAGTGGAGGAAAACATTAAGAAAATGAAAAATGAAGATTAAATAGAAAAATAAAAGATAAAAGAGATGTATTTAAATAGTGTTTTCATTTTCTTTAAAAGATCATCAGCTAATAATATTGCTAGTGGTCTTGGAAAAGCTTGATGGGCTTCAACTAATGGGCCTTTGATTAGTACGGACCAAATCTTCAGTCGGTCGTCTGTGGGAGATCTTCTCTCTCTCTCTCTCCAAAAGTTCAAATCTTTTCTTACTGTACTTTCTTCAAGTTTTAGTACTTTATTCTCTACACTAATCGTGCCCGTAGAAAGATTGGAGAAGACCCATTGTGAAATTCGAGCGAAGATATTCAGTGACTCATCACCAGGAGAAGAAAGGAGACGCCTTTAGAGGGTTTTTATGAGGAACCCAACGGAGGAGTCGGGTCGGGCCATCCAATTGGTTTACGTTGATGAAAATGGGAAGTTGAAGACGGACCCGGAAGCAATCGGCGCTCTTCAGAAGCTTAAGGGTCCTGTCGCTGTTGTCTCTCTCTTTGGTAAAGCTCTCCATGGCAAGAGCTTCATCTGGAATCAGGTTTTATTCCTGGCTTTGCTTTGGACTTTGATTGAGGGTTTAGGGTTTTAGTATTGCTTTCGTTTGTGGTATCTTTGATTCGTGCTCTTGATGGATAAAAGACAATGCTTTTGGTTGTGATGATAATTCTGATGATCTAAGGGTGTTTGGTTCTTAATTGTGGAAATCGTTTGGCTTATTTCTGCAAAATTTCTGTTTTCTGGGATCAATTTTTGCATGTGCTTCTCTCTGATGCATTGTCTTGTAGTGATTGCAATTTGAAGCTCAAAGTGTCTGATTTTTGAATGTTGATCTATAGCTTCTTAGCAGGAGCATTGGATTTGAAGTTCAAACTGTTCACAGGCCATGCAACGGAGATATATGGATGTGGATTGAGCCAGTGAAGAGGATTTCAGAAGATGGCACTGAATATAGTTTAGTGTTACTCGATGTCGAATGGGAAGACTCAAAGGGTATACCGGTTAGTAGTATTGTTTTATCTATTCAAAGGTTCTGGTCTTTTCAAAGTTTTAAAGGTTCTATAGGGATAAGCTGTCTCATCAAGTGTTAATTGATTTGATATGTTAGGCTACACGAAATAGCCAGATATTCTCCTTGGCTATCCTCCTATCAAGCGTGTTTATCTATGGTCCGGTAAATTACCTATGACTGAGTTTTCTTTCTGAAGAAATTTTTCTAAACACACTTTTAGTGCTTTGAATAATGAAAATTTCTGCTTCATGTTTCAGACACTTGGTGTAAATGACATTGCACTTGATCTCTCTCGTCTACTTGAGATTAGGAAGCAAGACCACGTTGGAGAAGCTAAGGACAATACATTTTTCGGGCTTGGGCAGTTCTCTCCCATGTTTGTTCAACTTATGAGGGTGATTACATTCTTAAGGATTTAGAATCAGCTAGTCTCTGATGTTTGTGAATGATTTTTAACTTCTTTATTATCAGGGCATTAACTCAGAAACAGTGGAAGGTGGAGAAGATGTAACTCAGAATAGCAAAGTGGGTTAATCCTTCTTGTCTTTCTTAAATATTCTTTTGGATACGAGAAATCGTTTATTATTGTTATTATTTTATTTCCCTAATCAAGCCTTAGTGTAAGTTTTTTTTTTTTTCATTTCCCTTGTCCGGTAAAACTTCTGGTTTCTTTTTGTGAATAGCTCGAAACGTTAAGACCTCAGATTCTCTACGGTATAGATGCCCTCATGAAGTTTGTCTCTGAGAGAGTAAGGCCTAAGCTAAGAGGTGGTACCATCATCACAGGGCCACCACTTGCTGGTTTCACAAAGGCGTTTTCTGAAAATGTTAATAACAACATCGTGCCTAAAATATCTTCTTTATGGCAGGTAATTAATAAGTCAATTCTGGTATTTCACTGTTCTCATCATATTATTCTGCATATTCTTATGCATCACTCATCTGTATTTGCAGACTGTAGAGGAATTAGAAGGTCGCAGGTCCCTTGATATAGCAACTGATGTATACATGTCGTCTTTGGAGCGTTCAGAGACTCCTGATGAAGTAAGTTTAAATTCGTGTAGCATTCAACAATCACTTAGACACACTAGTAAACTCAACTATTCACATGATCATCTGCAGTCGATGCTGATAGAAGCACACAATAAGGCAGTTGTTGAAGCTTTGACCGCATTTTGTGAATCTTCCATTGGAAACGTCGAAGTAAAACAGAAACACGAAAGAGAGCTTTGGAGTTTCTTTGCAAAGGCGTTGGAGGTTATCTTTCTATCTCTCGCTCTCCCTGTCCCCCTTTATTTATCTCTTTATACTTTTTTGCCAATATGCCAGTTTGCTAAATAGTGTTTTTTGTTTTCAGGATCACAAGCGAGTGGCAAATTTGGAGGCGTATTCGAGATGTTGCAATGCCATAGAAGATATGGGCAAGAAATTATGGGCATTGCCTTGTTCTCATGATGCTAATATAGGCAATATGATCAAGGTGCTCTTTTTATTCTGTCTTAAAACTGACTTTTCCATCACAATATAGTAGACATAGTAAAGCCTCACGCAGAGCAACTCTTAGCCATTGGAGCAAGTCTTGCTTTCATTATAAACATTGTTGTAAGCTGTATGAAACAGGCCCTTGATACCGCAGTTGGGGAGTATGAAATATCCATCAACGGTCCTATGAAGTGGCAGAAACTATCTTCCTTTTTGAGAAAGAGGTTCTCTCATTATGCCTATATACTTTCACCAATTAAAGATTAATCTTTTATGTTTATATGTTTGTTCTTCATGGAAAGATTAACCTCTCTCAGTTACTAATTGTCAGTATACAGGACATTCTCGTCCATCGCAGAGGGAATCAAATGGACGAACTTCTGTCTGAGAACTCCAAACTCAAGCTACAGCAACATTCCATGGAAAGCACGATGAATTTGCTCAAGAAACAGCTTGAAGGTGGAGAGAAAATGAACAAGGAATATCAGAAGCGTTACGAGAGTGCCATTGATGATATAAGTAAGCTCTCAGATCAGTTCAAAAACCGTATTCATGACTTGGAAAGTAAGTGTAAGTCAATTCACGATGAACACTCGAACCTCATGGAGGTGCTGGGATCCACAAGACTTGAGGCTTCTGAGTGGAAACGTAAGTATGAGGGGACTTTGGATGAGAATGGCGTGGGCAACAATCGGATAGGGGTAGATGCGTCGATCACTAGGTGCAGTAATAAGTTAATTGATTGGAAAATAAAATACGAGAATACTGTTAGTGAGCAAAAAGCTATTTCAGAGAAGATAGCGGCAATGGAGGAGAGGTTAAAGCAAGCTTCATCCACAGAAGATGGCATGAGAGCTGAGTACTCCCGTATTTTGGATGAAAAGGTTAGGCTTTCTTGAATTAAAAGAAACTTATCATATGATAAATCTGTAATCGAGCACAATAACTTAACCATTTGGCTGACTTAACAGTAAACTGATCAAGTTGTGACTCTGGTTCTTGGTTACTGATAGGAGAAGGTAATCACTGAGAAAGCTGCAAAGCTTGCGACTTTGGAGCAGCAATTGGGCTCTACGCGTTCAGAATTAAAGGTGAACTTCTCTGAAACATTTGAGTCCCTATTCTTAATCTCTTAAGATTCTTGTTTATTTACTGTATTAATCTTCGTGAAAAGACCTTAACGAGCTAATAAAAAGCAATTCGATTACTCTGCGTGCTGTAACATTTGAGTCCCTATTCTTATTCTCTTAAGATTCTTGTTTCTTTAATTGTATTAATCTTCGTGAAAAGACCTTAACGAGCTCATAAAAAGCAAATTGATTACTCTACGTGCTGTAACATGTTTTTTTTTTTTTTTTCCCTCCCGTGCTGTAACATGTTTTTGATTGTTGCTTTGTTGCAGAAAACTGTGTTGAAGGTGGACAAATGTTCTTCAGAAGCAAAAGACTTAAGACTTCAAATCTCGGCTCTGAATGAGAAATATGAATCTGTAAAATCCGCATCTGAGTTGCTTGAAACTGAGACACAGACGTTAAAGCGAGAGAAAGATGAATTGGACAAGAAGTGTCATTCACATTTGGAGGAACTTGAAAAACTCGTTTTGAGACTGAAGAATGTGGAAAGTGAGGCTTTAGAAGCTAAGAAACTTGTGGATTCTTTGAAAATGGTAGCTGAAGCAGCCCGTGACAACGAGAACAAACTTCAGACATCACTGGTGGAGAAATGCATTGAAATTGATCGAGCTAAGAGCCGTATTGAGGAGCTTGAAAAAATTTGCACGCTCAATAGTGGGGAAGGTGAAGATTCAGCATCTAAGAAACTTGTGGATTCGATGAAAATGGAAGCGGAAGTATCCCAGAAAAACGAGAACAAACTCCAGACGCTGTTGGAGGATAAATGCATTGAAATCGACCTAGCTAAGAGCCGAATTGAAGAACTTGAAAGAGACTGCTTGAAGCTAAAAGATGTGGAAAGTGAGGCTGCAATTGTCAAAGGACTAGTGAGTTCGATGAAAATGGAAGTGGAAAGCGCACGGAGCAACGAAAAGAAACTCAAGATGTCGTTGCAGGAAAGGAGCATCGAAATTGACAGAGCGAAGGGACAAATCAAAGATCTGGAGAGGCAAAGGGTGGAACTTTCTGAAACTCTGGAGACCAGAGCGAAACAAAACGAAGAAGCGGTTACTAATTGGCAGAGAATCATCAACTCCGAGAAGGCAAAAAACATGCGAGTGAATTTGATGGAGAAAGAAGACTCTTTTATGGTTTCGGATGAAGCAACACCGATGCAGCGTGTAAAGCGTTTGAAGGTAGAAGCAGCAGTGACCTGTTCGGGTTCAGATTTTGCTCAAGAGACCGAAGAAGATACAGTTTCACAAGAGAGCAGGAAAGTTAGGACAATGACCCCGAGAAGATGCACGAGCACAGAAGCTGGAACGTCTTCTTCCACGGGCACGGGGCATTTGAAATACACAATGAAGAAGCTGAGAAGTGAGATACTAGAACATGGGTTTGGGGCTGAGTTGGTTGGGTTAAAGAATCCAAGAAAGAGAGATTTGGTTCAGCTCTATGAACGCACAGTTTTGCGAAAGTAAAGTTGTACTAGTAACGTGAAAAGAAGGTCAAGTTTCTTGTTCTTAGGAACTTTTTGTGGATTTTGATGCCTCGAAATGAAAAAATGGTATTGCAGAAAATAAAAGCGTCTTTTTTTAGCCTTAAGGTTTTTAATGTCAAATCTGTGTTTGTTGGCATTGATACGGAGGCGTTTGAGTCCGTTAGAACAAAGTCAACAACTGTTATTTGACGGCGTCATGACGTGTTTAACAGCTAGGCATTTGGAAAATGGGCTGGAGTAGTACATGGGCTTGTTAAACTTTTGGATCATAAGAAAACAATGTGTGGTTGCTGCTCTAAATAATAGTTTTCACTATAATAAAATATTTAAAACGTTTTTTTTTTTAATTTAATTTTAAAACTGAATACCTGATTTGTCCTTGGTTAAAAAGTGACTTTGTAGAAATGTAGACTATATAATTCAAAATTTTATTCGTGTGAAAAATTGTAAAAACCATATATTGCTATAGAATGATGTATTGCATAGGGTGTACAGAGTAAAGTATCAAATATGTTTCTCCGACAAGGCGACAAGCCTAAATAGAGATACTAATAAAATAATTCCCGACGATCACGGGACAAAAGCTGAGATAGCTTCAGTTCCACACTAAGCAATCGTCGAGAGAACCATCATGACTCGTCCCATTGGACCCACCTATTCTTCGTTATTGCTTTCTCTCTTTAATGTTGTCTAAACGAACTATCATTCTATCAATTTCTTTTGTTCTTACCAATATACTATTTAAAATAAAAATAAAAATTTGCACATCTATTTTTATCAAATTATTTACTATTATATCATAAATCTACAATCTACTAAGAGCATGATTATTGGTAGTATCTTAGAAATAAATCTTAGGAATATTGGTAATATATTTAAGTAGTATTTTTGGTTAAGATTTTTGTGTGATTAATGGTAGGTTCTTAACATGTGGTTCTTATAAAAAAAATATTAATATAAAAATAAAATTTATAATTATAGAAAATTTAATAATTGTTGCAAATTAAAAAAATTAAAACATACATAGATACAATTTATAACATAAATAACATAAAGCACAAAAAAAAAAATTCTTATTTTGTTTGATTTTTTAACCAATCACAATGTGACACCTTGCAACATCTTAAGTTAAGAAAAACATCTTAACTTAGATACAAATCTTAACTTTAAGATGTTGGTTTGATTATTTTTAATCAACTTTAATCCTAAGATTTGTCTAAGATACTCAACATTTCAACCAATATTCATGCTCTAATAAAATATAACTTGTGATAGTTATCAAAACTTGTGATAATCATTAAAATGACATTTTAGAGATCTATGTATAGTTATTATATAAATATATATATATCCTTTGACATCATCTAAAGCTTTGCTACCACAAAACATGATCTAATTCTGATCTTCATTTTCAACTAACTCAAGTACCGAACAAAGTCAAAAAGGCATGTGTAAATTATAGTAACTCGTAAATTGTTTTCTTGGGTGCTTCTCTTTTTGACCAAAAATATAGAAATAAAACTAACAAATGCAAAATATTCACCATATGACCCACTTTATTAATTCTTTATAACCTTTTCAAATTTTATTTTAAATCACTCGCCGCGAATGACGAATGTCCCTCCTCAATCTTCGCATGTTTGCTCGGCTCATTTAACTAATTCTTAATTCTATTTATACATAAACTCTCACTTACAATCCAAAATATATCTCAAATCCTATAATCTTTCACACTCTCACAGTATTCTCTCTTCATCGATGGCTTCTTTTGCTCTGAAACCCATTTTTTGTTTCATTGCTGTTTTTTGCTTCATTGTTCACAATGTTGAAGCTAGAGAAGGTAAGCTCTTCTTTAGCAAGTTCACTCACTTAGATCGCCCTAACAACAAAGAGGTGGCTCTAACTCCAGCTCCAGCTCCCGGACTAGCTCAAGCTAAAGGAAGACTCGGAGATGGGTCTTTCGGGCCGGGTTCCGGTATGATCCCTCAAACCAAAGAGTCATGGCCGGTTTCATCTACTACCACAGACGAAGACTTTGAGAAATTGATGGCTACATTTGACCAAGAAAAAAATACTCAGTTACCTGAGGCATTCGAGGAAGAAGAAGAGTCCGAAGATTCGGAAGATCTCAATGAGCAAAAGGATAAGTATAACAACGATAATGGAAACACTTACACTACTAATAACAACTATAATGACAATGGGAGAGGTTACGGTAATGTCGAAGAGAAGCAAGGGATGAGTGACACAAGGTTTATGGAGAACGGTAAGTATTTCTACGACACAAGAGGTAGGAATTCAGAAAACACCCCTGCTAGTCGCGGGTATGAGAATGCTCGAGGAAATGATCATCCCAACGAGTTTGAAACTATGGAGGAATACTACAAGAGCTTGGAGGGTAGTCAAGAAGAGTATGAGCCTTAGAAAGAAATGGTATTTGAGAAAACAAAACACCTTTTGGAGTAATTGTGCAATCTCCATTTACTTGTCTTTTATGAAAAGTGAAACGAAAAAAACACTTTTAAGTTATACAAATCAAAGCTGTGAGTTATATTTAGTATGCTTATGTTCAAAATTTAATGTTTATCTTAAGCTCAATTTATGACCACGATTTTCACCAGTGAGCTTGTGATAAAAACAGAATCAAATCACCAATGATACCAATTAAAGCACTTTTCCGAACTATGCAAGATCAAAATACAGGATCATAATCTCAAAACTAATAAAAACTGAATCTAATCTCACCCCCCTAGAGAGAAATCTGTGAAATTTAAACTAAATAATAACGAAGAGAAGCAGAGACAGACACCGGTTGTAGTCATTAAACAGGTAAAGTGACCAATTCATACTCGATCAGAGAGAGATTGTTGCCTCGATTAACCTCAAACGAAACAGGATCCGTGACTTCAATGCGCCCCCATCTGTCAACAACCATTCTCATCGTGTCCTTGAACAAGTCGATCTTCGCATTCCTCAGTATAACTGTTGCTCCAGTCTTCATTAGATCAACTGCATTTGCAACCCCAAAAGAATATCATTACTACCATACAAAATTCTCCACAACAAAGAAGGTTTCAAAAGAGGTGAAGAAAGGAATCACATATTGATTAGGAACTTGTATAAATGTCAAACATAAACACACTAATTATCAAAGCTTAGACATATACATGTTCATCAATAATCTTATGAAACCCTAACCAAGAGAACTTATGTATATATAATAGATAGATCCTGACCTTGGTCATTGCGAGCGGTGAAAAGAATGCATCCAGTATCGTCACCGATTAGACACTCAGCAATACGAGGAGACCGAATTGACTGAGTCAACGAGCTTCTACGAATGGCTGGTTTGACGGGATTCGATTCAAGGACTTTCACGATCAGAGTATGGCCGCTGGTTCCTGGTTTGAGCTGATTCACCTTTACGAACACTGGTTTCCGTTTCGGCGCAGTCGTCGCTTTAGTATCCGCCGTCATCGACATAGTGTAATTTGAATCCTTCGGGTTTTTTTCAAAAAACGAAAACTTTGGAGTGAAGAAGAGCCGTTGGTAGATTAGGGTTTTGATTCTTCACAATGGTATTTAAATGACAAAATTAGAAAAAAATCTTACTGGTGATAAAAGCCCAAGGCTAATAACCTTTTATTAAGGCCCAAAGTGAGAACAAATAAATGGCGCAAAAGTGCGAGACGCAATAATGGGACGTTTAGGGCAAAACATAAAATGACGTCACAAAATCTTTTCTCTTTAAGACGGCGGGTCAGTCAATCCACGTGGACATTTCTTTCTACATTTTCTCACTTTGTCCTTTTGTGGGATTACGTCACCCTCTATAAAACGATACTTTTGTCCTTTATCTATACCCAACAAAAATATGGCCACAAAAAAAAAGAAGGTAACTAAGGCCGTCGCCGTAGGGAAGAGTAAGGAAGTGCGTTACAGGGGTGTAAGGAGGAGACCATGGGGGAGATACGCTGCGGAGATCCGTGATCCGATAAAGAAAAAACGGGTCTGGCTCGGATCTTTTTACACTGGGGTGGAAGCCGCCAGAGCCTACGACTCCGCTGCCAGAGAGTTTCACGGAGCCAAAGCAAAAACCAACTTCCGTCTCCTTGGAGAAGATGGAAACGCTTCGGTGACGCCGGTGAACAACGCCCTTTCTGAAACGGCGCCTGATGGAAATGCCAACTTCCTTCTCGTTGGAGACGATGTGAATGCTTCGGCGATGCTGGTTAACAACTCCCTTTCTGAAACAGCGTGTGATGGAACACTTCCATTGGATTGTCAGAACTTGTTGTCTCCGGGGGTGGCTGAAGCGGTTGCTGGATTTTTCTTAGATCCGTCCGATGCTACTGCGTTGAAAGAGGAGCTTGATCGAGTTTGTCCAGACCAGTTTGCGTCCATTGATATGGGGTTGAGTATTGGTCCTCAAACTGCCGTGGAAGAGCCTGAGACTTCCTCCGCCGTGGATTGTGAGCTGCGAAAGGAACCGGATCTGGACCTTAACTTAGATCCCTAAAGATTAATCTGATATTGTTTTGTTGTCCTTGAATAAGTTTGTTCTGCATGTCCTTTATCTTTTGGCTCTTCTTGTTGTCTGTTCTTCTATTGGTTGATTTTGCTTCTAGAGTTAAAATGCTGAAGTACAACCATGAGAATTAAACCTAATATTTTATTATAAGAGAAATAAACTATCAGATTAAATCTTTTTTTTTATGTATTAAAAATGATAATCCAACTATTTATCCTATCATAATCTAACCATTGGATTTCGTGCTGACGGGGAATGAAGAAGTATTGGTGTCAGGTGGGTGGCACGTGTGCTTTTCGCCGTCCACAGTGACACGTGGCACAACAAGACTTATCTCACTTTCTGCCTTTTTTTACACACGCGCTATCTCGTATTCTCACCAGCCCGAGCCTTGATATAGAGCAAAGGTAAACAATAGATGAAAGAAGAACATTTGTGAAAATGAGAAGATATCTAAGACCATGTACACCAGAGTAACAAACCGATCAAAAATCAAGATTTCTCTTCATAATCAGAAACATTTAACATCGCTAACAACACATGTCATGAAAATATGTATATGTGTGTGTGTGTTTCATCTCTATGTAATCTTTGTTTATAGCAATGACTAGAATCCACAAAAAAAGGAATATACATGTTTGTAGATCCCATGTCCATGCATGTATGTATCTCATATAATATATAGTGTAATGGACACGTCTCCATGTGTACATCTGTCGATCACATTACACATGCCTCATATGAACTAATTGCTTTCGTGTGGTGTCCAAAGAAGAACAATTGGAGAACTTGTCACACCTTTCTAATTAGTTTTTATATACAACAAGGATGTGACATATAACTTTTTACGGAAACGTTAAACAAATATATCCTTGTCTACCAGCACAACCAAACATAACACGTTTCAGGGTGAGGGAGATGAATAATTCGGAAATTATGCATATGTATCTACATTCACAATTCATAAACATAACACGTTAGTTTGAAGATATATATGAGATGAAACATCTTCAAGACATGCATATCCTATATCCATCATCATTTATAAAACTTAAATAGCGTAAACCGATGAGAAAACGCCATATGAGCAATTCAATGATATTTCTATACGTTTAAAAGCCTAACACAAATTAACTATTAACAAAAAACCATCCATTAATACATATTACAAATGAATGGTGAAATTGCAGTGTCCGAATTCATCCATTAAAGATTTAACAAAGAAAGTATACATGAAAGGGAAAAATATTTATAGAATTGGTGAAACATTGCACAATCCGAGTCCACAAGATATTACAAGTTCAACATATTATTTGGTAAAAATCCCATCAGACAGAGAAAATTCTAAAAAATAAACGACAATACACAAGACACTTCTGAATTAGCTTCCGTGGAAATTCGTAAAAAAAAAAAAATCTTCAAAACAAATTTGAACAACAATCTCTCCATGCATTGACCAAACCGTTACGAACCGATTATTCTCCCATGATTCATGAATGTGATTAAAACTCCTCCCCCGAAATTTACATTCTCAAAGTCAGATCTCCCTCCCGTCTTCTCTCCACCGTCAATCCATCAAGTCAGGAGATCATTGACCCATCCAAGATCAGGGTCACCACAAGAACCATCCTCAATGCTAGTCTTCTCCCTAACCGCTGCCATCGCCGTGAAATCGTTCATCTGTCTTCGGCGAGGAGTGAAATCATCGCTAAAGAAGTTCGCCTGAGGTGAGTTAGTTAGGTAGCTTGGAGTGGAAGGCGAAAGAGCAAATTGCAAAGGACTACTTGGTTGTAAGTTTTGGAGATGGAGACGCTGATTGCTCAAACCGCAGGACGAGGCAAACGCGGCAGCTGCAGCGGAAACCGGAGTTGTAACCGGTGACGAAGAACTCGCCTGCAGCGCTTCCGCTAAGCTCATGGAATCCAACGAATTCACCAGCTCGCTCAAAACGTCTTTATAGTTAACTGAACCAGCGGCTGCAGCGGCAGAAACGGCAGATGCGGCGCGGTTCCTCAACCGTGAAAAAGCAGCGGCTTTATGAGCCGGAGACACAGGTGGAGACAGAGACGGAGATCGAGAAAGATGAGACAAATTACCCAAAAGAGTGCTCGTGGGAGAGCTGCTACAAAACAAACAACACGGATTCTTCGCGGCAGGAGACGGCGACGCTGAGCCGCCGGAAACGTTTTCCGGAGGAAGAACCCTAAGCTGACGTGGCGAATGAGCAAAGAAACAGACTTTCCTTTTACAGTGCTTACCATCTTTACAAGCTTCAGTACGGTAACGAATAGGATGGAGCCAACACTCAAAGACTCCATGAGCAAACTCACAATCATCTCCACGGCTACAATCACCACCACGACGAAACTCGGGACAAACCTCACCGGAGTATTGAAAGCGACGAGGATCACGACGGCGAGCTTTTTCACCGGGATGAGCAAAAGGACAATCAGTCCAATCGTGGCTTCGGCTACGAGTGCAACGACGGATCTTGAATTCGAACATCCGGAAATGATCACTTGCGTAAGGATCATCAGAGTCGGAGTCATAACAGTACTCTTTAATCTCCTTGTTGTTGTCTTCGTTGTTGAAGTTGTCTTCTTCATGTTCAGATGTGATCTTGTTGCTTTTGTTCCAGTTATGTTTACGCGGCGAACGAGGGGAAGAAGAATCCGAAGGAAAACTCTTGGAAGATAAAAGAAGCCTTCTCGGAGGAATCTCCACCGTTGGTTTCCTCATATGATGTTCCGTACAAACGACATCCATGATAATATATAACTTGTTTTTTTGCTTGTATGTGTTTTGGTTTTGAGAGATGTGTGTGAGATGAAAGATGGGATATATAATGTGGTTTATATATATATATGAGATTGAGTATACAGACATGAGAATAAGTTAAAACGTATATTTAAATATTGTTAGTTTTGGATTATTATCATTAAATATGAATTTTGATGAGATGTAATAAGAAGACAAGAGATTAAAAAAGTGGAAGGGGTCGTGTGAAGGGTATGGGGGAAAGGGTTCGTGGCGAGAGAAGAGAAGAGTTTTAGAAAGGTTTCATGCAAAGAAGCAGGAGCTGCCTTTCTCTCCTTGCTTCAGACCTAACACATGTGCCTATGTTTTCATCAGCATCATCTTCTGTTTCTCTCTCCCTTATCAATTATCCATATTAATTTGTTTTTTTTGTTAGAATAATTGAAAGTATAAGGAGGAAAACAACTAACTTTATTACAAATTAATGATGAAATATGAATTTGTCCTGTAGCTTGTTACCAAGTGCTTTGTGAATTTGATACCAAAAATAATTTATGAACAATTTATGTTACTGTTTGATAAGTTGTAGTTTGTCAAAGCGATCAGCATTTGAAGTATTCTTTTTCTTTACTTCATATTATTATTTTAAGCAGTTTTACTTTTTTTTTCGTATATTAATTTGTATTTTTGGATCTTAAAATAGTGTTCATTTTTTTCTTTTATTAAATTTGATCTCTTAAAAGAATATATTTTAACAAAGTAACTAATAAAAATCTTTAAATTTTACTCTTGAATACGTAACTGCCATTAAATAACGTATTACATAACCGAATAAGTATGATAGAAAATCGATCAATATATCAACTAAATGAAAACAATTAGTTGGTTAAGAAAACAATTAACTGGTAGCAACATTAAATTTGGTTCATCCCCTCAGATTATAGGTTCAATCACGTTTCAAGATCATAAAAGCAACGAGAAAATAATACAGCGAAACTCAAATATAATATTCCTAGCTTGTCTTTTTTAAGAACATAGCTCCACGACTTCGAAAAGTTTATATATAAAGAAAATCCTTCTTCAAAATTTAAGAAGAAAGTATTAATTTTAACTTTAAAAAAGAAATATTCATGAATTGAATTAAAAAAACTCACACAGACCTAAAATTAACTACTTTGATTTATAAAAGAGCTCGTTTAATTAATTTCTATGAAACAATAATACAATCGCATAATTAGTCTGAATAAATTTTAGATACAACTTATGGAATAGATCTTTGTATACAACGAATCTAAGAAGACTTTACAACACAGAAAGGATATGCACGAGATTAAATACAAAAGAAGTATAAAAAAATACGTTTTTTCTATTTTGTACGCCATTTATCAGCGGAAAACATGATTTAATATAACTACTTTGATATTTTCAGTCTATATATGTAAGAAAACGGGTGCATGTGTATGTACAAGTGTCACGTTTTCCATTGGTTGCGTGGCTCTGATGGAAGCAAATACATTTTTGGTTTCTACCTTCACAAGTCTTCAACTCCATAAATTAATTATTTAAATACCAAATTTCCAACATTTATGTCAAATTAAAAAAGTTAAAACCAAGTCCGAAAATGTGTTTTCATTTGGAATTGGATAGAATCACGACAAAAACAAATATACAAATGAAAGCGGTAATTACATTTAAAGTATAATCGACAAATTAACTAATATTGTTTCGACGGCAGAGAGAACATTGTTTTTGTTACATTCAAACATTAATTTCCGGAACAAGTTCAATGTTTTTGGACCGGTATTTCATGTTGGTATCTAATGTGGAGGTATCGTCTATGTCCGTACGTAAGTCATTGTTCCACACACCAAAGCTCCTCGAGAGTGTTTTCAGAAAATGTAATTGCAAAATTGGTATTTCACATATGGACAGTCTCTACAGATTTTATTCCAGAAATATATCAACTCATCATTATCATACAAAACTTTTCTTTATATGATTTGATTACTCACTATAGTTTGCAAATTTTTTAAAGCTTTTTAACATATTCATACCAAATTAGATATAAATCTTTCTATAGAAAGAGATCTTACATATTTTATTGATATGGTTAATCATTATATTTTGTAAAAAATAAATAAATTTTAATTTTATGTTTAGTTTCCTTTTAGTTAGATTTTTATATAGTATTTAAAAATGTTTTCATATCCTGAAATTATAAAATCACTTATTCACTGATTAAATATATTTTTCAATCAAACTTTTTAACCTAAAGAACAAAATATTTGATTTGTTGCCCAATTTGGAGGGGCGGAGTTTACTAATTACACATTTTAAAAATATTTTGTATATCTTATATTAAAGGGTAATATATTGTTAATATCTATATTCTAAATTTTTAATTTACACATATAGATGCATATGTAAGTATATCTAGCTATACAATGACATATTATCTGTTTTTATTGAAAACTGTAAAATTTGATGTATTCTTTGCATTTATATATTGATTACAACCTATATTTAGTTCTTTATTTTATTTTATTTTATTTTTCTCTCATTTTTTTCAACTGGTATTTTTTCGCCTTTCCATTTGTAATGAAAAAGATTTTCCTAGTACATATATAAGTACCATGCCATCATCTTTTTTTTTAGTACCATGATCTTTAATTAACAGAAATATTTTTATTAAAGTAATTCTCTAGCTCTCTTCTTTTCACCGTATCTAGTCTTCGACTCTTCGTCACCATTTACGTTGTTGTCACTAAAACTATCATCGGTGAGTATACTCAATCAATCTTTCTTCTTAGTGTTTTATATTTTGTGGATATACATCTCTGTGTGTGTTTTTTTGGTATTCGTCATAGAAACGAAAATACTCTGCAAATCCACATAAATTTATTGATACAACTTTTCTTAGTTGGTATTATATTTAACCATGGATTTAAATATAGGTATAATCACGGTCATTCTTCTAAGCAAATCTCAAGACGAGTTTTGATAACCTAATGCAGTGGCTCACCCTTTAGACTCTCCCACGTTTTTATCTCTTTTTGGCTACGCATGCCTTTCTTTCCTGGTTAATCATATCATTACTGATATTTACGTTTATATATATATAAAACTGCAGAAAAATGTTCTAAAGAAAAAGTTTTGTAAGCCCATGATTTTTTCTTTTGAGACTAGATTTAACTTTTTTTTTTTTTTTTTTTTTTTTTTTTTTTTTTTTTTGCAGATGGATGATACCAACACCGAAAGAAGCTTAGTCAACCGCGGACTTCGATTTATCATCATGTGAGTGTCTATGTTACACTAAAAAACTAGTAGTCAATTAATTTCTTTTAAAAGATATTGTGAATATATATAGAGATTTTAAAGATATCTAGTAATTGGTATAAATTATGTATACTTTTAATTAGATATACCATTATATATATGATATACTCTGCAATTTTGTAGAGAGAATATTACTACTTCTCATTTCTCAACCATAAACTCTCATCACTCTATCATAATATATGGCAGAGTGTTTACGGGAGGAGTCTACTCAATGGTGATGCATTCCCTGATTATCATCGCATACACCTGGATAAATTTTCATATTCTCTATAAATATGGCTTATATGTCGACGTGCTTGGCTATATGATTGGAATCTTCTTGATGTGCCTCTGTGTGTTCGTATTTGAAATCAAGTTCAGACTGTCTAACAAGCCGTTGGAGGCCATGGGATTTCAATATCTCTGCGATTTAGCGGGATTTCTCTTCCTAATCCCCATCATATTAGCGACTCCCATCGATAATATTACGGTTTGGATCTATATATATGTTGGGGTAGTATTTGGGTTTTGGTGTCTCTTTTTATTTCTTCCTTCAATTACAGAACTCTTTCTACGACGTTATGACCCTTTATATCAACCACTACTGGTTTGTGATTGAATTCGTCATAACTTTTTATTTCAGTGTCTTTGTAGTAACTTTTTATTCCTTCCTTCAATTGCACAACTCTTTCTACAACGTTATGACCCTTTATATCCACCAGTACTTTTTATGTTCAATGTCTGTATAGTTTTTATCTCAAATTTTTAATATTAATCAAGGGTTTGTAATATTTGTCAGACTAACAAAAAAACCTTAGAGACAACATGTCAACATATATTGAACTACTAGATACCAACTGCATTACATGATGGCTTTATGAAATTGTGAACTAAATTGGACGTTTTGGTTTTCAAAATACATTAAAACATTTGTAAACAAAGGAACTCACAAGAAAGCAATTAAAACAATAGTAACCCAACCAGATAATGGGAAAAAAGATTAAGTGAGTTCAGGGCCGGTCCTTATGTTCGTGTGGCCTAAAGCTTAAAATTTTTTTGTGACTTCACTCTATTTTCATAATTGAAAATTAAATCTATATAAATTCTTACATATAGCATTGAGTTAGTTTCCATTCTGTTTATGTAAAGAAGTTATTTAAAGTAATATTTTGTAGATATAATAATAAATATTTGCTTTTTATAAATATTTTATATTGTAATGAAATAAAGAGTATAGAGTAAACGACACTTAAAGAACTAGTTTTAAAACAGTGAAATTTGTAACAAAGACAAATAATATGAATAAAAACACTAACAAAATATGACATGTAAAATAAGAAAAAACAATTTAAAAACTTATACTCAAAAGTTTAAAAGCCAAAATTATATTTATTAACTAAACTATTGAAACAAAAGTCTTAAAACCAGAATATTGGAAAGCGAGATGTGGGAACACAGAGAATGATTTTCAATTTTGGAAATGTAAAAAGAAAAACTAAAAGTAGCAGGTGAGTAATAGGAGTCGAACCATCATTATTTTGTATCACAAAAAATGATTGAAGACCAATAGACTAAGGTCTCTTTTGGTTGTGTGGCCCTCAAATTCAGATTATAATGTGTGGCCTAAAGCACATGCTTTGCTTGCCTTAGGCAAGGGCCGGGCCTGAGTGAGTTACTAACTATAAACTGAAAATTTCTCACGACAATTGGTTGAATTATTTTGTCAAATATTTTTGTTGCAAGAAATGAACTTATTTTTTTGGTAGGCGAGAGTTTATTGAAAGAAATGAACTTATTACAAACATTCAAATTCGTCTATAATATATCCATCCTCAAACATGCTGGAAGCACCCCCGTCGAGTTCATCTTTGTGGAGGATTGACTTTCCACATTTCTTGTACGATATTGTTTTATGGATTCTTTCTTATAGGTTCTTGTACTTAACTATTGTGGGCTTTGTAAAAAATCAAATGGGCTACACTTGCTCTTTTTAATGCATGTTTTCTGAATATATTTGTTTTTATCGACAAAATTATAATCAGACTTTTGAATTTCTATGTTTTTCTTATTCAAAGTATTTAACCTCTTAAAGATTTTTAAATTACAATTAATATTAAATTGTTTATTATATTGTTCTAATTATTGACGAACAAAAATGCTTTAAGAACTCAATTTGTTTGTCATGTCTTGTTGAATGATATATGTGATGTGCAAAGACTACATGGAATGGTCTAGAGATGTAACAAAAGAAAAAACGAAAGAGATAGGAGACATAAAAAATGCGATGAGAGACGAAACAGACAAAAAGAAAAAGACGAAATTGAATGTGAGCACACTGCCAGAAGTAGAAGTATTAGAACATATTTTCCACAATTCTCTGATTCACGAAATTGTTAGCTATCATTAGATCCAAACACCTGTACCGTTAATCAAATCAAAATTTGACTATTGAGCAACAAACTTATAAAAGTGAAATGTGTAGCCAGCTGTAGTAAGGTTTTAAACATTGTTTTGAGCCAAATTAAATGCCAAGAAAAACTCGCAAAGTTTCCATCGATATAACTTTTGCCAGATTCGGTAGAGCTAGCAGGTGGTTGTAATAAAGTTTTGAAAGAGAGGAAGAAGAAATCTGTAGGGATTTGTTTTGTAGAAGATGCCTCCTTTCAGGCAAAATCGTTTAATTTTGAGCCTAATTGTGTAATGTGACTTTTGGAATAACTAGAATCTGTATTTAGGGTTTTGTATAGTAGCTTGCCAGAAAAGTATTAAGTCCTCATTCTCATCGCTCCTTAAAGTTGCTTACTGGTACGATATGTGTTATTGAGAACCTTCTAAAGAATCTCAAATATATTTTATATTAGCAAACTGTTTTAGAATCTCAATTAGAATTAAACCCTAAAAAAAATAGGTTTCATATATCATTATCTCAATTCTCACAAGAATATATTATTTGAGTCTGAATATTTTAAAATTTCATTAAAATAAAGAAGGAAACTTGTATTCAAATTAAAACTAGAGTAGTAGATCCAAACGACAAGAAGATAATTAAACGTAGCTGAAGTACGTAGTAAAACTAAACTCATAACCAAACTTAATAGAACCAAACTAATAAAGAAACATGAATTTTAGACTAATATTGCCGCTTCCACGTCCTTCTTCTCTTCCCTGCAGTAGCGAAGTATGCACCAGCGTATGCCTAGACAGCCTAGGATGACAGCTACAGCGGATATGAGTGAGCCAATAAAAACCCACGGACCAATAAAGTAGATAACTGCTCCTAGGGCCAAAAACCCAGAGCCTAAGCTAAGCCATTCCAATTTTCTAGCCAAAGTTGGGCTAGATACATAGGAGGCCGCCAGATGAAACGTCCCGTACGCAACCAGCAAGCCACAGAAGGGGTACGCGAGATAATCCGAAGAGGAACTTTATGAAACTTGCTTTGATGATGGAAATAAGTTGATGAGGAGAGAAACCACCATCAGGTTTTTTATCTTCCTTCTTCTGGGCTTCGATGAGGTATTGTATGGGGACGAAGAGGATAACGCTACCGAGGGCCCATCGGAGAAACTCATGAGCTCGAGTTACGAAGTTCAGAACCCTCTCCGTTGGGTCATTGGGTGGGTGCTCAACATCTCGGATAG
Organism: Arabidopsis lyrata subsp. lyrata; assembly: GCF_000004255.2. Taxonomy (NCBI): domain Eukaryota; kingdom Viridiplantae; phylum Streptophyta; class Magnoliopsida; order Brassicales; family Brassicaceae; genus Arabidopsis; species Arabidopsis lyrata. The sequence goes on along the minus strand of NW_003302555.1, from coordinate 1,150,340 downwards.
CTGGGACCGTTGGGTTTGGGATTTTCTTCAAGATGTGCTGGGAGAGCGTTGGGGAAGTGGAGGTCGGAAGTTGATCGTTAGATCCAAGCGAGTTCGCAGACGGCGGCATTTCTTGAATCTCAGGCGCCAACGACGACTTGCGAGTCACGTTCGCCATTAGTGGGTTTCTGTTTAGCGTAAGAGAGAGAATTGAATGATTATAAATTTTGCTTAGGGTGAGAGGAAATGATGACGGCTCTACTATGATAATAGGGATATATATATAGAAAAGCTTGTTTGTTGTCAAAATTTCAAAATAATTAAATATTTAAAATAAGTGCGAGAAAACAAGAAGCGTATGACAAAAATACATCACATATTCCTAACCAACGGTCTAATGACAATCAAACCCTAACCCTTTTTTTCTTCTTTCAATTCTTGTCTACATAATATCACGAAACAGAGAAAATAAATTGTGGTCCATTCTTGATACCACTACCGATCAAGAAAACAAAAATTCTTAAGTATTTACATTTATTTATATTAATTGTATTACATCACCACTAGAAAATTAGCATGTATATATATGTTCTCACCTCTCACCAAATGAATTTAAATACACTGAAATAAAAATTACTGATTCTCCATTAAACTGAGAAAACGAACCAAAATTAATTAAATCCTGCAACAAAAAGCCTAAACCACTTAATTTCACCCAACAATAATAATGCTTGAATAAAGGTTCGCCGCTTATGGTCATTTTCATTATTTTTTTGTTATTTTTTACAGACCAATACATTAAGAGCATCTCCAATAGTAATGTCTGGAGGAATGTCTCAAGATTAAAAAAATAGAAAATAATATAAAAAGTATAAGAGAGTGTAGACACAGTTTCTGGTTTGAGAAACTGTCTCTCTACTTGTTCTTTTATTATTGGCCAATTTTTTTTTTTAATTTATAATTTAAATAAATAACTTATTTATTATAAATTTATTAAAATAGTATTTTTAAGACACTCACCCAGTGTCTGATGGATGGAGATGCTCTAATAATCATGTTTTAAGGTAGCTGTGTGTGTTTTTTAGTTTGTACTCATGACTCACTTAGCTTAGTCGTTTGAAAATTGAAATGACTCATTTCATATAAATATCTGATTTATCTTTTCTATTTCCACACTCATGCATGACTTATCAGTAACCAATTCCAAAAAGCAGAAGTTAACGAGAACAGATCAATAAATACAATTTTGATGAACATGATCATATCTAAAGATGATGTATCAGCTAAATGGGTTAGCGATCTTTTTTCTTATACATATTCCGATATTTAATTTATTTTCTGAAATTTGTATCACGAAGACTGCAATAACTTAAGCTAAATTTATGTTTTCCATCGGAGAATTTGATTGTAATTTTCTCATTTATTTCTTCAAGAAGAACAATAGAGATGGTGGAACATATATAGCGACACCAATCTACCAAGAGATATTTGATTTAGAATACATCTTTATCTTTTCTTATTTATTTTACAAACTAACTAGGCATAACCAAATTGGAGATGTAGTGTTCGATATGAAAATGTGCAACGAAATAATCAATTGAACCTAATTAATGAGGTAACTTCGCCAGTCCCGGTTTTCAAACTACTTTAAGGTAGTGGTTGTGTCTTGTGTGGTTATATTTTGGAATAGCAAAAAAAACAAGAAGAGTAGTTAGACGTTTCCTCTAAATGAACAATGTGGATGAAAGTCCTTTGAATTTTTGGACAACCCGTGAAGACATAGTCAAGTGAAATTACTCGTCTTTCCTAAAAAATATCTGAAGTTAGTCAAATCGATAGTAATTATGGGACTAAATACAGATGTTAGTAAGTTTCCAGATGTATATAGTTTGAATTTGGACCATTTAGACATTCCTATAAAGAACTATAGTTTTTTGTTTTCTTGATAATTTAAACGTGTAAATAAATGTAGTTGTACTCACGGTCAACAAAATTTGTAAATGGTTTCCTCGATTAGATACTATACTAATTATCGGATTTGCTATTATTTATTCACCTTTCATAAAGCAATCAAGATGAGGTCTCGAATCTTCTTACATTATATACTATACTCGTATTCAAATGCAGATGTTGATGATGTAAATCTCTTTCGAGTTTCGAGGGTTTTTATGCTGATGGTTTTATTACAAGTTACAACCATTATGATGATTTTTATAGAATTCTAATGGAATGTAATGGGATTATGTCAAACATAAAAAAAAACGATAGTATAACAATGATAAGGAAAAGACGTAAAAAACAAATTAGGTAGATTGATCCATTATCATTTGGTTCATCAAATATAATTGGGTAATGGATCAATTCAACCCATTTAGTTAATGGACTGGACCAATATGAAACTTTTATTTTCTCTCTAGTAGTAGTAACTAGCAAGTAAGTAACACGTAGGCCATCAAATTCTAATTGGGGAGGAAACGACGTCGTTAGGAACGGGGGAGAGAAAGCATCAAAACGACAAGGTTTAATCTAAGGGGAAAGACATCGAAACGACACAGTTGCAAGGAAATATAGCCGTTAGAGACAAGAGACGGGGATACAGAACGAAAAAAGGAAAAAATAAGGCCGTTAAGAGTAAGTAAGTGAAGAAGCCAATTATTCAAAATATATATGACCGTTAGTGATCTTCCTTCTCCTTCTTCTTTTTTAATTCTGATTACAGACAGATACATTCTCTCTGAGAAAACAAGAAAACAAAATAATAATAAAAAAACCCTAATTCCCCGCTCCTCTCTCTCTCACGCTCTCCTTGTTCTGTGATTTTGGTATGGAAGCAACGGCGGAGGAATCAATTAGTACTCTTGTTACGACGATGGTTGATGAGACGTATGAGTTCTTAGCGCCCCGATGGTTTGATTTCCTTAATGGAGAGACGGAAGATGAGTCTCGCCGAGCAGAGCTCTGGTTTCAATCCGCCTTAAGCTGCGCTCCTTCTCGTTAGTTTCTTTCCAAATCTGAATTGATTTCAATTTCCTTGTGACGAAGCACACGGTTTTATTAGGCTTAATTGATCACGAAATATGAGAAACCCTAATTTCTTTCTTCGGCGTTTGATTTCTTAGATTCTAGGTTTCGGAACGAATTGGGTGTTACTATCGTTTTTCAGATCTCTGGATTTGGGTTTCTGATTTGATCTCAACTTTGGGGATTTCGTTTCGTGAAATTAGGGTTTACTGATTCCTTTTTCTGAGAATCGAAATTAGGAATTGTGTTGATTGTGATCTCTCAATTCAAAAAGTTTCGTCTTTTGTATGTGCAGCTTCGGTTCCTAGAATCAAAGCAAGGAGATCATTCAAGGTAGAGGCCATGTGCAACTTCAATGAAGACGAAGAAGAGATACCGCTCAAGGTTTTTTATTTTATTTTCAATCAACACTTATTTATCATCCATTACAAGATCAATGAAAGATCAATTTTTAATCATTCTGATTATTGCAGGATAATGAGCCATTAGAACCAGTAGCTGCAATTGTTTCTTCACAATCGGAGCCTTCTGAGGCCAAGAAAGAAGAAGTTGCTCCTATTAAAGCCAGCACAATTAAGCCGTCTCGCAACAGTTCCAAGGACGCAGAGGTCAACAACAAGACCGCAGATGCCAGGTTCTTTATCCTTCTTTGGGAGATTGTATCGTTGTTAAGTGAGTCTAGAGGCAATTCTAATGCTATTTCTTCTTGTTCATTCAACAGTAATGCGACGACTGGTCGGATAGAAGACAAGGCGAACATTCCTCCTGCTTGCACACCCAAACCACCAATGCAGTTTTCTCTAGGAGGAAAGTCGGTGGACCCTAAGAAGCAGCAAACTGCTAGAAAGATAGCTAGTCTGCTGAAGAATCCTCCGTCTGCACTTAGGCCTAAAAACCAGTCACAGTTGTCTCAAGCCAAAGGCAGTCATCAGAAAAGTGTGAAAAGGTAGCTCACATTCTTAATAACCATTCTGATACCCCAAATCTGGTTTCACGTTTCTCTTGTAATAGTTTTTTTTTGTGTTGATTGCATCACTGCAGGGAAACGAGTGTTAACAATATAGCTAGCACTACCAATCTGATTCAAGAAAATCAAGCCATAAAAAGGCAAAAGCTAGATGATGGAAAATCAAGACAGGTGAGCCAAATTGTTTCAAAATCAGCATGATTCACTCTATATCTCACTGGATGACTGAAACTTTTTCCTCCTCATCATTGATTTATCTAGATTCTCAATCCAAAACCAACAACTCTGCTCCACAAGACAAGACATGGTCTTGTTAACACTGGTTTCAACGTATGCCCTTCAGTCACTAAGCACATTCCGAAGGAGAACAGAAAGGTGTGTTTTGCTTCACGGTTGCTTGTATTAATTTTCTGTCAGACCCTCTCAACTTTTGTTTTCACTTTTTTAGGTTTATGTCCGTGAGCAAACTGCACCTTTTGTTTCAACTGCTGAATTGATGAAGAAGTTCCAAACAAGCACCCGAGACCTGTCATTGCCTCACGGAAACACTTCTCTTCCACAGGTAATAAACAATTGAAACTCTCTAAATCCATTTCATTTCCTGGGAATCTCTTTGATTAAATTCCAGGATGGTGCTGTTTTCTTTGTCCAGAATCGACCTAAGCTGACACTGACAAGACCAAAGGAACCCGAATTTGTGACATCCCAACGAGCTCGTCCTTTGAATGTTAAGAGCAGTGCAGAACTTGAAGAAGAGATGTTGGCAAAGATTCCCAAGTTTAAAGCTCGACCTGTGAACAAGAAGGTAATGCACCTAGTTTCACCGAGGTATATTTGTACTACAGAAATAGAAAACAAAACCAAACCAATGCGTCGTTCTGTTATTTGATGCAGATCTTGGCAGCTCCAGCTTTGCCTGCACCTCAAAGAAGTACACCACATCTACCAGAATTTCAGGTAAATAAACTCCCACCCACAGGCCACATCAGAGAGTATCATCACATTAGAACTGACTCATAGCTGAATGATACTGTTTTTTTTTTTATTCTACAAGGATCTCATTTCTTACTGTTGCAGGAATTTCATCTTCAAACAATGGCAAGAGCTAACCAGCATGCAGAGACGTCTTCTATAGCTTCAACGGAAGTGTCTAAGCAGGTATGGAGCTTCTTTTCACACCCAGAAAAGTTGTATGTATACATAAAACACTTGATTTCATGCCATCTAATATTCCTCTGTTTTCCACGCAGCATAATGATCGGAGGCCTCACCTTACTGAACCAAAGAGCCCTGTGCTCCAAACAATGCTACGAGCTCGTCCTACTAAAGCAAAAACTACTGCAGAACTTGAGCAAGAGGAACTGGAGAAGGCACCAAAATTCAAAGCAAAACCTTTGAACAAAAAGGTACTACTGAACTGGTGTAGTTTAATACTGTTTATTTAATTTCTCTCTCTCAATCTAACTTGAAATCACATCAAATCACCCAGATATTTGAAAGTAAAGGAGAAATGGGCATCTTTTGCAACACTAAGAAGCACATAACCATACCCCAAGAGTTTCACTTTGCCACAGATGAGAGGATATCACGACCAGATTCTGTCTTAGATATATTCGACAAGGTATATTTCAACTAACAGAACCACTGTATGCAAATATTCTTTAGTTATTTTCCACTGGATGTAGCGATGTCTGACACAACTTTTAATTTTCAGCTCTCACTGAACTCCGAATCTTGCCATGAAAAGCCTCTACCAAGGAACACTGCTCCAAACCCCTTCAATCTTAAGACAGAAGTATGTGTACAACTAACAACCTCTCTAAGATCCAAAACGACTTGCCACCAATCTTTTACTGACCGTTCTTTTAAAACTACTTTGTGGAATCCAGGAACGAGGCGCTGAGAAAGAGAAGAGATTTTATATGGAGCTCATACATAAAAAATTAGGAGATGAAAAGGCAAGAGTTCCAAAGGCAAACCCATATCCTTACACGACGGACTATCCAGTGGTATGCACATCCTAAACTTCTTATTTCCTTCCTTACTTTAGTTTTTTGAGTTGCAAAAGAGAGAGATGGTGTTGATAAATCTTACGTGTTCCAACTCTCAGGTACCACCAAAACCAGAACCTAAGCAATGCACACAACCAGAACCGTTCCAGTTAGAGAGTCTAGTAAGGCACGAAGAGGAAATGCGAAGAGAATTGGAAGAGAGGAGGAGAGTGGAGAGAGAAGAAGCCCAGAAGAGGCTCTTCAAAGCACAACCAGTTATAAAGGAGTAAGTGACCGGCCCTTTGCCCTTTTACTATTATTAGTTTATCTCCCGAAGCTTTATCAAACGTTTTCAAAATGCTCACAATGGCTTTGATCACAGGGACCCAATCCCTGTTCCAGAGAAAGTACGAATGCCCCTCACAGAAATTCAGGAGTTCAATCTTCATGTAGAGCATCGAGCTGTTGAGCGAGCAGATTTTGATCATAAAGTAAGCATTCTTTTCAGTCATTTCAGCAAACAAAAGAATGCTTCAATAACCTCTGAAATTGACGAATATATTCTATATTGCTCAGATTAAAGAGAAGGAGAATCAATACAAAAGATACCGTGAAGAGAGTGAAGCTGCAAAAATGGTATGTAACATTACACACGCTTAACTTGAAAACAACGTACCTCATAAACTTTGCTCAAATATAATACCTGCCAACTTTGTCAGGTGGAGGAAGAGAGAGCTCTGAAGCAAATGAGAAAGACAATGGTTCTTCATGCCAGACCTGTGCCTAACTTCAACAAGCCCTTCTTACCTCAGAAGTCCAACAAGGGGACCACAAAAGCAAAATCACCCAATCTTAGAGTGATTAAAAGAACCGAGAGAAGAACCATGATGGCTCGACCAACTGTCTCTGCAGCTACCAGCGCCTCTGCTGGTCAGATGAGATAATGTTTGCAGTAATTTTTTCTGAAGCAGAAGCAGCCTGAAATGTTCATGAATGCTTGAACCTACACTTCCTTTGTAAATTGATTCAGTACTGAATTTTCCTGTGTAACCTGTTCTTACTAATATAGTAGCAGCACATTGTCTTATGTATCCTGATTCAAGTTTATTAAACTGAAAAAAAAAAATCTTTAAATAAAATGTTTTATGTTGTGTCTTAAAAAAAAAACAAGAAAACAAGCTCGAGCATATCAGTCTAATTCATTCACACTATTTGAATCACTTGCATATATCAGTCTAATTCATTCACACTGTTTGAATCACTTGCTTCAACCTCTTCTATCCGATTCGCTTGTCCCGGAACGCTACAATCTGAAAAGAAATCCAACAAAGGAAAGTTTCACTGCGAGAGACAAGATTCTAGATTTAGAATAAATGAATTATAGACATTAGTAATAGTGACAATACCATATATCCATGGCTCGAAATGCAATCAACTTTTAGCTTTGACAAGGTTTCATCATCTTGCAGACTTTGCATCTTCTCTGTTGAGGTCTTATTCCCAATCACCCTATCCCCATCTTTAGACACAAACAATTCAACCTCTTCAGCCTTCAATTTCATCTGGCGTGCCACATACTGTTCAACATTCAGATAATACAAGAATAAAGATCCATGTCACTGCAACAAATTTGGTTTCTAACTCTCATCCACACAAGTGGAGACTCCAAAATTAAAATTTCAGAGGGAGAGAACTCACTTCGCGGAGTTGTTTTACTAGCAAAGTGGGCCGGCAACAAAGATATGGCTCAAGTAAGTTTAGTAAACCTTCTGTATCCAGCGAGATAAGCTTAAGATGAATATCCAACTGCAGAATAGATTTTTTGTTTCTTAAAACCAGAAATTCTTCATTATTTATTGACTGTAAATCATAAACAATGGTCAACAAAGATCAATTTCTTTTGTTACCTCGACACTATTACCCTCTAAGCTCCCGAGATATTCCACAAGTCTATTCAAGCGAGCATTCCTCTTACTAATAGCTCCTTGGTTATTATTTCCTTGCCTTGTGTTACTCCTTGTACCGCCTCTTCCCCATGCAAGTATTTCTGAGTTCCACATAAGCACAGGTGATATTCCTCTGCTGTCCCTCTGATGCGTCTGCTCTGTGCCATTACCTGCACAGTTATCGTTGTTGTTTGCATTTGAAGAAGAAGGCTGAGTTGTAGAGCGCTTTTTTCGTTTCCTCAGAAGGATTTCGGCACAAGGCTCATCTGAAGAAGAATCTTTGCCTCTTTTGTTTTGATCATCATCATCATGGGCTTCTGATGTATCCTGTTCCATGTTTCTGCAGTTCCTTCTTCTTCTGGAGCCACTACCACTACGACGTGATCTTGATAAGACCGCTGCGTCTTTACCAAAAGACTTTCTTTTTGCAAGGGCCTCAGATTGTCGTTGCGATACTTGAGCTATAGATGCTTGAATCTACAAAAGAAGAATAATGAGTTAGTCACCATAGAAGCATTTGATCTACTTAAGTGAGTTAGTCTTATGTTACATGAGAGGCCATGCCTCGGGTTTCTAACCTGCTTATTACGAGCCTTGTCATCTTGACGAAAAGCCATTTCCTGAAAAAAAATGAAAGGCATATATCATCAGTAATCTCTCATAAGTAACCCTTCTCTAAAACTGTTGAAGAGGAAAAGGAAAAATGTTGATGCTTCACCTCCTCCTCAAATTGATCAATATTTTCGAATAAAGTTGCTATTAAGGCATCAAAGTTTGGGTCGTCTCTTAAAGAACGTCGGCTTGCACAATGTTTCCTGCAAGTAGGACACTCATTGTTCCTGAAAATGCATTTACCCGTTAATATAACCCAGAACAAGCTTTACAATAGGCTCCCTAAATAATGCTGAACATGCAAATGGAAGGCATACCCCAATCTCATTGACTTATCAATGCACTCTCTGCAAAACCGGTGGAGACATTCCATCACAGTCCTTGTTTTCCTTATAATCCCTAGAAAATGAAAACCAGTGCTCGCATCAGTTGAATTTAGTAAACTGCACTAATAGAGTTGATGAAAGATAGAGTGAATGACTATGCAAAAACAGGATTATGAGAAAAGTTGCAATCCAAGAACAATCTACAACAAACTAGCGCAATGCGAGATTCATTACAAATGACGACTAGATTTATGTTGGTTGATGAAAGTTACTGGAGCAGTAGTAAAACATTCACAATAATGGTGCCTGAGAAGCAATTGAAGCTGATTGACTTTATAATATAAATGTAGAGAAGAGTACCTAAACATATGGAGCATTGCACGTCCCTACGGATATCCGCTAGATCAACATACAAATATCTGCAAGGGAAATCAAGACTTTATCAAATAGCAAAGATCATCAACTACCGTTGCCTACTGTGAGAAGTCTGTCTCAGTCAAAAACTTAAGTTAAGCTAAAAAAGACTAAATCAACAAAGAAAGCTTAAGTCAATTGGACGATAAAGCATCTCTAGATCAACCTTGCACAATGTCATATTCACCGTTACTACAGATCAAACCTAAGCACTTAAACTGTTCCTCCACGAGAACTGTATAATTTGTGATTTTTGAGAAGAAACACGACAGTATTTATAACATGCAAGCAAGAACCAAACAATGCATCGGATCAATGAAACAAAAACACAGGTTCGGCTTTAAAGCCATCAAAAACAACAGTGAAACCAATCATCAGAAAATTTCAAAAGGGAAAAGAACTGTTACTCTGATTCTGATTGCTCTCCTTCTGAAGAAGCTTGACTTCTTTCCTTAGAATCTGAAACTGTTAATACCAATTAAAGACTTCCATGTTACATACTCACGCATTGATCGATTCATATATCTCACATACGTATATATAAATATATCCACGACTATAAACAAGAGCAAAAACGAAACTTTTACCTTCTTCTTCTCCTAACGCTTCCTCATCCTCTGCTTCTACTTGGTCACGTTTCACGTCGTCTTCCTCATCTCCACTTTCGTCCTTCTCATCCATTTTGTCCGGATCTTCTTCTTTCTCCACAGCTTCGGGATTGAATCTGGCAGCTTCTGAGTTCAGACCCAGTTGGTCGTCCTCTTCTTCGGCGGCGGAGAAGTTCTTCAAAGAAGGCATTGTTGATTGTTTGATAACAGTGATCTTTGCTTCTAGGAAGAGAGAGGAACAAGAATAAAGCTTTGACCTTTATCTCTCCCTCTACGTCTCTCTCTTGTGGGCTTTCTTGTATTTCCTCGTCCTTTGTTGTTTCGTTTCGGTGCCGATGGAAAGAGAGAAGGAGAACAAAGGAGGACGAAGAAGAAAGAGAGAAACTTCTTTACCTTTTAGCATATTTTGTATTTATTTATAATATTTTCTTTTGTTAATTATATTAAGATCCTTGTGAAGAAAAAGTAAAAATTATACTAACATCCCTCATATTAAAACCTTATTATACATGTTGTAAATTCTTTTGCCAAACCTCTAATTTTTTCTCAAATCCTAATCACATGTTTATTTAATTTTGGATCATATTTACACATCTAAAAAGTTCGGACTTTCTATCCTAACTTCTCTAATTTTACAGGATAAAAGATAAAATATGCGTTTCTGAAACGACGCATATTATCCGATTACCAAACGTAATCTAAATTAGTGGATGTAATTCACTTCCGAAAATGTACTACGCGGCATACTATTGGCCGGTCTCTGCTTGGATATCACATACTTATTTTAGAAATTTTTTTCGTAATAGGCAAAATATCAAAAATTATTTAGGATAATTTGACTGTAGAATATTTCATAAGTATTTCTAAACTATTATACAATAATTTAATTTGTTGTTACTAAAAAAGTGTTTTTGTAAGTTAAAAACCTATTCAAAACTCTATTTGGTTGCTAAGTTATTGAAATTTAGTGATAACTTTTTCATTATGGTAGATTACTAGTTGCGGTAACTTTGATGATAGATCTTATTTCAATTTTAAAATTTTGTTTTTCTCTCAAATTATTTAGTCATTTAGTGGTTGTAGTAAATGATGTGTTATCGTCAAATATACATTGGAACATATAGAAATAATGAAGTACCATTTAATTGATTTTGTCAATTGCTTAGCTAGGTTCAAAACTACGAAACATCGGAATTGAATACAAAGGATATTGAATTGAAGTAACATAATATTGTCGGCCTTCTTCTCGTGTGTAAAGACTTGCCAACCCATTCTCCACACTTGTATCATGTCACACATGTGTGGGTAATAATATATCACGCATCATAATTCTATAAATAAATCAAGAGTAGTAAAAAAATTAAAATTACCTAAACTTTAACATTTTTTTAGTTGGGTAGCCTAAAATTAACAGTGGATCAACAAATTTACTATAAATATACAAAATTTACACAAGAGAGTCTTTTATTTTCGAAAAAGATCATAAATTATATTGGGCCATGATAAATCGGCCCATTAAGTTCTTTATAACTTAGAAGCATTGTCTACTAGCTTCCCTCTCAATTTCCATTTTTTTTTTTGTTCTTCTTTTTTTCTGCAATCGGTCGTCGTCGTTGTTGTGCTTAAACCCTTACCGGAATGGAGCCGCCGGCGAAAGGAACAGTGACTCCGTTAGCGTCGTTGTTCTCAGAGGAGGAGGCACGGAAAGCAGCAAGCTACGTGGAGGAGAAAATCGGAGAGAAGCGAGTAGAGATGAATCGTCTTCAACAGTTCGTCGATGAAAACGACAATCTCATCAATCTCGTCAAGAAGCTTCCCGATCAGCTTCATCACAACGTTATGGTGAGTTTTTATCTTTTCAATTCCTCTCTTATATAGTTTACTTTTGCTCCCGTTAAATGTATCTGATGCTTTTGTGTATTCAGGTCCCATTCGGTAAAATGGCTTTTTTCCCAGGTCGATTGATCCATACCAACGAGTGTTTGGTAAGTTTCATGATGATTATATGTTCTCTCGTTTCGATTTCAGTTGTAGGATATATGTAATTTGATTTGATATAGTGTCGTCTTGCTATGAGGTTTTAGGGTTTACCAGTAAGCTATAGAGGCTAGTGTAAATTTCACATTGTTTTTTTTTGTGATTCACATAGGTGTTGTTGGGGGAGAATTACTATACTGATAGATCATCGAAACAAACGGTTGATTTCTTGAAGAGAAGAGACAAGACTTTACAGTCTCAAATTCATTCTCTTAAAGCTGAGATTGAAGATTTTCAAACGGAGGCTTCATTCTTCGCTACAACTGCTTCTGAAGCAGCGGTAGGTTTTGTTGAAAGACTGGATCATGTGTTGTTGCCTTGTCCTTTTTCTTGATTCTGCATAATATGCATCTTTTTGTTATCATTTGTTTATAGGAAGGACTTGTTGAGATAAGAGAAGAGTATGTAGAAGAAGATTCATCTGCACCTGTGATTCAGTCAAGTGAAAGAGAGCCTTCTAATATTTCTGGAGGAGAGGCTGAAGAAGGTGAACTTGAAGACGATGACTTTGCAAGAATCATGTCCAGGTTGAATGAACTTGAAGAACTTGAAGACGATGACTTTGCAAGAATCATGTCCAGGTTGAATGAACTTGAAATGGAAGAAGAACAGGAGGGTGAAGATGGGGGCGATAGAGGTGAAGAACATGATTCTCCAATAGAAATTTTGGAGGAGAGCCAGCATGATTTGGTGAAAGGAATCAGAGGTGAGACAGACTGTGGTAGGATTGAATATGGGAAACAAGAAACTACCATATCTGTTCCTATGAAAACTTCAGGCCATAGCTCTTCCATTCGAGAACCGAGGGTTTCAGAGGTATCGTCCTAGGATATTTCACATCTTGGTTTTATGGTTAATGGTTTTTTCCTAATGTTTAATTACTTTAATCCAGCCAAGAGTCAAAGCCAAAGTTATTCAAGTGTTACCAGAGACACATCCGCACAAAGATCTAGATGATCCGCTGAATGTAAGAAAAACCTTATCTTCTCTTCTTTCATTAGCGTTTTACAGCTCCTTCTCAGATATTGCCTGTTATTGCATTATGGCAGTGTATTGGACCAATGTCACAATATCTCCCCAAAGGTTAGCTTTATGATCTAAAGCATTTCAGACATCAAGAAAAATGTCAAATTAATATATGAAACACTGAATCATCTTCCTGAAAACGTTCTCTAACCAACATCTACGTTCTTTTATTACCAGGAGATCAATCTCGTAGCGCAACTGCCCAGCAAAACGCTGGAACATGGAGAGACTTTCAGGCGACCGCTGCTATTTCCACAGCAAAGGCAAAAACCAATGTTTTAGGACCACAAAAGATTGAGGTATGTGGATCTTATACTATAAGCTATACTTGGAACCCATGGAAACACCTTGCATTATGCATATATCTTTCTACAACAAAACTTAACCTTTACAAGCATCTCACAAATCATCATGCCAACTTTTTTATGGTGCAGTCACCTATAGAGAAACCCGAGCCCGAGTTTGATTCTACCAAGGTTACATACATATCTCTTTCGCTCAAGTGTTAGCAAGTTGTATAGTTGCTCAGGTGGATCTGATTTTCCTTTAAGCTCACTAAATATCTGATCCAAATCGTGCAGGCTTTTACTGGATCAATCGTAGAGCATGCCCATATTCAAGAGACCAGCACACACAGCCATACGCAGGTACTTTTTAACCACACAACAGTCACAAGTGCAGGGAACATGATTCTTATTACATTTTGTTTGTTTCTTTGTTATATGTCAACAGTCTTCTGTGTCTCAACCGTCTAAACCAGTGTCAAGATTCAAGGCGCAGAGAAGGTAGCCAGTCAGTTCAGTGTACAATTTTTTGTTGAGTTGCCTTTATGATATGTAAGAACTAAGAAGTAAGAACACATGCAAATGTGTGCATCTTGTAAGCTGACTATATACAGTTAATTAACAAAATCTAAATCAAGAAATCTGATATTGTTACTTGACTCTTTCCAAAAAAGTCTTGAAGTAGCGTCTCTCTGTCAAATAGAGAAGCTGACAATACCCATCTACTAAATTCTAATATCTCCATGCCTTTAAACTCGGCTAACATCTTGTACTTCTCTCGTTTTTGTTCCCGGTTTGAAGAAGACATATCTTCCTCTTCACTACAACCTTTTCTCTTCTTCTTCTTTCGATCCGCACACTCTAAGTTCTCATCACTGTCTCTGTCTCCATTTAGCCTCTCAGATGTTGATATTGTCGTCTCTCCACCGTTGATGATGTCTTCATTTCGATGTGCATACACAATGCCTATAAAAATATTCACACAAGCCCGAGCAAAGATTTAAAAGACTTATCACAAAATGTAGTCAATGAGAGATGAGTACAGATCAGTCTTATTCTTACCCAAGTCCTTAAGGATAGGTTTCTCTATCTCGGGTTTATAAGAGCACACGACCTCTTCTTCTTTTTCATCTTCTGAAACACCTGTCTCAAGCAATGATCTCTTATTCTCATCGATGTTACTATCCCTATGCAACTCAACAATATCGCTAGTGAAGAGCTTGTCAGAGAGATCACGGAACAGATTTGAAATCCCGAATAGCTCCCCTTGAAACTGCTTACAGTCCTGATCATAAGACGCACCAAAACATTGGAAGAGAGAACAACCTCTTTAATGAAACTAACAAATTAAAGACTGTATACTTTTACATACCTGGACGCCTTCAAAGTACCTTGTCTCCATTTTCCCTGCAACCGCAATGTTTGAGAGCTGTTGTTTGTATACTTGTCTTGTATAAACTAGTTCCTCAAGGGAACCAGCACTCAACAAACGAAAAACCACCACATGACGTTTCTGTCCATACCGAAATGATCTATCTTGCGCTTGCAAGTCATGAGACGGGTTCCAATTTGGGTCAAATATAACCACACGGTTCGCACTCACAAGGTTTAGTCCCAACCCACCAGCTTTAGTTGATATCAGAAAAACCTGACACAAAAGAGCTCATTTAATCATTTGATCAGAAGCAGGTAAGCAGAAAAACGATCCCTTTTGTATAGGGTTTGGTTAATAAAAACCTGTTTGCTAGGACTCGCATTGAAATCATCTACAAGAGACTGTCGCAGATTAGTCGGAGTAGAACCATCAAGTCTTGCAAAGCTATAACCTTTTCTAATTAGAAACTTCTCCAGTATGTCCAGCATCCTGTAATTTAGTGGATCAAAAGCTTATAACGACAAATATTCTCCTACATTCATCAAAACCAGGAATTAAATCCAAAAACTAACCTGACGGAGTAACTGAATAGAAGTATCTTATCACCCTTTGAAATCCAAGAAGCCATCAACTTCTCCAAAGCTCTCATTTTCCCACAATGTTTAACATCACTCAGGTCCATGAAGCTCTTGCTTGCGGAAATTCCTCCTACTAGATCAATATCTGTCCCAAACACTGCAGATACAAAATCTGCGTCCTTCTTCTGTTTCTCTGGCTCATCTTTTGGGTTAGGTTTAATAAGCTCCAGATGATTGCTGATCTGCTGAAGTTTCAAAAGGCATGGAAGCACCAAACAGAAAGGACAAGAATCACAACCATCGGGGTTGTCTCGATGAAGGTAACTCCAAATAGTTCCATCAGGAACAATCCTTCTGCAGCACTCCGATTGCTTAAGCGGGCTTCCACAAGCGCACGGATTGTCCTTCTTCACAAGGCACTGAATTTCTGGGAGTTGCAGCATTCTTTGATAAACCCGTCTCTGCAATTGACTCATTTGACAAAAGACTACATTATCTTCTTTCCCCATCATGAGATGCCCAATGGTCTCCTCCTTTGTCCTCCTCAACATATACTTACGCAGAAGACTGCCCAAATGCTGTTTCCTCTTATCTGCAATCTGGACAAATCTTTCCGGGGCAGTAGCTCTCTGCCCTAGCTTAAGTGGTTCGTCATAGAATTCTCGGAAATGGTCACGAGTGCCTAGTGATCCCGGTGCTACCCACTCAAAAAGATTGAATAGCTCACTGATCTTGTTCTGCATCACTGTACCCGTGAGACCAATCCTCTTCTTCGTTTTGATCTCAAGGCATGCTTCATAAAGTTTCGATTTTTCATTCTTTAACCGGTGTGCCTCATCAGCAATCACTATCTCCCAATTAATCCCGGACAAAACGGGGCCTTGGATTCGAAAAGTATCAAAGCTGGTTACAAGTACCTCAACACCGCGTGCCTTGAGTTTCTCAAGAATCATATCTCGGTTTGATCCGTGGTACACCGAAACCTTGAAGAAGCTTGCCCATCGAGAAAACTCACTCTCCCAGTTGTGAATAATCGAAGATGGACAGATAATTAGTACAGGACCCTTATCAGACTCTAAAAGAGACGTCTCACCAGCGTCACCGTCTTTTCCATACACTCCAGCAAGAAATGCAATTGTCTGAATGGTTTTGCCTAATCCCCTGAGTCAAAACTTAATATCAGGGTTCCATTATCACCCAAACATAAACTATTACAGCTACATATTTAAATGCGCAAGAACATTCTCATGAACATTCAAACTAGAACAAGAAAGAAGAACTCACATGTCATCGCCAAGAATGCCACCGTGGTTGTTTTTATAGAGATTATACATAAACTTCACTCCCTCTCGCTGATGTTCAAGCAATCTACAGTTGATAGAAGCCGGTACCTACACCAAATCATAAGGCAAATTCAAATAATTTCCAGAATTTGAGAAGAACCATCAACATGAGCAAAAGCTAAAGACTTTCGTAAGAAAAGAACCTGTATGATCGGAATCTCTCCCATTGATGACAGCAAAAGTGGTTCATAAGGACCGGAATAGTCAAATTCAGCCCGGCTTAACCCGGGTCTCCCGAATTCGATTGATTTCTCATCGTCTTCATCATCTTCTTCCTCTTCGTCAAACTTGATGTTTCTTTTGTGATCATCTTCGTTAAATTCAAAATCTTCCACTTGGGTTTTTGAGATTTTAGATTCGTGCTTGGAGGGTAAAAAGTAAGAATCATCGAGACGCAGTAGCTGCTGTGAGAGAGACGATTTGGGAGGTTTTCTCGATGGTTCAAATTCTTGGGTAGATGAGACTCGCAACGATGAAGATGATGGAAAATTGCCACAAGGCTTCAAGGTCTCTTTGAAAGTGTGTAACAACGACATCGCTAATCGATCGCGTTGCGAGAGATCGAGAAACTGAATAAAGTCGTAACTTTTAGAAATTTGTAAACTTACTGGCTGTTATTATAATTAGAAGATAATAAGGGGCTAAAAGGTAAATAAATTGTACATTTGGCAGTAGTAATGGGCCGAATCCGAATAGTAATCCACGCGAAGCCCAAATCGTATTTGTGTCCAAACATGCTTTTAGGTTTAGGGTTTCTTCTTCATCTCCTATATATAGCAATCTCCTTCTTGTAAACGCCGAGAAAATACACCAATTCTCGATTCAACCCAATGTTGTGTTTCTTTTTTTGTTTCTCTAATGTTTTTTTGGTGAATTATTCGATTCTGAAAAGGTTTTGTGTAGAATATGATGAAAGTTGTAGATCGGTGATGGTCTTTTGATTCATATGATCGATAAAAATTTCAACTCGCTACGTTCTTTCTGATTCTTACAAAAGTTGGATTCTTTTTTTTTTTTTTTTTTTTCTTGCTTGACGGTTTTGGAGAATACTCTCGACGTTTTTGTTTCAATTGGATTGTAATTTTTGGCACTGGAAATTGTATTACTGGAGAAATGATGAGAAATCAGATAAAATCTTAGGACACCTTCTGACACAGATTCTGTGTATGAGAATGACATCATATTCTGATCTTCAGTTAGATTTATTTTTCGTTTCAAAAACAAATTTTTCTGTCTGTTTGAAATTGAATTTTATGTTTTTTTTTAAGATGGTTTACTTTAATTATCAGTTTATTAAGAATTGGATTATTCAATTTGAATGTACGGATGGTCTCAAAAGCTGCAATGAGACGACGATTATGATTCTGAGGCAACAATAATATTACAATTGAACCTTATAATTTACACAAGAACAACAATCAATTTAGTATAGTAAATGTAAAGAGATTTTGTATATATGTACATACATCGAACTCTATGAAGACTCTTTAAATACAGTACTCTATTCGAACAATAATGGCTTATGCTCCTGAGCCGATCACATCAACAGATTCTTATAACAAATCTGAGGTTCTGCTCTAGAAAGGTCAATGCTTTGATACATAGTTTGGCTCTTCCAATGATGTCTTGTTTGCTTGTCTATTAAGTTCCTGAAGCTGTCTGTCATGTTCTTCAAGCATCTGGTCCACTCTGCTTGGCTGATCTAACGATGGTCCTGACATGTAAATCTTGCTATCACTAGGATTATACTGTACATACAGAAAACACAACAATGTTAGTAAAGAAAAGAAAACTGCTCTAAAAGGAAAAAAAATGAAAAACAGAGATCATTTAACTACTAACCCAACATGGGTCAATTGGTGCTGTCATATGTCTACTATCCATGGTATCAGCTCTATTGTATGCTCGTCGATCTCTTCTTCTTTGGTTCATGACTGGTTGATCTTGTCGTTCTAGTAGTGTTTTGGAGGAGGCCGAGCCCAATAACATCTTCGGGTTTACTCTAGCTGGAGGGTATCTAGGAAGTGCATTCTCCTTCACATGCATTGTTGACTTAGCCATGTTTCGGTTGCTCATCAATGGACCTGAGTGTGAAATTCTCCCACCAGTTTGATTGTTTCTGTTGTGCTGCATATTTTGATAATCAGGAACTGGTCCCTGAGGAGTCCTCTCCTCCTTAAACGACTTGAAACTATCGTTTCTACTCTTCAAATCTTGATATTGTTTCTGCATTTGCCACAAGAGTAATTTGCATTACAGTTATCTCCATGGTCATTGTGACCTTAAAAGCTAGGACCTTTTACAGTTACTTACCTCCATTGTCATTGATAGAGAGTTCTTGCCTTTGATCTGTGGTACAGGTTTTCTCTCATGTGATATTCTCGTCATAGAGTCTTGCCTCTCTTGTTTCTCCGCTCTCACGGGTTGTTGCCTTTTCGCTTCATCACGCATTTTCGCATCAATCTCTTTACTAGGAGGATATTTTGGTAAGTTCGATGGATCGCAAGCAAACGGCTTGGTTTTGAAGTACTGAGAAAAAAAAAAAAGAGTTTTCTGACTAATAATGCTTCCATGATCTCAGGAAACCAAACACAGTAAAACATCATGAACCAGTTACCTCACTCTCAAGGGCACGATCTGCAGAGCTCCGGTGATCAGGATCTATGGAGAGTAAAGTCTCTAACAGCGAAAGAACACTTGCAGGAAAGTCCTTAAAGATCTCTGATACTTTCCGCCTATAAGGAATCGCGGTTTTGAATCCAGCTGAAGCTGGTAACTTCTGTTTTCTCCAGTAACTTTCTGTTGGTGAGCCACAAAGCTTGAAGATTTTATGCAATTGTTCTACCTAGAAAGATTAAGGGCTACATTTGAGTTGAAGCAAACAAGATGCAACCTGAATTTGGAGGAAAAGAAATCTACGAGAATTTGCATACCTCGGTTTTTCCAGGGAGGATCGGTTTACCGGCATATAATTCACCTAAGATGCAACCTGTGCTCCATAGATCAACCCCAACACCGTAATGAGAGGCTCCAAGCAAAAGTTCTGGTGGCCGGTACCATAGAGTGACAACATGGCTAGTCAATGAAATACTTTTTGCAGGGTCGAAAAATGTTGCTAACCCGAAGTCTGCTATCTTCAAGACTCCCTTACTGTCAATCAGTAGATTTGAGCCTTTTATATCGCGGTGAAGAACGCCGCGGCTGTGACAATGTTCAAGCCCACTTAGAAGTTGTCGCATGTAACATTTAACCTAAACAACAGAAACATAAAAGAAAGGGATTTTGAAGCAGAAAGAAAATCTATGCTTTCTACATTAGGTAGTTCAACATTTATGTGCAGTACCTGAGGCTCTGTAAACTTGACACCGGGTAGTGAAGAAAGTCCTAATAGATCATGATCCATGTACTCAAAAACTAAGTAAAGGGATGATGAAACAGGGGCAGTGATCAACCCTTCCAATTTCAGGACATTAGGATGATCAAGCCGTCGCATTACTATGATCTCTCTTGCCATAAACTTAACACTTTCCATATCGTTAAGATCAAACCGGACTTTTTTTAGCGCAACAATCTTGTTATGAAGAAGATCGCGAGCTCTATATACGCTGCTATATGTTCCTTGGCCAATCTGCATCCATAAATAAAGAAGGTTATATCAAACACAAAAAGGATCTGGATCAAAGAGAGTTAACAAAAGAAACTTACTTTCTCCAATTTTTCAAAAGTATTTGCTCGGCGTGGAGCCCAATCCACTAGTGCCTCACCAGCAACCGTGACCAGCCAAGACGGCCATCCTGCAGCCACTTGCTTCCGCTCTTTTTCCTTTGGACCAACAATGCTTGGATCCCTCTTCAGTTCCCGAGGAACCACTCGAACCGAAGTTTCAACCTCAGGTTTCTCTACTCCCTTTTCAATCTGATGATGCTCAGAAAACGTACTGGAACTCAACTTTTCGGATTCAATCAACCGAACTTTGGAATCTTTACTATTCCATCGATCTAACTTGGCTTTTACAACTTTTGGATCAATCTCCAAGTCCGGGTCTACAACAGCACTAGATGCCCTTGTCAATCCCTGATCATGCACAACTCTATCCATATGATCAACTATCTCAGGATTCTCTAATATCTTCCGAATCTGATGATCATGAAACCTACTTGGACTAAACACTTCGGATTCAATCAACCTAACTTTAGCATCTCCCCTGCTACTCGATCTATCAAACCCACCTTCCGGTTGGATCCAATCATCTATCCTCCTCGACGAATCAATCCGCGAGGAACGTTTCTCCTCCGATAACTCTTTCAGTGTTGTTGACTTTCTTCTAAAAGGCCTATGCCTAGAATTTACGCAACCCATTCGCAAGCTCTAGAACATGAATCTATACACATAATCATACATAACCAATCAATAGGAAAAACTTAACCTTTATCCACAATCCAATCCAGTCACTTCCCTAAAATCTAAACCCTAATTTCAATCCACTCAGAACAAACACACAACACCAAAACTTCAATGGCTCAGTGGAAAAAACCCAGTTCACGAAAACCAACAAGATCGTGTTTTTAAATTCTTCTTCGGAAGACCACACGCACTGTGAAATCCCCCAGAACAGAAAACAGAGATCAGAGTGATTAGAACCGGAAAAATCAAAACTTTCGCCGGAATTCAGTGAAGGAATCAGGAGAAACTGATGAAGATTGACTCTAGGGAATCAAAAAGGGTTGCGGACGGAAAATTATAAGCAAAGGGGAGATTTTTGTTTTTTCGGTTGTAGCAGATTTGACTGATTAAACGATTACGTAGAGTGAGTCACATCATCGATGTATAAACGAATTCAAATAGCTAAACGTCAATAACTAACTTAGCCGCCTCTCGTCGACCAAAGTTAGATTTTTTCTCCACATCTCTCTCTCTCTCTCTATCTCTTCATTCATGGAATTCTCTTTTTATTTATTTTTTAAATGTTCAGACTTTATTAAATGTGAGATTAATTGTTATGAGCGATTGTTGTCAATTTGTCATTATTCAGCCTATTCAAACAATTGTATCATTGTTTTAGTCAACTTTTTTTTTTTCGATTTGTTTTAGTCAACTTTTAAATGCTAGCTAAAATTGGTTGAAATTTAAAAAATAAATTGATACCATTGAAGTTCTTATAATTTAAATTGAAACATGAGAATTTTAAAACAGTGAAGAAAAATGAAATATAAGAAATTAATCACGAATATAAAAGAAGTTCAGAATTGTGATAGGATCAGATATTGTTTGACTGAGATAATTTGCCAAATACATGTGTACACGCGTGTTTTTTGTGTAATGTAGAGAATTTATGAAATACTTTAATCTACTTTGCTCACAGTCTCACACGACAGCACGATGTCTTAATAACTAATTTATTTACTTTTTTTTATTATTATTATTGTTTCCCCACTTTTCAAGTGTATTAGTCCTTGTTTGAAATATCGCTAGGCGCTAGTCGGGTGTTCGGCATGGGCCTAGCGATTAATCGAAAAATCGGATTAAAATCGGGGATTAACCGGGGATTAGTTTTAGGGTTATTTTAATATTTTTAAAATATATTAATCCAATATTGTAAAAATTTATGATTTTTATTAAAATTTGAACACAAATTATTGTAAAACATCACAAACTCCCTATTCAAATGATTGAATAACAAAAATGAAAGTTTTTTTTATACTTGCAATCTAAAAAATAATCGGGGTATATAAGATTAGGTGGAAAATAATCGGATTAGGCGGGAAGTAATCGGATTAGGCGGAGAATAATCGGGTTACTGATTTTTTAGGGGATTAGTCATTAATCGAGGCGGATAGGGTGGGCCTAGGGATTAAGCGGGGAGTAATCGGGGCTAGGCGGGGATTTTTAGAACAGGAGTATTAGTATAAAGAACATCAATATTCAATAGGATGCCGACACCTTCATCGGCATGCGGTGTTGCCATCGCGACCGTGTTGTATGGCAAAATTCGACTCCGTTTCCGGCCATGGGAATATGAACAGAGGATTCGTTGATGTACATCATTAGAAGACTAAAAATTGGAAAAGTAACAAGGAAATATATTTGTTTAATGTTCTCACAAATTCTCAAAGTCGTGTCAACTTACATATATATTTTTTAAAAATTGACCATAACGGCGCTTAAACTCCATAACAAAGTCGTTGCGATCGTTAGTACGTGAAATTGTTACATATGCCAAGTGAATTTAGTTAGTACGTTAAACTGTTTCATATGCGAAGTGAATCTTAGGAGGGGTTATTGGTTCATGGATTTATATGGAATTAGAAATCCAAACAAAAATCATTTGTTATTCAATCATTGATTTTAAAATCCTAATTAAATTCATGTGTTATTGGTTCTATGATTTATAAATACTAGTTAAAATCATATGTTATTCGTTTAGTCATTTGTTTTTGGATTTGAGAATCCAAATTATGTTTTAAATGGAATTGAATGGAATTGAAAGAGAAAAATAGAAGGATTCAAATCCATGGGTAAACACATGTTATTTCAAAATCCATATATCTTGATTTCATAATTAATAGAAATTTTCAAATTCTATATGGATTTACAAATTAATAAACCAATAACACCCCCTTAGTATTCCTAATTTCCAATTACTTGGAAGATGCATGGTTTGCCAAACAATACCACATCGATATCCAATTTTAAAATATTTGATTGCAGATTCTCAGCTTATATGATTAGTGTTCCATTTAGTGTGGATAAATGCTTCGAGGATCTCATTTGATGGCTAGACGCAAGAATATTAAAATCTATATTCAAGAAAAGAAGCTAAGACTTCCATAAGAAAATGACAATCGCATGCATTATTCAAGAATTGGTTAGCGGTAAACGTCAAGCAGTTTCGTTCCTTTAGAGTCTTCTTCATAAAAGATAGACAAAACAAAAACGAAAAAAAAAAGGAAATTATCATTTAAAGGTTAGGATAAATAGATGATTCTTTTATTTTAGTTTGTCGGCTACTAATTAGCGTAGAGGCGCACTATTAAGCCAAGTCGCATTTAAAAAAGGAAAGACAAATCGCATTTGTTTGTTTGTCCCTAACTTCCTATATAAGTGTATATATACGACTAAACTAAAAAAGAAAGAAGATTATGCATTACGTTTTAAACAGATTTGTTGAAGTAAAAAATGATATACGCAGAAATCGCGTTTCGTCATTAGTATTAATTTCATATTTCGAGAGGAAGAAAATATTAATTAAGTGATATTAATGGAAATAATAATATTTGATCACAGTTCACGCAGTTTCCATGTATAATTCATTTGTTCCTAATTTCCATGTCTGGTCTCTTTTGGAGAAATCAATAAATAAAACGACATTTAAGCGCGTGTTATCCACTACAAGCCTCAAAACTAACGAGTGCACAACACGCGCTTTTACATGAGAGTGGGACTCACGTGAACTAATCTATTTCCCCAAATCTGAAGACTTTCCTTTTGTTTTTTTTTTTGCTCTCTTCTTCTTCTTCTTCAGCTTCGGACAAATTTCATATCACGGAGATTTCAATTTCCCACACAAGAAAAAAATAACCCTCAATCAAAAATCTCAATCAGATCTCTGATGATGGATCCAACAGGATCACCAAGAACATCGAATGGCTCTTCTTTATCTCCTCCAAGATCGTACCTTATCTTTATGCGAATCATGAGCAAGAGACGGACATGGGTTTGTCTCTTTGTAGCTGTCTACGCGATTCTCTTGG
The DNA here is from genome assembly GCF_000004255.2 of Arabidopsis lyrata subsp. lyrata. Classification (NCBI taxonomy): domain Eukaryota; kingdom Viridiplantae; phylum Streptophyta; class Magnoliopsida; order Brassicales; family Brassicaceae; genus Arabidopsis; species Arabidopsis lyrata. The sequence continues at coordinate 1,126,082 of NW_003302555.1, read as the reverse complement.
CTTCCTCATGGAACTTTCTCACATCTGTACTTAGCTGGTACAAGCTCCAGTACACGTCATCGCCGTCTCCGTCGAGATTACCGGCGGTTTACGCGTCTGTGGTGTTAGGAGCTGTGTTTGGAGCCATGTCGATGGTTGCGGCGGCTGCGGTTGCTGTCCCGGCGGTTATGGTGATTTGGATATCGGTGGTTGTGTTGCTTGCGTTTTTTGGGAAATCGAGAAGGGTATTGGTTGTTGAAGCTCGTAAGATTACAAGAGAAGTGTTTGGATTTGTGTTTAAGGTTCTTTTGAAAGAAGGCAATGCTGTTGCTGCGGTTTGTGCTGTTTTGGGTTATTTCATTCTTATTAGAAAGGATTTTGATTCGATTTAGGGTTTTTGATTTTGGGATATTTCCTTCTTCTTCTTTTTTGGATTAGGGGCTTTTTCTTTCTTTCCGGAAATTTGACGATCATATCGAAGAAACTCTTTTCTTGTTGCTTCTTGTTTAACTTATTGCTAATGTAGCAATGTATATGTACAATTTATAAACGAAGATGTTCTCTTGAATATATATCACTATCATTATTTCTTGAAATTGTTCCAAATTATAGAATTGTGTCAAATTGCTAACCCCTATTTTTTTTGGTAAACCATGACAGAAATCTAAACTGAACCAACAAAATATCCTTGCAACAAAAATGAACAAAAGAATCCAACTACCAATTCATGCATTTGTCAAGTTTTTGAATACTGCATGTTTTAACTAAATCATATCTTATCCATCATTAACTACGTTTAAATTGTCTAAGGTATGGGACATGAGCCAAAAGTCCAAGACATAATCACCAATAGTTAGAAGTCTCTAGTCTTATGTCCCACAATGAATTAGGAGCAGTTTTTTTCCTCTCAAATTTTCAGAAAATGATGGCCCGTTAGGAGACATTCAAGTACATAGGAAGAACCAATTTGAATCAAATGATACCCAGCCCAAGAAGAATTTGAAAGAGAGAATAAGAGCCCAAGTCAGCCCAATTGAATTCTGTTGAGTTACTCATTTTGCTAAGTAGAATTTTGGCAATGAGAGCATAATTCTCCATATTTTGAGTTTGCAGTTTGTTATAAAAATTTGATTTTGTTGATGGTTAGTCTTTTTTTTGTGTGTGTACATGTGTGTGTGAGTGAGGTTGTCAAAAAAGAAAAAATAACATACTATTTGGCACGAAAAAGTGGAGCTGATTTTTTAGATCTCAAATTTGTTGGAACAAAAAGTTAGCAGTCGTGTAAATTTTTGATAACTTATATAAATATCCTTAATCCAACACAAACATAATTATAAGTCATACAGAAACTTTTGTATATTCGTAGTCAGTATCCCCAATACTGGTCGTCGTTTTACTGTTGTTAGACAGGAACACGTTTTGGGCCTTGCGTTTTCCAGAAGACAAAGAGAGATCGGCGCAAGATGTATCCAGCTCCGGTTCAGTCAGTGCTGGCATCGGGATCTATAATTGAATGAAAACTTTAGAATTCAGTTTGCTGAGATGATATCAGTTTCATAAACCATAAAAAGACTGAGCACAACCCTATATAGAATCTTTTGCCCAATTTTGACGTTCAAGTAGATTACAGTTATGCCCTCGTGTCAGATTTTTTTGTCCTTATTGTTTTTCGTTTTTCCTTCTCTTTTTTTTTAAAATTAATTTGCCTCAATGATATCTTCTTTTTTAAAAAAATTATTTCGTTAATTTAAACTTTTAAAATTTATAATTATTATTTTTTTTTTTGTACCATAAGTTATAGGGTGATTTAGGTGAATAACCAAAAAAAAAAAAAAAATTAGTTTTTTAGAAAGAAGGTAGAGAGAGATAGAAAGAGAAAGAGAGTGAATAGAGGGGTTAGAGATTAGATATTTAATTTTGTTTTTTTTTTAGGTTATCTAATGTAATTTCTCTAAGTTATATCTAACAGGGCAAAGATTTTTAAGGTACAAATAAATAGACAAAAGTAGAAAAAGCAGTAATAAAACGTCGTTATTCGTGAATCTATATATCTGTCATGTCATAGCAAAAATATGTTGCAGGTTTGATCATTTCAAAAGATGTAAGTTTTGCCAAGTCAAATTAAAGCTGTGTGTTAAAAAAAAAAGGTCAGCTAATTAATTTTTTTACTCTCGACAAGTCATAACTGTGATGCTCTGAACGGAAGATTTTTTATAAAAGCAGAATATTAGTTGTAAATTTCAAATTTTGATATTTGAAATCCTAGTCTCGATGCATCTTACACGGCCACGATTGTCATTTCGAGCTTCGCCGTCAAATTTTTTGTTCTCTTTTATTTGAAAAATCAAGTTTCTGTCAAACCCTAACCCTACCTTAACTCTAGTCACCTCTACTCGCTGGCGGCAGGCCTTTTACCAAAATGCCATTATATCTACTACTTTTTGTCCCAAAAATGCCATATATGATTAGAGATTCTAGCTGTGATATATATATATATATATATATCTTACTGTTACTGATATGCTTTTTCTACTGGGGGATAGAAACAAGGGTTTATTATTTTCCATTTGACAGACTTTATTTTCTATCAGATTTAATTTTTTAAAAATATTAGGTAGTATCTGCTGGAAAGCAAAATAAATTACGAAACCATTTTTTCTCAAAATAAATTTTCTCATGTCGGCCAAAACCTGGATGTGTAAAAATCTTGTTTCATTATTCAGTCTAAAAGATTGCAACCTTTGACCATGGGCCGGCGATTGTGGAAATGTAGTCTCGATCGATGCATCTCACAAGCAAACCCTAACTCTATGCTCCAAAAAAAAAAAAAAAATTGCCACTATATAAGTAAGAAAATTTGCATAATATCATGCGTACCAAATATGTGGTGTTTTAAATGTCTCTGTGACTTATATGACATTAAATTTGAGGAACAAGTCAATTATAAATTGAAGTTTTTGTGATATTGCTAGGTTATTATACAATGATAACGGTAAATGTAGCACCAATTTGTCCCTCGTAAATTGGCATATGTATCATAAAGTTTGTCTGCTTTTTTCAATACATTTCTAAAATTGTCCGTGCATACTTATATTAATTATTTAATTATTTCAGTTAGTTTTTATTATTCCCTCTGTTTCATCAAAAGTGTCATTCTAGCATTTTTCACACAAATTAAAAAAAAAGTAAATAAATTTCATTTCTACCTCTTATTAATACACTAAATAATACTTTCTCTCTAATTAATAAGCTAAAATAGTGAGGTTAAAAAGAGAATTAGTCTTTAAAACTGCATTGAAAACACAAAACGACACTCTTTGTGAAACAAGATTAAAACTTTAAAACGACATTCTTTGTGAAACGGAGGGAGTATTATAGTATATTTAATATACATGTTTATACATATATACTTAATTTGAGTTTATAATAATTTTGTATTTGTTCTATAGAAAAAGATAAAGATAAGGAAAATTAACAGTCACAGAATATGACATGTACAACCATTCTAATTTGGGTTCAAATATGTTGTGGTTAGGGATCCATATGTCCAGCTAGTAATCTTGTCTCTTAATTGTGGGATACATGTCATTATACTAGCTATATAATATACAGATAGAAAAAAAACAAAAGAAAACAAAAAATTGATTATCACATACAGTATATGATATATGCCCTTTTTTCAAATTATGCAAAGCCCATTTCTTCTGTCTTTAATTATACCCCGTCTACTTTTTCTCAGGATTTTCACAGAGGGTCACCTTCTCGATATCTAGTACGTTACACCAAAATGGAAAGATATGTATATGCATAAACCTATTCATTTATGTGACTTTCGTGACAGAAAATTAATGTTTATATGGGCTTCGTATCTTAAAATAAATTAGTACATACTATTAAATATTAATTGGCACATTTTACCATATTGTAGGTGGTTTCAAGCTATTGACTGGTGTTTAAAAACTACTATTATAGACGGTACGTAAAATGATTGTTATCATTTGATTTCTAAAATGATCAAAAGATTAAACACAAATTTTTCGTGCAAGCATATTTTTCTTAATTTTTTAAAACTGAAAATACTTTCTATTCCTTTGAAGCACCGAAATGCACAAAAAAGAGACAAAATGGAACATTTATGTCTGGTCAAAAAAAAAAATGTATCAGTAAATTTTGATGCGTTTAGACTATCTAAACAAATTAAGGACACAAATTTTATGATCAATCAAAAAAAAAAAAAAAAATTATGATCAATCATTATATTTCGTAAACTTATAATATGTATCGGTGTTGATGACAACTAATATTTTTTTATTTTTATTAATAAGATTGAAACTGATAAAAATTCTTCCAAAATTAATATTCTTAAAAAATATATAATCTCAACCAAAAATAATTAGCTAAATACCGTATATACATGAGGGCTTGTGTCAACCTAAAAATTTGGTTATCAATTAGTAAGAAAAATTAGAAAGTAGGAGATGTTGATCACGTGATCGAGTGTGACTGTGTGAGTCGAATTCGATCACCGAGTAATGGGGCCCCCTAAAGATTTTGTTACTTTGGACATTACGATTAAATAATCCCAATGTTTTTAGTTTTACCCTTCTTCCTTAGCATCACTTCCTTTAAGTTCTGTTGTCTCCATTCTCTCCGTCACTGTTTTTTCTCCACCAGAAAGGTATATGGACTATGAAAAAAAAATGTTATCTTTCTGAAATTCTTTCTTTTTTTTGTGCGATTTGTTGTTCTCAAAAGAGTGTTTTTGCCATAAAAAAGAACGAGTTTTTGGTGTCAAAAACACCTTTGATGTTATATAAAAAAGACAGTGTTTTTGCCTAAAAGCTCACTTTTTTTCTGTGGTTGTGTTCATTTGTTGTTCTTGGGGAAGTTCAAAACACGCTTTAGCATGATTGTAGTTACAGATTGTCGTTCTTTTCGTTTGTTGATGTTGATTTGGAATACTTCTACGCTGTTAAACTAGAGATTTTGGTTCCCGGTGGAAGTTTGTGTTCTTTGAGTCAGTTCGAAGTGATTTGTGTCAAATCTAAGTGTAAAAAAAGGTTACATTCATGAAATTCCAAAGATCAAGAGAGTGTATTTGCCTAATAAAAGCTCACTTTTTTTCCGTGGTTGTGTTCATTTGTTGTTCTTGGAGAAGCTCATAGCGTTTAGAGATTGTCGTTCTTTTGATTTGTTGATGTTGATTGGGATAGTTTTATGCTTTTAAACTACAGATTTTGGTTCGCTGTGGAAGTTTGTGTTCTTTGTCTAAAAAAAGGGTTTACATTCATGAAATTCCAAAGATTAAGAGTGTGTATTTGCCTAAAAGCTCACTTTTTTCCGTGGTTGTGTTTATTTGTTTTTCTTTGAGAAGTTCAAAGCATGCTTTAGCATGATTATAGTTAGATATTGTCGTTCTTTTGGTTTATTGATGTTTATTGGAACCGTTTAATGCTTCTAACTAGAGATTTTTGGTTCCTGGTGGAAGTTTGTGTTCTTTGAGGCATTTCGAAGTGCTTTGTGTCAAGTCTAAGTGTAAAAAAGGTTACATTCATGGAATTCTAAAGATTAAGCATTAGGGTTTTACTACATGTAGATAAAAGATTAGATACGGAAGAGATCTAGTTAATTTTACTTATATGACAAATAATATTTTTTGCTTTCACAACTTCTTGATTGTAGATTTGATAGGTTTGGGAATCATTTCTTCAGTTTGATAGTATTCTTGACTCATCAATAATTTGTGTCCTTGTTAATCTGTTGCTCTTTTTTTTTTTTACTATTGTTTGTTTCATATAGTCCTAATTTGATTTTACATTTTTTGACACATGATTTTGTAGGAAATGGGGAAAAGCGAGTCAAGCATAGGTGGCAAACCTAAGACGCCAAAAGGTCCTAATGAGCTTAAGCTTGAAGCCGCGGCTGCTAGGAAGAAAGGCCCAAATATCACACCAGTGACTCAAAGTGACGATGGGGTTAGATCAAAACCATGTTACTTAAATTGCAATATGTATATAAGATGGTATATAGATTTAATTACTACTAACTAATTATTTTTATTATTTAAAAAAAAAAAAAAAACTCAAGAGGTAAAGGTAAATAACTGATTTTAATTTCCTACCAAAAAAAGAAACTGATTTTAATTTATATATACAAATATGTTACTATACCGTCAAACTGAAGAAATGGTTGTGTTTTATATCTATATTAGTTTGATTATTTAAATTGTTGTGTTTTAAAACTGTATTAGTTTGATTATTTAAATGGTTGTGTTTTATATCTCTAAACTCTATTTGACCTCACTTTATATGTTAAGGAATTTGGAGATGGAAGCAAACTATCCAGAGATTACAGAGGTGATCCAGATATAGTTGACAAAGTCCTGAAGCAAAAATTTGGTAACTTTTTGTTTTCTTATTAGTTGTTTATAATAGTTATATTTATATTTGTGTTTGATTAATGTTTATCTTTTGACAATGTGTAATTAATATCTACAAGTAAATATCTGGGTTGATAAAATTAAAATTGTGAGTACCAATTGCAGAGATATGTTGGGCCATCGCATTGACACGTCTTCTCCAGGCTATTTACAACATAACTCGAGATAATATAACTAACCGCAAAAGCTTCCTTCATGATGACCTCGTCGTGCATTTGAAGACGAAAAAAAATCCAGGCAAACGACCGGCGTCGTTGAAACTTCAGAACCTTAAAGATGCTATTAAACATATAGCAGTTAATGGATTGCTTAAAATTAAAGCAACGGGAGTTACAAAGGTACTTGTAATTCAAATATCACAGTACTTCGTTTTAAAGATACACTTCTTTCTTGGGTTTGTTACAAACTAATTAGTTTCATTTCTTTTCTTCTTTTTATGATTTGAATGGAGGCTGGGAGCGAGATTGGATATCATGGCAAGTGGAACTTTTCAATGGAGAAATGTCCTTCAGTGGATTTCATCAAGTCCAAAGTTGATATCTCTCCAGTTGTCATATCGTTTGATATAGCTGACGAATTCCATTTCATTGGCAATGTTAGTAACTAAGAAGTCAAATATGATCTCTGTGATAGAAGTAATTAACTGGATCAACTAACTATTTTTTTTTTATTGCTTTCAGGGTATCTACAAGGTAAGCGGCGTAGATATGGAAGATGGCGAAGTAGAGGGGCACGCAGTTCTCATTGTCGGCTATGGCTACACCAAAGACAATCGACTATTCTTTTTGATTCAGAATAGTTGGGGAGAAGATTGGGGTGTGAAAGGTTTTGGACGAATCTTCATAGATGACATATCCACGACCACACTTGTTTATCCAAATATCTAACTTGACCAGATTTGGGTCAGGCCTAGTTACTTGAGAGATTTGGTTCTTTTTGGTTTTTGTCTTCTTATTCCCTAACTGTTACTAGCAATGGGAACCAAGTATTTTTATTTAAACGTTTTAGAGACTCCTCTTCTGGCATTTTTAGCCTTGTTCACTTCTTTCACTTATAAATATCTTTTTCTTATGCTCAAATCATTTGTTTTTTTTTTCTTCCGATTACTTATGTCACAACTTATTGATTATAATAAATCTCCTACATCCACTTAATTTTAACTGAACAAATTAAATAGATGAGATTAGCTTCACGGATTTAGTAATAAACCAACTACAGTACTTGGATACAATGGGATCTCAACCGGATATATAAAGGTCTCAGTCTTTTTTAAATAATTTAACCCCCACAAGAAACCTTACACAAACATAAATCGAGTTCTGATCATAAAAGTTTTAGTCCATAGGGCATCAAGAAAAAAAAGAAAAAAATTCATAACTACTTAATCTACCTGGCCTGGGCATTGGGAACGCCCAACCACACCATCAATCCTGCAATTAGAAAAAGAGAACACATATCATTGGAGTAACTTTATCGAATAGCGATTATAAGAATCATATATGATAATAAACAGAAGCAAACACAAAGATACTCGAGGTTAAAGACGAGGTTGAAAACAGAAGCAAAAACAAACACAAAGATTAAAGTCTTATATATATATATATATATATATATATATATATATATATATATATATATATATATATTTCAAGAAAACAATGATTAACCAGATACAAAAGTGAATATAATAATAATCTCTCTCAACCAATACATATAATTAGTAATTAATTAGGAAGAAAAGAAAGAATCCATCACCTTAAAATTAAGAGGGAGCTGGTCTGCAAAAGATGGGATGAATGTTTCTTTGCCATGCCTTGCGCTCAGCCTTAGCTTGATACTCCACAAGCTCTCCATGAGGAGACTCCTTTGCCATGAAAGTAATATAACCTTTGATTCCATAGCTCATTTGCACCACGACCCTCACTATATGATCAAGCGTAACCGTCTTATTCTCTACTTGGTTGTATTTGTCAATAGCCACATTGGCCATAATCTCCATGTACTCACGCCCCGTGAGGTTTGGCTTGAAGAAGTGGGCATCCAGATCGAGACCGCGTAATCCGTAAGTAAGATATTTAGGCAGCTTATCTTTATCCACTTTGAAACCCTGTAACCACCGCACAATTATACACAAGATTTCAAGCTTTTTACCAAGATTCAAATTTGACGAATTTTTAGAAGTGAATCGTTCGTTTCAACAAACCTGGCTCTCGTGGTAATGGCGCGTGTATCGACGTAACTCAAGTTCCTCGTCATCCTCGGGAGGCTCATCAGGCGACTCGTAGTCTGATCCTTCGAAACTATCGAAACCCCAAACCTGGTCGTCGCTTTCACTGTTTCTCTCCTCTTCCTCGCATCCTTCATCCGGTGAAATCGTTTCGGCCTTGCGTTTTCCACAAGACGAAGAGAGATCCATCACCTCGGGCTCGGTGCTCAAACTGGGATCCTCCATGGACTGAGTAAACCCTAGGTTTCGATTTTGTCGATTTCAATTTCAGCAAATCAGGGCACAGAGGAGATACAATCTAATTTCTAATTCCCCCTTTGCTAACTTTACTATTTACGATAGTGCCATCTCCTTTATTCTGTTTTCCTATTGGTTCACACCCACACACGCCTCGTGTTATTTTTTTTTTTGGTAAATTACATGGCAGGACAGTTGACCATGTTTTTAAACGGGAAAAATGCAAATTAAATGTTGAACTTTTTCATTACGTCGTTTTTAATCCCCAACTTTTGCTGAAACGATTTAAATGCTGAACTTTCTTTGACTTTCTATTTAAATGCCAAACTTTGTTTGACTTTGCCATTTAAGACCCGACGTTAAATTGATTAACGGAGTAATTAAACGCTGATTAAATGCCGTTAACAGCTAGATTGAATTAAAACAATGTTGTTTCTAACATACATCAACACGTCGTTTTCTCAATTTACAAAACCCAAATTCGATTTCATTTGCCCCAAATCAAAAAATCCCCAAATTCATAACCCTAGAAATTGATTACACTTCGACGGCACACCACGGACTCCGACAACGTTCGATGTTATAGAACTTGAACTCATTATAACAAGTTGAGAGAATCACAAGAATGAATCCAAAAGAGAATGAGAAAATCCCAGAAGAGAATGAAAGAAATCTGAAGCTTTCGATTTCTAGGGTTATGGGTTTGGAGATTTTTTGATTTAGGGCAAATGAGTTTGATTGGGGTTTTGTAAATTCAAAAAACGACGTCGTTTATGTGTATTAAAACGGCATCGTTTTAATTTAAGAGGAACTGTTAACGGTATTTAATCAGCGTTTAATTGTTCCGTTAATCGACTTAACGTCGGGTCTTAAATGACAAAGTCAAACAAAGTTTGGCATTTAAATGGAAAGTCAAAGAAAGTTTAGCATTTAAATCGTTTCAGGCAAAGTTGGGGATTAAAAACGACGTAATGAAAAAGTTCAGCATTTAATTGGTATTTTTCCCGTTTTTAAACCATGATTTGGCAAAGTGAGATTTAGTTTTCAAGTTTTAGCAATTAGTGTATTTTTAGACGAAAATGCCTCTGCCAGCAAAACAAGTGTAAAATAAATATGAACGAAATAGTTAGCCAATCTAGTCAAGTACAGTAACTAGTTAGATATTATACACACATTTTGTTGGTTTTAGACTAATATACAGTGTAAAAATATATATATATATATATATATATTAAAAATAGAAAAACAGAAATAAAATAAGATAATTATTATTTGTCACCCTCTTTTGTTTACACATTTTTCTCTCTTTTCAAATTTGTAAATATTTATAATTTTTGTACTTTAAGTTAAAATTCATTTTTTTCTATCTTTTAAGATCCATTTTCATATTTTTATTTTTACTTTGCATAATAATTAATTTTTAATTTTAATTGTGTCGTTGAAGACAATTCGAGATTAACAAATATCATGTAGTCATGTGTACGTAGAGGTGTCAAAATGGGTCAAGATTCATGAGTTAACCCAACTCAACTCAACCTATGAATCCTAATGAGTTGAAAATTTTGATTCAAATGAGTTGATGGATCAAATGAGTTATTGAGTCAAATAGGTTGATGAATCAAATGAGTTGGTTTGTAATGGGTCAATGGTTTCAATGGTTTACTCATTTAACTCATCAATTTTTGTTAAATTGAATTGAACCATTCAAATCTCTAAACCGGTTTCAATTTGAGTCTTACAAAAACTTCTAAACCGATTGAATATAGTCCTTAATTTTCTCGCCAAAAATGAGAATATACAATTTTCTCATCAAAATTATAAATTCGTGATTTTCCTGTCAAAAACGTAAATCCGTAATTTTCCCGCCAAATTTTTTTATAATTTTTAACCAAAAACAAAATTGTGTAATTTTCCCGCCAAAACGTAAATCCGCAATTTTCCCGCCAAAAACGTAAATCCGTGATTTTCCCGCCAAATTTTTTTATAAATTTTAACCAAAAACAAAAATATATAATTTTTCCGCCAAAAACGTAAATCCGTAATTTTCCCGCCAAAATTTTTATAATTTTTAACGAAAAACGAGAATGTATAATTTCCCGCAAAAAACGTAAATCCGTAATTTTCCCGCCAAAAACGTAAATCCATGATTTTTCCGCTAATAAAATTTATAATTTTTAACCAAAAATAAAAATGTGTAATTTTCCCGCCACAAACGTAAATCCGTGATTTTCGCTTACCACGTGAATGTGATTTAGGCATTTTTAGGATGTAACTGTTTGGAGCGGTCGTGTACGTGTACGTGTATCTCAATATTACCGTGTACGTTTACGGTTTAGTTTAGAATCTTTTTTGTTCTCCACTAATAATATCGTGTAACATAACGCTCATTAAAAAAATTTAAAATAACAATTACATAGAAAGAACAATATCAAGATAGAAATATCATATATATTTTACTAAATATACAACATTTGGCTAATTCGCCTTGTGTACCATCATAGATATCAAACGTTTCAAAGATTCTTAAAAGGACCAAAAATGGTGTAACATTCCATATTTCGAATTCATTCAAGGTATATTATGAAATGCTAGTCAAATTAACCAAGTTTTATAATGTAAAAATTTGTAAATATTACACGTACACTGCTTCAAAAGTGGTACATAATCTAAAAAACGTACATGTCCATGTACTTAAAGGCATCACTGTGAGTTTGTAATCATCTTCAACCCGAGCTTCTTCTTCTGTAATCCTAATTTTGTAGTCATTGTTCACAGTTTTCTCATAATCTTTTGTTTTTTTTTACGTTTTATTGTTTTATACAAATATATTTTGTAAATCTAGTTTATATTAGCATATTTTGAAGTCGAAAAGCTAAGATACAAACTCTGTAAACATTACGTACACCTCCTCCACAATAGTATATATAATATAACAGACGTACACGTCCATAGATCAATAATGCGTACACCGTAACTTGCATACACTTACATAGAAGAAATCTAAATAAGGACATATTCCAACCAAAAATATCTTACCAATTTGTTTCCAATAATTATATGAATTTTGAAATTAAATTAGAAATTACAAAATCATCATTAATTATTAATCTGAATAATATATATAAATCAAATTGTTTTACAAGGCAAATAAATTCTTACTACTATTTGACATAAATTATTACAAGACAAATAAATTCTTGTTGAAGATGTCTTCTTAGATGACTTCACGAGAAACATGATCAAGTACTGTACATACATGTATTGGTGAGACTATGTACGTAAACATGTAATATTGTGTACGTAAGAGACAAAGTGTTGATCATCACGGGGAGAAAAGTGTCATTATCCCATGTGTAGGGCTTTGTAAGAAGATAAGTAAAACTATCACAAACAAGTGAGCTCGGATACATTCTATTTATTCATAGTGGAGATCCAAGTGTACACATATTTTTGTCGTTTTGTCCAACCGTTAAGGAATGTGTGAATAGTTTGTGCATGATCGAGGACCTTGCTGATGAAACTAACCGTATGCTGGAGGTGAAAACACAACAAAACCCATATTGGAGGATCCAAATGTGGATGAAAAAATAGATGAGTAAAAAGAATTATAAGACAGTAGAGAGGATGGAGAAAAAAATGATGACGACGACGAAGAGAAGAAAAAAAAAAGGTAGTGACGAAGATTATATTACAATAAGTGGACTAATTTTTTTTGTTTATAAATATGGAACATGACATGTTAGGGATGTTGGGGACATGATTTTTAGAAACTTGTTCGTATAATAATGAACGTGTACGTGATGGAAAAAACATCGATCATCGCCAATATTGGTTTGCTCTTATATCAATAAATATATCTCAACAAATTTAAATCACAAAACATCAACCAAGATGTACGTACATTATTACACATGTACGTATATAACTTATTACATAATGTACGTACATAACTTTTAAAAAATTAAATATCATATGTTATGTAAATGATGCAGGGTTCAACCAGAGTAGAAAATGTACGTACATTATGACGTATATTATGACCATTTTTTTCTTAACTTATTCATGAGGAGATGGTTGGTTTAAATTACAATTTTTACTAACTTTTTCTTTCTTACCAACAACATCATTGGTTTGATCATGCTTCAATTAGGGGGATTTTTAGGATGTAGTTGTTTGGTGCGGTTGTGTACATGTATGTGTATCTTAATATTATCGAGTACGTTTACGGGTTCAGTTTGAAACTTTACATATTCTCCACCAACAATATAGTGGAACATAATGTTCATTAATTAATTTTAAAATATAAATCAACGTAAAAGATGTAATCGGTATTCATACTGGGTGGTTGGAGAGTTAATAAATAAATGAAGATAGGATTTAATCGTTATTAATATTTTCATGTACGTACACTACAAATCTTATCATTGATATGTACATATTGTTGAATTCTCAGATATCAAGACTATTAATATTAATATTTTTTTTGATCGAACAACAATAATATCCTCTGATATCGAGACTATTCTTCCAATTCCTATAAGATGTGTTGTAAACTTTTTGTCAAATTATCAAATGTCACTACTAGAAATTAACTATGTTGCATCAGTTATTTAACATCATTTGCAAAACTGGCACTAAAATTAAATAAAAAGCGTTATTTGTAGCATCACTTTACTAAAACGAAGTTAAAATATTAAAATTTGCATCAATTATAAATAAATGACGTTAACAATAGAAAATTTGGTATCGTTTATGGTATATGATGCTAATTATAATAGCTTTGCATCATTTTTGTCGTAAATGATGTTACTAAAAGTTTTTAGGGTAAATTGGCAAAGAAAACTCGCAACTTATTTTTTTAGTTCCCACTAAGATGAAATTTTTCAAGTTAAGTTTTCTATTTTTTCCCTTTAAAATCCTTTTGAACCCTAACTATTTTTCCCTCAAAATATATTTAGCTTCACTGATTTTAGCATCATTTTTTAAATTGATGTTATAATTGACTTGCATTTTTTAAAGCAAACTAAGGACATGAAGGTTCAATTGACTCGAGTTAGTTAGTTACTTAGTTTGAAGAAAATGTTTATGTTTTTAGTTTTAAGTTATAAATTTTGACAAATGTATTAATATGTACTTTTGTAAAATGTCTCTTACGAAATTATATGTTTTTCTATTTTATTTTATCTTATTTATTAATTATGCTAAATACTTTTATATAATAGCTAAAATTCAAAAAATATAAAATATATACTATTTAATTTGGATCAATTTTTGCAAATGACGTCAACGTAAAATCAAAGTTTAACATCACTTTAAAATTTGACACTAGAAATATTAATAGCATCAATTATTGAAAATGATCTTACTGATAAAAAATCTATATATATAAGGGAGATTCACAAAAATGCCCCTTTTTTAATACCCCTTTTCAAAAATGCCCCCTTTGGCTGTCCATTTTTAAAAATACCCCTTTTTATGTACAAAATGACTAAATTACCCTTTTTTTAATAAAAGATATCACAAATATATAAGGAAAAATAACAAAATTAGGTCTAGAAAATACAAAATATTTTTTGGCGGGAAAAGTGATCCCGCAATTTTTCCCGCCAAAACATTTGTAAAACCTTTAAAATACGTTGTAAAATTTTCCCGTAAAACTTTTTCCCGCCAAAAAATTTTTTTGCGGGAAAAGTGATTCCGCAATTTTTTTGGCGTTAAATTTTTGGCGGGAAAAATTTTCCCGCCAAAAATTTACAAGGTATTTTAAAGGTATTTTACAAGGTATTTAAGGTTTTACAATGTATTTTAAAAG
>NW_003302555.1:758058-1111288 GCF_000004255.2 Arabidopsis lyrata subsp. lyrata | reverse complement strand
AAAGCGGAAAAGTTAGTGAGACGGCAGGCAGCTGCATGCTGCGGTCACCTAGAGGATCCAAATTTTTTGGCGGGAAAAATTTTTACGGGAAAATTTTACAAGGTTTTTAAAGGTTTTTACAAGTGTTTTGGCGGGAAAAATTGCGGGATCACTTTTCCCGCCAAAAAATATTTTGTATTTTGTGGACCTAATTTTGTTTCAAATAAGGGTAAAATGGTCATTAAAAATTAAAAGAGGGCAAACTTAAAAATGGACTCTCAAAGGGGGCATTTTTGAAAAGGGGTATTGAAAAAGGGGCATTTTTAACAATTTCTCTATATATAATGAGAGAGTTTCTCTCCTCTTAAAGTGTCCACATCATCACCAAATATTTAATAATTAATAATTATTTCAAATATTTAATTTCATGTTTAATTACATCTCATTATCAAAGAGTAATCATCAATTAATGCACAGTTTTAAATAAAGGTTATTTGAATAATAATAACACAAGTGTAACATATTTACATATAAAACACTTACATTAATTTTTGGGGCTTTTGCAAAAATGCCCATTTTTCAATGACACTTTTCAAAAATGTCCCTTCTTTAAAACCTTATAAAAAATGCTCTTAAAAATATAAGATTTACCCAAATATGTATGTAACATTATTAAAACATACACAAACTACATTTCTATGTATCTAAAATCTTATAAATACTTTATAAATAACTTATAAATGCATTTTAAATACCTTTAAAAACCTTTAAAATATCTTGTAAAACCTTTGAAAAACCTTAAAAATCCTTTAAAATAACTTGTAAAACCTTTAAAAACACCTTATAAAACCTTATAAATACTTGGATCGAGTCTTCAAGTAGTAGTTACAATCCATAAGTACCTTATAAACCGAATAAAACTTTATAAAAATTTCAGATTTAAAAAGGGGCATTTTTGAAAATGGACATCTAAAAGGGGCATTTTTGAAAAAGGGCACACCAAAAGGGGCATTTTTAACAATTTTTCTTAATTTTTTGTTAAAATATAACTTAAAATGTACATAATCCCTAAATATTTAATTAAGAAATAAAAATAATTATGAAAATTTCATAGAAATACCAATGTTATTTAAGATGGACAAAAGGCTTCTTAATGAAATTTATTATACAATTACAAACAAATAATAACTTATTAAAAATAAAAAACGTTTAAAAACTATCACTTTTAGAATAATAAGGAAACCTCAAATATAATTTAGGATGAAAAAACACTTACATTAATTTTTTGTTAAAATATAACTTAAAATGTACATAATCCCTAAATATTTAATTAAGAAATAAAAATAATTATGAAAATTTCATAGAAATACCAATGTTATTTAAGATGGACAAAAGGCTTCTTAATGAAATTTATTATACAATTACAAACAAATAATAACTTATTAAAAATAAAAAACGTTTAAAAACTATCACTTTTAGAATAATAAGGAAACCTCAAATATAATTTAGGATGAAAAAAATTGAATTGAAAATTTGAAATGGAAGGCTATAAGAGTTTTGTTTTTTTTAATAATAAGAAGATATTCATATTTCATGCAAACATTAAATCTATATATATAATGAGAGAGTTTTCTCTCCTCTTAAGGTGTCCACATCATCATGTTAAACATCCAATTAAACAAAGCCATGTCATTACTCAATATTTTCTAATTTTTACATTAAAATATAATTACAATGTTCATTTAATTCATATTTATTTATATTGATGTTAGTTATAACTAATAGAAATTTTAATTAAAGAAAAACGAATTAAATATAATAAATCAAATTTTAAAATTGTGAAAGTAATACTATGGCATTTATATCAATAATAATAATATAATTCAACTTTTAACATAAACAAAATTTAAAATGATCATACTTCATATTTTTTGAATAAGTTAATGAGTTTTAGAATGGAAGTCATATTTAAATGCATGGTAGAGTAAAATTTTTATACGTAATTGTGTTTCTACAATTTTAAAGAGAAAAATAAAATTTAAATTGAAATATTAATTTATAAGAGCAATATACTACAAGATTTTATTTATTATTAAATGTTCACTAAAAAAAGTTACTAAACTGAACTTAAAATTTTTCATTTAAGACAAAGACATTGAAAGCGTCACACTTTTTTGTGAAACTACACAAACAAATTGATGACAAAAAAATTATAGAAACAAATCATGAAAATTCAAAAACGTTATAATCTGTCTTCTATAAAAATAATAATAATAATGATATTATCCATGAGTTGTATAACAAAATATACTTAAAGTGATATTTAAGTTGTTAACTAAAAAAAGTGATATGTAAATTATGTAACATATATCTCAAGTGGAACTACAACTCTATAACATAATCAAATAGAAAAACACATTTGAGAGTTTCTCATTTAAATCCAATGTTTTTTAACTCAAAAATTTGGTAAAAAAACATATTTAAAGTATATTATGTTTACATTTGACAAGACGATGTTAAGTTTGCATCACAAAATTAATAACTCAAAATAAGAACAACACTAAGCCAAATAGTGGTTTGAAATCACAAAAAATAGTAGGCTAGAGAGTGGTCTGAAATCTTAATGACTTTATCACGGATGAAGATCAATAACCTTATTTAAGTGTTAGATGTGTAAGTGTTATGAAAAAAAAAACTAATATTTTCATAGAAACTTTTTAAGTGTAATTATACATTAGATTATGCAATTAAAAAAAAAAAAACAAATTGTCTAAAAAATATCAAATATACATTTTTTTACAGATATTAGTCAAATTTTTAACGTTTAGAGTTATCTTCTTCAACTGTTATAATTATAAAAATTTGACTCCTATAAAAATATAATATATTACTAAACCCACGCAACGCGTGGGTCATTTTCTAGTATTCAAAATTCTAGACATACTATTAATTATTGTAAAGTTGGAATATTATAAGGAAAAAGTAAGAGAAATTGACAAAAGATAATAAATAGGATTGCTTGGAGTCGTGGCAATGTTTTTGGTTGCACACTGCTAAAAAGATTAATAACGTCAATTAACAAAACTGCCGCTAACTTTGAATTATAACATCATTTAAAAAAGTGATGCTAAATATTCTTAGCTTCACAAGAAATATGCTAAATTTCTTCAAGAACTAATCAATAATAATATAGAGAGAAAATGTCAATCAGAATAATTAAAGAAAGTGAGAGAAAAAAACAAATAAAATTAAAAGCCTGAATTTTTGGAGTTCTTCGTTTTTTTTTTCTCTGGTGTGAAGCCAATTTTTTTTTTGTTCTCTTTCTTGTTTGGATGATAGCTGGAGGAAAACTTAGAGAATAGTTACATCTACTAGTTAGAAGGGTATTTTGGTCAGAATAATACAATTTGGCTAATTCATGAGAAGTCATTTTGACTTTGCCAAAGTGTGGAAGAAAAACTAAAAAAAGTGTGTATGGTGAATTTTTTTTTTTTTTTTTAAGTAAAACAAACGACGCAACAAGTAAGAAAAAAAATAAGAGTAAACCAAAACAAACCAATTGTACTACAGATCTAAGCTGCATGGAATCGGAAGCGGGTACGTGGAAGTGGAAGCGTTCGGAAGCGCAGAAGCGAATTTTTTAAAAAATATAGGAAGCGGGTACGGATTGGAAGCGTATATATATATATATATTTATCTGTATTTGTAAACAACTATCCAAATACATAATTTAAATATTGTAAAGATAAAAGTAACCCAATATTGCAAAGATACATAATTTTTTTTTGATACAATCTCTCTCTCTTTATTCAGGAAGTACCACACGTACTCAATAGTCAATAGCCTACTACACACTACAGCCACCCTAGGCACTCATTCACCTGCTTTGGAACTCTAAAAAAACATCGACAAAGTAGACAAAACACACTTACACATTGATGGGCCTTCTCACTACCACAGGCCCAAAAACAAAAACGTCCAGCCCATAGACTTCATCTTCTTCTTCTTCGATACACCACGAAGGGTTTGTAAACGCAGACCGCATTAATCAACACATATCCATATTCAAATTAATCATTCGACGCTTCCATTCTCTTTTTGTGCGGTTCCAAATCGGAATCATGCGTTTCCCGTGAGCTTCCAAATTCACCTTTTTGAGAATCGCGATTCCATAGCGCTTCCGAACGATTCCGAGCGCTCCCGCTCCCGCTTCCGCTTCCGAAGCGAGAATCGGAGCTTTCGTCACGCTTCCATGCTGCTTAGCTACAGATCCAATCCGAGCTATACAAAAATTAAAAATAAGTCAAATCAATTTGATTGTGTCCGATTAAACTATAACCAAAAAAAAAAAAGAGTCTCATATAGATATTGGAAGGAAAAAAAAAAAAAAAGACTCATATATATTGGGCTTTATGGTCTTTTATGGGCTGAAGTATCGACTTCATGAGTTTTCGTAATGCGTGCCGTGTCTAACTTTTATTGGTTAATATGGCTAAATTTACGCGTAGAGGATAAAGTCTCTACACTATGTAACATGTACCGGAGAAACAGAAATCTCTTAATTTTGGCGTAATGTTTGGGTTCATGGTATTTCATTTTGGTAAACCATAACATAAATCTAAACTGAACCAACAAAATATCCTTGCAACCAAATGAACAAAAGAATCCAACTACCGATTCATGCATTTGTCAAGTTTTAGAATACTGCATGTTTAACTATATCAGATAAAAAAAAACTATATCAGATCTTATCCATTATTAACTACGTTTAAAGTGTCTAAGGTATGGGAGATGGGCCAAAAGTCCAAGACATAATCACCTATAGTAGTCTTTAGAACTCTCTAGTGTTGTATAGTTTGTAAAGAAAAATATATAATTGTTTTCAAAAGCCTAATGGAAAAAGTGGAATCAGACAGGAAACTATGCTTGCGTTTACAATTCGTTAAATATTTTTTTATTGAACTAATTACTAAATAAAGATTTTTTTTGTGGCTTTTATATATTTTGCCATTTTACTTAATTTTTTTTTTAGATTTGCCACTTTTCAAGATTTAAAAACACAATTTTACACATTATGCTTGGTTTTTTTTGTTCCATTTTTTTTAGGGTTTAGTGTTTATTATTAAGGGGGGTGTATTGGATCAAGAACTTTGGAAGATTTGGTGGAATTTGAATATTTTAGAGTTTTGAGTGATTTGGGAGAGTTATAGGTTGATTTGTTAGATTTTTATTCGTTTTATATTTTGAAAAGAAAAACTGATAAGTGATTTTAGTGAAATTCCGGGTGACTTTGAGATGTTTTTTTAAACAGAAAATGGGAAATCTGCGTTTTAGCCCTTCTGCACATGGACGATTAATTAAGCTGCAAAAATGTTTTTCAAACAAGAATATTCAGAAGAGGTCATACAATCTTTTAAATAAAAGACATTGTTTTTAATCCCTTCTTCATAATGATTGCTGTGATTGTAGTTTTGGCTAAAGATAGTTGACATCATCATAACCCGAGAAAGGATGTGATAACTATGATCCAAGTTCTACGATTAAAAAAATTATATTGCCCATGAGCCATGACTTGGACTTTCTCAAGGGAAAACTTGTAAGATTGGATGAAGAACTGTTAAACTTCTCGGCTATCAAATAGTCTCCTAATGCACGTCTGATTTCTTGAGGTTGATCAATAAGCAAATCGTACAAAAGGCCCAAGTCATCATCATGTATCAGCTCAGAATTCTTAAGCTAAACAATTACTTCAGTCACAGCCCTATCAAAGAGATGACAATACTATATACATTCATAGTAGTTCTATCTAACCTATGCTGATGTAATTCAAGCTTCAAAAAATAGATCAATTAAAGATTATTACACAAATGAATACAAAAACAGAACACAATCAATAGCACCACAAGGTCCACAATAAAGACAACATTGGAAATAATAATTATCTTAAAGCTGATATCAATATTCACAGACACGTATACATATTTATTTAAGGAATACTTCAAGAACAACTATTTTTAGAGAATCGAGATGGTATGATATGATAAAATCTCTTCATTGTTGTTCGTGCTGCTCCAAGACACTACAAATCATTGGTTAGTGAATCATTTACCATATCGTAGGTTTTGCTCCGAAAAGGCGGAATAGAGTTCAGACCCGCCGTAGATGGCGACGAAGATTTTGCCGTCGGGACAGATTCCCAAATAGATCCCATGCTATCAAATCAAAAACGTAATTGATTCGATTGACTCTGGTACCACCTTCACAACGAGAAGATCAAGTCCGCGATTAGAGAGATCAACACTTCTCGTTCTTCGCTAGAGAAACTCCCCACAGAGATGTCGATAGAGACCATCCTTTGCGACACATTTTTTCTTTGAGACTGTTTTTAAGAAAAAAATGAATCATTCAAAGTTCCACCTCAATAGGTGGTATTTTCCCAGTCCTCTTTTTCAATTAAAAAAAGTAAAACAAGTCTCCTAAAATCACTTATAGTAAAAATTTTAAAAAGAATTGTTATGTTTTGAATAACAGTGGATTTGATATGATATTTACAAATTGTTGATTGAATAACAAAAGATTGTGAATTATTTTAAGTGATTTTAGGTAAATTCCAACTTCAATAACATAGGATTTGAGAACAAATTTAAAAATCAACAGTTGAATAACAGGGGATTTTAATAAAAAACCAAAATCATCTAAAATTCTTCATCCAATACACCTCCCTAAGAATGTATTTATAAAAGAAAATCACAAATGTATTGATTTTGAAGTGGCAAATCCAATTTTTTTTAAGAAAGTAACAATTGAAAAGATTTGGTTGACAAAGTGGCATTTTCAACAATAATCCCTTTTTTTTTTCTATTGAGTTAAAAACCAGATAAAGGTCTCAAGATCTAGGGTGTATGATCAATCCTGCAATTAGAAAAAGAGAACACATTAACATTCGAGGACCTGTATGGAATATCGATTATAAAAATCATATGATAATAATCAGAAGCAAACATAAAGATACTCGAGGTTAAAGACGAGGTTGAAAACAGAAGCAAACACAAACACAAAGATTAAAGCCTTATATACATATATATATATATATATATTCAAGAAAACAATGATTAACCAGATACAAAAGTGAATATAATAATAATCTCTCTCAACCAATACATATAATTAGTAATTAATTAGGAAGAAAAGAAAGAATCCATCACCTTAAAATTAAGAGGGAGCTGGTCTGCAAAAGATGGGATGAATGTTTCTTTGCCATGCCTTGCGCTCAGCCTTAGCTTGATACTCCACAAGCTCTCCATGAGGAGACTCCTTTGCCATGAAAGTAATATAACCTTTGATTCCATAGCTCATTTGCACCACGACCCTCACTATATGATCAAGCGTAACCGTCTTATTCTCTACTTGGTTGTATTTGTCAATAGCCACATTGGCCATAATCTCCATGTACTCACGCCCCGTCACGTTTGGCTTGAAGAAGAGGGCATCCAGATCGAGACCGCGTAATCCGTGAGTAAGATGTTTAGGAAACTTATCTTTATCCACCTTGAAACCCTGTAACCCCACACACAAGACCAACAATTTTACACAAGATTCAAGCTTTTTACCAAGATTCAACTTTTACGAATTTTTTAGGGTGAATCGTTCGTTTCAACAAACCTGGCTCTCGTGGTAATGGCGCGCGTATCGACGAAATTCCAATTCCTCTTTATCCTCGGGAGGCTCATCAGGTGACTCGTAGTCTGATCCTTCGAAACTATCGAAACCCCAAACCTGGTCGTCGCTTTCACTGTCTCTCTCCTCTTCCTCGCATCCTTCATCCGGTGAAATCGTTTCGGCCTTGCGTTTTCCACAAGACGAAGAGAGATCCGAGCAAGATGCATCCATCACCTCCGGCTCAATCGTATCGACATCACTGGATTTGGGATCCATTCTTTCCCAAGTAAAACCCTAGAATTCTAAGACTCGGACAAGTTGTTAGCCAAGACGACGATAGGCCCAACTCCTCCTTCTAAACGTGGCTATTTACTATAATGCCCTGGTGTTTCAGTTTTCTTGTCTTTTTAAATATATATAGTCATTAATTTTTTATTTTTTTATTTTAAATTTTAATTTGGACCAGAATTAATAAGTGGATTCTTACAAGCCAACTTTTAAAGACACACGTTTAGTCATATATAGAGAAAATAGTGTAAAATCACGTTTAATTTATTTGATTTGAGATCTCGGCTCGATACATCTTTAAAGTACGTAATTACACTTTTAAGGAAACATAAATCTCGATAAGTAAAATTGTGTAAAATCAAGTTTAATTTATTTGATTTGAAACCTCGTCTGGATGCATCTGACATTCTAAACCTAACCCTAATCCTAGGCAACACTCAGACTATTTACATAAATGCCATTTTATTATTCTTTTAAATTAAAATCCCATTAAAGGTTCTATTCTATGCTTGTGCTTTGAACTTCTGTTCTACACGTGGATAAAAAGAATTCACCTTTCCCATTGACACATTGGACAAACTTTTCTATTTTCAGTTACTAATTAAATTTAAAACTGATGTTTGTGAGTAGAATTGACAAGTGACAACTTTATAATTGATTTTAAAAAACAAATTAAAAGAGAAGTAAAATATTAACCAGAGATATCTCACTTGTCCCATCAAAAAAAGTCGTTTTGTTTTGATGAGAGATCAAAAGCTAAATTTTCGAAGAAATTGATCTGTCTACTGATGAATTGAAAGTGAATTTTACACAAAATTAGAAGCTGTATCCTTTGTTTGAGTCATTGATGGAGTATATTATTAGTAGGCACAATTAACAACATCGAAATTAACCCCACAAACATAGGCTGATAAAACGATCGATCATAGCAAAAAATATCAATTAATATTTTGTAATCAAGTTAATTTTGTAGTTATCCTTCAAAAATGATCGAAAGTAGATTTTACATCATGTTAAAGTTCAAGTTATTCTTTCAATTTCGTGTGGTGATCATATTTTTCTTGTCAATACATGCATCAATTCAATTTTGATTATCAATTGAGGAAGAGATGTTTGATCACGTGATGGAGTGTGAGCTTGTCAATCGTCATCAAGTAATGGAGCCCACAAAAAGATTTTGCTACAGAAAATAATCTTTGAATATACCAATGTTAACATTTTCTAAATAGCCCACAAAAAGAATGTTATTAGAAATAATAATAAACATTTCCGTCTTTAAATACTTAATATTTTTTCATTGCATCATTTGCTTTTTATTTTCTAAATTGATCATTTCAAGTTATTATTTGGATATACGTTGTTACGTTAATCCATGTTCTCACCTTTTTCAACTTGTTAAACTGTTCTCAACTTCTCATCATTTTCAAGTTATAGCTGTACCTGCAGGTGTAAAAAAACTAAATTGTTAGTAATCTATTAGCTAATTAAAACTTAGGAAAGTCAAAACTCGTTGTTCTTTTGGATAAATTTGTGGAGTTGCTATAGTGTAAATTCGCAATTTGATTTGCTTTTAAAACCCTAAGGCTAACTCTTCATACTCAGGCTATTTACAAAAATGCCATTACTGTGTATTGGTACCTTTTTTTTTGGTAGGATGTGTATTAGTACTAATCACACTAATATGTTGGTGCTTTTGTATATTTTCCACTCGTGGATAAAAGAATATATACTAATTTTCATATTTCCATTTGACAAACTTTGATATATATCCTCTTAAGATTTTTAAAAATCACTTGGTACATGGTACTACGATTAGATTAATTGGAGATATAGTTGGTAAAAGTTTGGATCTGTTATAAACCACATGTTGGATGGACTCCATAACCGTGGACCTTATGCATATTCTAGAAGGCCCATGTCCATGTCCTAGAAGGCCCATGCCCATGTTCTTGAAGATTCTCCTTATGACGGCCTATATTGTACTTAGTGGGCTTTTGGGCTTTAGGGTTTACTAGCCCAATGGGGATTTGTCTCCCCTCATCATGTATATATATGTATCGAAATCTCATTCATTAATCAATAGAACAACACAGTTTACAACACGTTATCAGCACGACTTGCTCTTAACGAAAACCCTAAAACCCTAACCCTAAACATCGCCGACACTGTTCATCTCGGTACTGTTCATCGCCGTACTGTTCATCGCCGTACTGTTCATCGCCGTACTGTTCATCGCCGCACTGTTCATCGCGGGTACTGTTCATCGCGGCACTGTTCATCGTGGTACTGTTCATCGTGGTACTGTTTGCGGTTCGTTGCAGCAGCGTGAGTTACCGAGGTCTTTAGCTCCCGGTTCTAGTCCATACAACCCCATAAGGTGAAAGGTAACATCAAAACCCTAAAGCTAAAGAACCAACAATTGAACTTGAAAGTTAAGCAAAGAGAAACCCTAAAACGAATGATGATTGATTAAGTGATTGCTTTGCTTGTATGATTTGATTGCTTGTTTGATCCGATTGCTTGTTTGCTCGATTAGGTTGCTAGAAAAAGTTGATTATCGCTTAAGCTAAACTCGCCTAAGTTGCTAGAGAAGTTTTAATTGTCTAAACCTAAAATCGCAAAACGAAAATACATAAGCTAATAACCGAAACTTTAAAGGTCTAAAAACCTAAAACCTAAAACGAATCTAATCCAAAAAATTCCATAAGTTTAAATCGGCTTGATTGAGATTGTTTAGGTTGTTAGATTGTTTGCTCCTTTGATTGATTACATGCTTAACACCCTAAAACTAAAATTGCATGAACCCTAGAAAACTTAGAAAAGATAATCCTAAAAGAAATCTCAAAACCCTAAAACCTAAAATCCTAAATAAAATAGGAAACCCTAAAATCTAGGAAACCTTAAAATCCTAAATAAAATAGGAAACCCTAGATAATAGAAAATCTTAACAACCCTAAATCCTAAATAGGGAATCTTAAAATCTTCAATAAAATAGGAAACTTTAAAATTCTAATAGAAAGCATGAAAACCTAAATAAAATCCTAAATCCTATTGTACTCTAAATCCTAATTAAATTAGGAAATTCATAAATCCTATTCAAGATAGGAAAACTTTAAGAAATAGAAAATTTCCAAATCCTAATTAAAATAGGAAATCTTAAAATCTAAAATCATAAGTGAAATAGGAAAATTAATCCTAAAGTAAAGAGGAAAGTAAATCCTAAAAAGGAAAAGGAAAAGTTAATCCTAATAAAAAGAGGAAATCTAATCCTAAGCAAAAGAGGAAAGTCAAATTCCTAAGTAAATCGATTCATGGTTCGGTCTCAAATACCGCATGACACTAACGATTACATGATTTTGACTCAAAACTTTTTCTTGTAGATGTTGAATTACAACTTGTACTTTACTGCCCTAAATTTCTTAGGAGATAATTATTTTAAAATGGGCAATGGATACTAAGATTATCCTAAAGTCAAAAGGACTTGGTGAATGTATCTAATAAGGCAAGAATGCCAAGAGAGAAAGATAGATACAAGACAATATTAGACACCATCTTATTGAGAGTCTCATAATCCAGGACTATAAGTTCGTGGATGAGTCTATTGCTAGATGAAAAAAAAAATAAAAATAATGACTTACAGATAAAAACAGTGAGTTACGACCTCATAGATTAACCCCATTACCTAATGCCAATAAGGCCGCAGAGGATAAGAAAGAATCCAAAGAATCTAACCACGTCTAAAGTGATAGACCACACGGCCGTGACCGTGGTGGATGGAAAGGACGTGGTTGTGGCCACTATAACTCATCCGGCCGTGGGAACCACTATAACCGTGGATGTAGACCCAATTCCGGCCGTGGTCGAGGGCGAGGACGATGTGGTATTTCCAAACCACAACACTCGACCAAATGAGTATACCATAGATATGGAATGGGAAACCATTGGGCTAAGATATGTAGGACTTCCAAACATCGTTGTGACCTCTATCAAGAGAGTGTAAAAGGGAAGAATCCTAAAGCCCATTTGGTATATAAAGATGGTGAACATGATCAAGATGATCTAATAGAGTATGAAACTTCTGATTGCATAAAAGAATCAAGTTGATAAATCTTACTTCGACATCAAAACCTCTATGTTTTTCTTTGCATTTTATGTGTTCATTGATTGTTATTTGCTTGAATTTATTTTATATTATTTTATGTTTAGAACATGATTCTTGTCCATATAAGAAATGGCCGAGGACAAGAACATAATTGTGGTGGATAGTGGAGCCACACAAAAGATAAGAGATATTTTCCTAAATCTCATAATGAAAAATGCCAATATTAGCACCATAGCGGGTATAGCTAGTCTTATTGAGGGCCATGGTCATGCCCATATACTTTTATCAAAGGGCACGCATCTTGAAATAAGCGATGCCCTATATTCACCCAGCTCGAAGAGGAGCTTGTCAAGTTTCAAAAATATAAGATTGAATGGTTTCCATATTGAAACAAAGGGTGAAGGGAACAAAGAATTCCTAAATATAATTGAGATCACCCAAGGACATAAGAAAGTCCTAAGAGACTATACCCGCATTATCCACTGGTCTCTACTATGCTAAAATCGATATGATCGAAGCTAATATGGCAATGAACAAAGAGTTCATCGAGAAATTCACTTTATGGCATGACCGGCTTGGCCATCCGGGTCATAGTATGATGCGTAAACTAATAACTAATTCAAAGGGGCACACCCTAAGAGAGAAAAGAGTTATCCCTAAGAATCTCACGTGTGAAGCATGTTCACAAGGGAAACTCATTATAAGGCCATCACCGGCTAAGGTAAATAAAGAGACCTTAAAATTTCTGGAAAGGATACAAGGAGATATATGTATGGTCCTCATTGATGCATCGACAAGATGGTCGCATGTTTGTCTCCTATCTACTAGAAACCAAGTGTTTGCTAGGTTATTGGCCCAGATAATAAGACTGTGAGCCCACTTTCCAGATTTTCCGCTTAAGACTATACGTCTAGACAATGCCGGTGAATTCACGTCCCAAGCGTTTAATGACTACTGTATGTCCATGGGGGTAAGTGTGGAATATCCCGTAGCACATGTACATACACAGAATGGATTAGCGGAATCCTTCATTAAACGAATTCAATTGATAGCTCGACCATTACTCATGAGGTCGAAGCTCCCAGTAGCCGCTTGGGGACACGCTGTTTTACATGCATCAGAACTTATACGCATAAGGCCATCTAGTGAACATAGATATTCACCATCCCAATTACTTATGGGTCATGAGCCAGACATATCCCATCTAAAGACTTTCGGGTGTGCCATATATGTACCGATTGCTCCACCACATAGAAACAAAGATGGGACCTCAAAGGAGGATGGGAATATATGTTGGATTTGATTCTCCCACCATTATTAAGTATCTAGAGCCAACTACGGGTGATCTATTTAAGGCTAGATACGCGGATTGTCATTTGAATGAATCCGAATTTCCTACTATAGGTGGAGAGACGAACAAGCTGGGTAAAGCAATAAAAGAAATATAATAAAATCAAACATCCTTAAATTGGCAAGATCCTCGGACTCTGGCATGAGAATCAGAGGTCCATAAGATTATACATTTGAAAAGCTAGCTAATCAATTGCCAGATTCCTTTGCTGACCCAAAGAAAGTTACAAAAACGTACATACCAGCTTGTAATGCACCAGTACGTATTGATATCCAAAAGGGAATCAATGAAATTGCTACCGAGTCTAACACACGAAAGAAACGTGGTAGACCAATAGGTTCCAAAGATAAAAATCCTCGAAAATCAAAGAAAGGTGCAATAGGAATCCGAGGTTACTAAGGAAACCATCCCAGACATGGAGATAAGGCCGGCCGGCTCTAAGGTACAGGTACCATATAATGTAGTTTGGGACGCCAAGCTGCAAAGTATTAAAGGTCCTGACCATAATAAATCTCAAATCGATTATATCATGTCTGGAACATAATGGAACATATAAGAAATGTCGACATAAGATGATTTTGCATGCAAGGTAGCACTTGAATTTATGAATATAAATGAGGATCAGGAGCCCACGTCTATACTAGAGTGCACTCAAAGACTTGATTGATTAAATGGTACAAGACCATAAAACGTGGAGCTAAGAATCATTAAGAAAAGGAATGAGTTTGGTCCGACCTTAAGGACACCATTCGATGTAAAAACCAGTAGGACACAAATGGGTCTTTGTGAAGAAGAGAAATGAGAATAATGAAATCGTGAGATATAAGGCACGGCTTGTAGCACAAGGATTCTCACAAAGACCGGGGATAGATTATGAAGAAACATACTCCCCTGTGGTGGATGCTAAGACATTTAAATTTTGCTAAGTCTGGCTATATAAAGAAAAAGACTTGATTTGCGGCTAATGGATGTAATGCCTGCATATTTATATAAGTCCACTGGATGATATATATGAGATTACCAGAGGGTATTGAGCTCAAAGATAAAGATAAGAAAGGGTCTCGAGACCAATACTGCATAAGGCTGAACAAATCGCTTTATGGACTGAAACAAAGTGGACGCATGTGGTACAATAGATTAAGCGAGTACCTAGTCAGAGAAGGTTATAAGAATGATCCCATCAGTCCATGTATCTTCATAAAGAAATTTGCAAACGAAGGGTTTGTGATAATAGCAGTATATGTGGATGATTTGAACATCCTTGGAACCTCTGGGGAAATCGCCCAAACAGTCAAATATCTAAAGAAAGAATTCGAGATGAAAGACCTAGGCAAGACAAAATTCTGTTTGGGATTGCAACTTGAGTACGTGAATAATGGAATCCTTGTGCATCAAAAGGCATATACTGAAAAAGTACTCAAGAGATTCAATATGGACCAGGCCCACCCATTGAGCAGCCCAATGGTGGTGAGAAGCCTCGGATTGGATAGTGATCCATTCGGTCCAAAGAAGGATGAGGAAGAAGTTCTCGATCCTGAAGTGCCATACCTTAGTGCCATAGGAGCGTCAATGTACTTGGCTAGCCACACTAGACCAGACATATGTTTTGCCGTGAACCTCCTTTGCCTAAATTTAGTTCATGATCAACCCAAAGGCACTAGAAAGGTTTGAAGGAAGGTTTGGTTAAATTTTAAATTCTATTCTTCCTATGTTTGTTAGTTGGGTTTTATTCTATACTGATCTAACCAAAGAAGGTCTAGTTTGCTTTGGTTTAGTTTGTTTTGCTGATGCAGGTAAAATCAGATTATGGCATGGTCAATAGATAGGAACTACGTGTGGCTTGATCCCTTCCAAGGGTACGTAGGCAGCCTTCTTCAAGGCGCAGCTACTACAACATCAAAGACCATCATATGAGGAGACAACACAGCCTGTATCGCTCAGCTCAAGGACGGCTACATCAAGGGAGATCGGACGAAGCACATTCTAACAAAGTTCTTCTTCACGCATGACTTGCAAAGGGATGGAGAAGTTCGAGTGGTACAAGTTCGATCCAGCGACAACTCAGCCGATCTCTTTACCAAGGCATTACCAACATCGACATTGAGGAAGCTCACGCATCAAATTGGAATGCGGAGACTTAAGGACTTGCAGGGATGACCAAAACAGGGGGAGTAATACGTGCTGTACTCTTTTTCCTTAACCATGGTTTTGTCCCAATGGGTTTTCCTGCTAAGGTTTTAATGAGGCAGCATCCCCAAGCGTATTACTGAGATCCTTTGGCATCTACACGGTTATGTCATCCAAGGGGGAGTGTTATAAACCACATGTTGGATGGACTCCATAACCGTGGACCTTATGCATATTCTAGAAGGCCCATGTCCATGTCCTAGAAGGCCCATGCCCATGTTCTTGAAGATTCTCCTTATGACGGCCTATATTGTACTTAGTGGGCTTTTGGGCTTTAGGGTTTACTAGCCCAATGGGGATTTGTCTCCCCTCATCATGTATATATATGTATCGAAATCTCATTCATTAATCAATAGAACAACACAGTTTACAACAGGATCCATATTGTCAAGACGTTGTTTTTTTCATGCTCTACTTAGACTCAATTATAGAAATGATTAGCTAAAGTCTGGGTCTCTTAACAAGACTTTATTTTTGTTACCGATCACGAACATTTAACATGGTAAAACACATTATGAGAAAACAAAATGGTAAAAGAATTATTAATTTTTTAAAAAGATTCCCAAACAAATTAATTTTCTTTTCTTTTTTATACAAGTTGAAATTTTTAGTGAACACAGACGGAAAATACCTAGACTTTTAATAAAATACCTAAATAAAAGTTTTAATTAATGAAAAACCGAAATTATATTCAACATTGTGGGTTTTGTTTTCTCTCCCAGAAACAAACAAGAAAAAGGAGACATCGATTGTTGTAATTTCCTTTTCTGTCTGCTCACTCTGACTTTCTATTTTACAAGCCAACAAATGCTCAGTCGCCGAGACTCGCCCTGAAACAACCACCTTCCGTTCTAGGGTTCGACGAAAGCTCATCACTTTACTTCGCTGTCAAAGTCTCCGACGTCTCCTCAAACGCTCACTTCACATCCTCAGGTGATCCCAAATTTTTCTCGGTAACACAAAATCCCAGAGGACTCAAAAACCTTGCCTTTTCTTTCTTTCTTTCACCGGCGACTCTCCCTGTGTTTCCCGACTTTTTGTTGTTAAGAGAAAAACAAAGCTAAAATGAAAAACAAAAAAAAATGCAACCTTTTTGAAAACCCATTTTCTGTTTTTCCTTCTTTTGCTTTCTCTTTGTAGATCTTAAGTGTAGCTGGGTTTGTTCTCATGATTACTTGTTTTATTTGCTTATCTAACTATAATAAGTTTCAGAAATGAAAATCCAAACAAAAATGCAACCTTTTTGAAAACCCTTCTTTTGCTTTCTCTTCGTAGATCTTAAGAGTATGTGGGTTTGTTCATATGATTACTTGTTTAATTTTTGCCATTTTCTTATCTAACTATAATAAGTTTCAGAAATGGAAAAAGGCGACTCTTCGTCCATCGGAGCTAAACCCAAGGGGCAAAGACCTCAGCCTCAAGCTCAAGCTGGGAGGAACCAAAACGAGCCACCTGTAGAAGATGCTGGAGGGGTATATATGCAAGACGCTGACTTTTTTGGTTTTTCTTACACATATAAAAAGTATATAAAAATCTCTAGTCCTCATTTTTAATCTGTCTTTTAGGAATTTGGAGATGGTTCCCAGTTGTCTAAAGATTGGAGGACATTTGTAGGGATTGTTTGTGAAGTCATAAAGCAATCCGGTGGTATAAAATTATACTATAGTATATAGAGCAGTTTAAATATTTCTTGTGATTGTAGCTAGCTATTTATATTGTAATTATGATATAATCTATAACTGTTGTTGTGCAGCAACATGCTGGGCGATTGTGTTAACTCGTCTCCTCCAAGCAATCTTCAACATCAATCAAACTCATGTGGCAAACTATAAAACGTTTCTATACGAAGATTTAGTTAGTCACCTCAAACCGGATACAAAGAAAAAGGGAAAGAAAGTAGCATCTTTGGAACTTAATAATATTCAAGCTGCTCTGAATCACATGCGTAAGGAAGGGTTGCTCAAGGTTAAAGCTTCAGGAACTTAATAGTACTTAGATTCAACAATCTTCCATCACAAACTGTTAGTTCATTCTACTTCTCTCACATGAGTTTATATAAAAAAAAATCATAGCATTTAATAATTACCAATGATGTCAATTTCCCAGTTGATGCATCAGCTAGCACACAATCCATAGTTTTTAACGAGGGATAAAAATGCAGATCAATTCATGTAGAGTGACAAAATCTACCTAGGAAAAGAAAGATAGAGAAACTAAACAAGAGATGATTTGAAGATAGTTTCACACCTTTCTTCGGTGGGCAGAGGATTGGGTAAGTATCTGGCAGGAATAGGTTTCATGGCAAGAGCTGGTCTGCAGAGAATGGCATGAGCATTTCTCTGCCACACCTTCCAGTCAGTCTTGGCTTGATACTCAATGAGATCACCTTGAGGAGACTCCTTAGCCATGAACGTCACGTAGGATTTGATTCCAGAGCACATTTTAACCACGGCCCTCACAACATGGTCAAACATGACATCGGTTTGATTGTGTTGGTTGTACTTGCTAAGAGCCAACTTGGCCATATTGTCCATGTACTCACGTCCCGAGATGTTGTGCATAAACTTTTT
Source organism: Arabidopsis lyrata subsp. lyrata (assembly GCF_000004255.2). Classification (NCBI taxonomy): domain Eukaryota; kingdom Viridiplantae; phylum Streptophyta; class Magnoliopsida; order Brassicales; family Brassicaceae; genus Arabidopsis; species Arabidopsis lyrata. Next base: position 1,093,152 of record NW_003302555.1, on the reverse strand, counting down.
ATCGAAATCGAATGGACGACACCCATGAAAAGATCGATCTGGAACTATTTCACTATCCACCTTGAAACCCTAAACAACAACCACCATTAATTCTTAATTAGCTAACGCACATCTTCCAATCAGCACAAATATCAGAGAGAGATGAAATTAGCATACCCGGCTGTTGTAAAGATGGCACAAATACCGATTCCATTCAAAATCCACATCATCATCACTCTGCTCGGATTCATAGTCTGTTTCATCGAAGCTATCGAATCCCCAAAGTTGGTCGTTTTCGCAGCTGTCTTCATCTTCGTCCTTCTCCTCCTCCTCCTCCTCCTCCTTCTCCTCCTCCTCGTCTTCGCTCAAATCAACAGAATCCGCATCGATCTTGCGTTTTTTCTGAATCGAACCGTTATCTTCACTAGACGCCTCCGTGGATTCCGTCGTCTCGCGCTCGCTGCTTTTTTCTCCGTCAGTCATGTCGCCGTCGCTTAGATTCGTAGCCATTATCGAGAATAAAACCCTAATTTCCTCTCAGAAAAGAAAACGTCTTTGTCTTTTTGGTATCGCGATGGAAATAAATATCTCCGTGGCGAAAATATATGACCTCCAAAAACTTGGTTATTACACTAGTGCCATCGCATTAACACCACTCAACTACTACTCCTTTCTTTTTTTCCTTTTTTTTCCGTTTTGATCAAAAAAATTTAATTTTATGTTCACGATGAGGCTTTATAATTTTTTTTTTTTTAGGCTTTATAATTTTGTGGCAACTATAGTTTGTGAAAAATAAATAAGAGATTTATCTTTTGAAAGTACAGCTGTATATTTATCCTTTCTCTGTCTTCTGATAAGCTGTTTGGAAATGAGGAGAAACATCGAACATGTAATAAAAGTTGATTTGAGATTGGTATCATTTCCTACAAACCATGATAAAAATAATATCAAACATTTCAAAAACATTTCTTACAAACCATGATAAAAATAAATAGTTGAATTTTTACGTTCCAAATTTTCTGAGTACGCATAAAGTAGATGAATCCATATCGATACACTTGGTCAAACATTTTATTTAATATCACATATTGTTGTTGTTATTATTAACACTCCCCAAAAAATCACAAAACCTGACTTAAAGAAATCAAATAAAACAAACCTAATATGATATCACTATGTATTTTTACTCATTTAGGTTATCAAGAAAAGCAAGAAAATAATTGAACATTAAAATCACAAAAATACATATTTTCTATAAAATTTATATTACTTGATTCATGATTTTCGAAGAAGAAAAAAGATCGATAACATGGTGTGGACTGTGGATAGAAAAAAATGAGCAAAAAAGGTAGAGAACCAATGCAACTAAACCGGCGAAAAGCTCCGGTTATCTGATCGCAAAATCTCAGTACTTGCCCGCAAATTGGCAACCATCCCGTGTTTGCGTTTCCTCTTTTTCCCACTTGTGCCACTGCCATCACCGCTTCCAGTTGATGCATCTAGAAGCACACAATTTCAATGTTTTTCTTTTTAACAATTATTGGGGATAACACAACTACTGACAAAATCTACCTAGGAAGAGGGATAAAGAAACTAACTAAACAAGAGATTTGAAGAAAGTTTCTCATACCTTTCTTCTCGTGTTTAGGAGTCGGTGGGCAGAGGATTGGGTAAGTATCTGGCAGGAATAGGTTTCATTTGAAGAGCTGGTCTGCAGAGAATGGCATGAGCATTTCTCTGCCACGCCTTCCACTCAGTCTTGGCTTGATACTCGATGAGATCACCTTGAGGAGACTCCTTAGCCATGAAAGTTATGTAAGATTTGATTCCAGAGCACCTTTTCACCACGGCCCTCACAACATGGTCAAACATGACATTGGTTTGATTGTGTTGGTTGTATTTAGCAAGAGCCAACTTGGCCATATTGTCCATGTACTCACGTCCCGAGATGTTGAGCATAAACTTTTTATCGAAATCTAATGGACGACACCCATTAAAAGATCCTTTTGGAACTATTTCACTATCCACCTTGAAACCCTAAACCATTAATTCTTAATTAGCTAACAGATTCTTCTAACGCACGTATTCGCCAATCAGCACAAATATCAGAGAGAGAGATAATTAAGAGGAAATTAGCATACCCGGCTCTTGTAAACGTGGTACAAATACCGATTCCATTCAAATTCCACATCATCATCACTCTGCTCGGTATCAAAATCTGTATCATCGAAGCTATCGAATCCCCAAACTTGGTCGCTTTCGCAGCGGTCTTCATCTTCGTCCTTCTTCTCCTCCTCCTCTTCTTCTTCGCTTAAAACAACAGAATCCGTATCGATCTTGCGATTTTTCTGAATCGAACCGTTATCCTCACTCGACGCCTCCGTGGATTCCGTCGTCTCGTGCTCGTCAGTCATGTCGCCGTCGCTTGGATTCGTAGCCATTATCGAGAATAAAACCCTAATTTCCTCTCACAGAACGTTTTTGTCCGTCCTTTTGGCATCGCAATGAAAATAAATATCTCCGACGCGAAAATATATGACCCTCCAAATACTTGGTTATTACACTAGTGCCATCGCATTAACGCTACTCAACTACTCATTCTTTTTTTTCTTTTTCTTTTTTCCTTTCCATTTTTTTCGTTTTGGTCAAAAAAGTTTAATAATTTGAAAGTACAACTGTATTTTTCAATTTTTTTTTACTGAAATGGCTCAATAATATTTGTGTGGATTTTGGTCTTTCTTTCATTTCAGAATTATGGTGACTTTTCTTTTAAGAGATCTATGCAACAGCGAAATATTTTATGCCAAGAAATTGGACTGGTAGTTACATATAGTTTGGTTTACACATTTATGATCGTCCACTCTTGAGAGTTAAAGGACAAACTCACAAACATATAAAACTGAAAAAGACATCTAGATTAACCCATAAATGATATATAAACCAACTACTTTGGTTCAGTAGATTACAACAATAATAAGAGGTCTTAGACTATGTACATGGGCGATACTTTTAAAGTATCAGAAGCCCAGAAATTAATTTTTAATGGAGCAAACAATTAAAATGGGACTGATACGTATCAGTTTTTGATACTCAGTATCAAGTGACGTGTCATCTTCTGATTTGTTGCGTTTTGTCGAAAGGAGGAAAAAAAAAATTTATTTTGGAGGTCGAACTCTCCTCTCACGCGATCGGCGGAGGCTAGGTTTCAGATCAGAGCGTGTTCTGGATTGAAAAAGAAGCTATGTTGATGAATCAAGAGAAAATCCAGAAGCTTCAAGGAGAGAATCGGTAACGTGTTTATTGTTGCTCGGTGAGAATGGCGTCATGAATCTCGACACAACAGGTCTTGTTGTTCTTGTGTCTAAAACCACTTATAGACATTGCAGAACATCAAGCTTGTGCTTAACGATGATGAACTGAACTTCAAGCTTCTCCATCCTCCACGTTAGTGTTCTGTTCTTTCATTCGAGACAAAAATAGAGGGACGTCGTGTTATAGCTTGAGAAATACAAGGTTGTTGGTTTAGATTCATAGGATACAAGGTTATTGGTTTAGATTCATAGGATTGGAATCAAGAAATAGATTTGCTTGATTGGGTTTGATAAGAATGGGTTTATGGCTGCAAAGTTTCTGGTTTTTGCTGAGCGCACACAAGGTGTTTGATAAATTGCCAAAGAGAAAAACGGATTGGGTTTATGCAAATTTTAGCTGGCTGATGGATGAGATTCAAATAGTGAGTATGATTTAAGGGGTTGTGGAAGATAAGTAAGACAGTTGGTGTCTTCATAGCTTAAGGTCTATAAGTAAGACAGTTGGTGTCTTCATAGCTTAAGGTCGATAAGTAAGACAGTTGGTGTCTTAAGGTCTTTAATTAGAGTATTTGTGGACTCAATTCATCAATTCCTTCATAAGAAGCTATGTAACCAAAAGAAGAAAAATGTCAAGGAAGTGAATGATATCTCTTGTGATCATTCTCTTTTGTTGTCTTGCAGGTTGAAGTTTTAAAGTTAAATGAAGAAGCTTTAAAGTTAAATGTCAAGAAAGTGAATGATATCTTTTTCTTTTTACCCACTTTTACTTTATATTATGTTATCCGGCAATTGAGAATGGGCATGATGATGATGTTGATGATGATGTGAGATATTGTTTGAAATTGTAGGAGACTACTCTTGGATGAAAAGATGAGAGAAAGACAAGTTGTTGGTGCCGAGAAGTTGATACAGCTCTTGCATCCGTCAGAAGACAGAATGGGCAACTCCATTCATTGCACTGGTTTGGAATCTCATCGATATACACCAAGCATTTTAGCAGCTTCGACTATTCTTAGTTATGTCAAGCACTAAAAACTCTCGTGAGTCATATTCCTTGCTTGTAACACTTAAGTTTTTTTGGTCATACATTGTCATCACTCATAAGGACCCCCTTGTTTGATACTAGAGTCACTCAGATTATTTTCTCAGCTCTATTACTCTTGCTATAGGTTGGAATTTTTATCATAAGAGTACTAACATATGATAAATTACAGTAAAGGGGATTATGATCCTTGTCGATTAGATTATCTCAGCTTGTCGATTACATATAACTCTGTTTCGGTTTGCTCTGTAACTTGATTTATGACTTATAACTTTGTTTTATTTTAGATTTGGTTTTTGGATTTTTAAATTTATTTATCATCATGTTTTTTTTTAAGTTTTTTTTAATTTTATGTTTTATTTTGCATAAGTATATTCTACGTTTTTTTATTGTAATATTATCTTTTGTAATCCTATGTTTTTTTAGATTTATTTTTGATTTTGCATTTTTTTTTTATGATACTTAAACCGGTCTCACCAATGCAAACATATTTAGTAGGAGTATCATAAAAAATCTCAAACAATAAACAAATATTATAAATAATACTAAAAAATTCCTAATGATACTATATGAGTATCACCTATAACCATGCTCTTAAAGCTTTTGAATAATTAAATCCATTACAACAGCATAATAGCTTATAATTTTTACGAGGACAACTCTTTTTTAACTCGGTTTTTAATCATGGCAACAATAGCAGGATCCACACCATATATTTTGTTCAATAGTTTGGGAAATGTTTTATTTTGTTAGCCTGGGAGCGAAGTTGGGTATAAGGCAAAGTGGGATTTTGCTACCATATGTTCAATGCTGGAGTTGACATAATTAAAGCAAAGGTGGATATCTCTCCTGTTGGGATAGTTTTTGACCTCACTCCCGAATTTTGTAGCCTTAAAAAGGTAATTTAGTTGTCAAGATTTATTTCATCAAGTCTTTTCACACACATGTGTATATATTATATACTAAGTTTTACCAAAAAATAAAACCCGGGTATCTACACCGTACGTGGCACGAACATGGTGGAAGGACAGATGGGGAACATAGACCGACATATGCTTATCATTGTCGTAGGTTACGGCTACACGAAAGAGAGAAAACTATTCTTCGTAGATGATATCTCCAATTTCATGCTTATTTACCCGTGTTAGGCTTGGTAGATCATGATTTAGAAACAAGCTGTCAGTTTTTTTGGGATGAATATCATAGTGATATACGTTTTGTTACGTTGGTTATGTTAATCTAGTACTCATATTTTCTTCTACTTTTTTGTTAATTAGATGTTTGGAGTTTCGTAAAACCACAGAATGAATGAGCATGTAAAATGATTAATAACCAGAACCAGCGAGCTCAATGGCATCACTTACCTGCAATTAGAGAAAGAACAAAACAAATATCATTGGCAATTAGATCATCATAAACCATAAAATTCATCACACCTTTTTTATCTGTTTAGGAGTGGGTGGGCAGAGGTTTGGGTAAATATCTCTCTGGAATAGGTTTCATCTCAGGAGCTGGTCTGCAGAGAATGGCATGAGCATTTCTCTGCCACACCTTCCAGTCAGTCTTGGCTTGATACTCAACGAGATCACCTTGCTGAGACTCCCTAGCCATGAAAGTTATGTAGGATTTGACCCCAGTGCTCAATTTCACCACGACCCTCACGACATGGTCAAACACCACATTGGTTTGATTGAGTTGGTTGTACTTATCAAGAGCCAAATTTGCCATATTGTCCATGTACTCACGTCCGGAGATGTTGGGCAGAAACGAACCATTGAAATTGAATGGACGAAACCCTTGGAAAGGCCGATCTGGAATGATTTCACTATCCACCTTGAAACCCTAAACAACAACAACCACCATTAATTCTTAATTAGCTAACAGATTCTAAACATGAAATCGTTTGCGCACATCTTCCAATCAGAGATAAGAGGAAATTAGCATACCCGGCTGTTGTAAACGTGGCACAGATACCGATTCCATTCAAATTCCTCATCATCATCACTCTGCTCGGATTCATAATCTGTTTCATCGAAGCTATCGAATCCCCAAGCTTGGTCGCTTTCGCAGCTGTCTTCTTCTTCGTCCTTCTCCTCCTCGTCTTCGCTTAAATCAACAGAATCCACATCGATCTTGCGTTTTTTCGGAATCGAACCGTTATACTCACTAGACGCCCCTCGTGGATTCCGTCGTCTCGTGCTCGCTGCTTTTTTCCATGTCGGCGTCGCTTGGATTCGTAGCCATTATATAGAGGATAAAACCCTAATTTCCTCTCACAAAACGTTTTTGCATGTCCTTTATTGACATAGCGATTTAGTCCCTATTGGCATAGCGATTATGACCCCTCCAAAAACATGGTTATTACTTATTTTACACTATGGTTGATTTCCATTTTTATCTTACAAACCACGATTAAAAGATTTAAACATCATATATTTATAGGTTCCAATTTTTTTTATTACGCATAAAGTAGAATTTTGAAAGAATTATAAATCATATTAGTAAACATATAATTCTATTTTTTAGGATTTGAATACAAATAGTGACATAACTATATCATACTATTTTTTTTTTGGTCAACCATTGATTTTATGGGTGTCACATATTTTGTTATTATTAACACTCCCAAATAAATCACAAAACCTGACTTAAAAACAAATCGAATAATTTGTTTTATAAATAAATATATATTTTAAGAACTCGTTTTTTTCCTCGCATATTTATAATCGTTTGAAGTGATCAAGAAAAGCGAGAAAAAAACTGAACAACATTAAAATTACAAAAATACACATGTCTCTATAAATATTTAGCCTTGAAATTTGTATTACTTGATTCACGATTTTCGAAGAAGAAAAGGATCGACAACATGGTGGATAGAGAAGATGAGCAAGAAAACGTAGAGAACCAATGCAACTAAACCGGCGATTAAAGCTCCGGTTATCTGATCACAAAATCTTGGTACTTGGCCGCAAATTGGCAACCAACCTGCGTTTGCGTTTCCTCTTTTTCCCACTTGTGCCACTGCTACCGCCGCTGATAAGCTTGACGTCAGCAGCATTGTCACCATCTTGACGATTAATTTAGCATTTACAAATACAAAATGATTAAACACACATATTTATCGAAGATAAGCAGTAAGTCAATAACTAAGAAAATTACAAGTATCATGATTCAAATAATTTTTTTATTTTCCTAAAATGTTTATATCTAAATTGTTATTATCATTATGTTTTTGAATTGTCAACATAGTTAGATCCATTATCTAATTAATAGTAAATTAAAATAAAGTACAGCCAACTGAGTTAATAATTAACATAAGATTGAATCTCGATTCTCCCTTGAATTCGAATTCAATAGCATGAACACTTATAAGCAACTACGAGTTACATGATGATAGGAATGTCTATTTCAGTTAAACCAATGCGTACCGAACCAAAATTAAATTGGTTACGCTCCAGAATGTAATTTTGATACCATTAGGTAAAAAGAAAGAAGTTGAAAGTATAATTAATTACCAAGTCCAACACAACGACGAACTTCCACAATAAACTCTCCTTTGGAAGAAACAGAACGAGAAAGCTATAAACAGTCACAATCGCATTTGCGATCACGAAGTACCTGCCATACATACATGAATGCATAAGTACTTATCATTACAATACATATATATATATATGCTTGTCTAAATCCTAATTAAACACGCAAAATATGAAAAACTTACTTAAACGCAGCCAAATCGCTATACTTAGCTACTAGGGAGATGACAAAGAAGGAAGATCTTTCACGGCTGGTGATCATTGCGATAACCGCTCCTAATGCGGCACAAAATGCCGCAAATCGCAGCACCAACCCACCCAATCTCTGCGTTAACTTCACCATCAGTTTAGTTTTTTTTTTGGATCTCTAGAGAGTTTATAAACTGTAGAATTTAACTATGGAAGGGAAAAGGAGAGAGAGATAATTATGAAAACTAAATCACGAAATATAAACCAAAGTAAAATGAATATGTTATTGATGTGTTGGATGGGTTGGTTGGGTTTTCTTCAACTGTCTCCACCGGTCATGCAATATTTATTTTTTGTTTAAAGATATTTAAAAAGCCAAAGAATAATGAAAACTAAATTTGTAATGAAACCATGGACATTTTTCAAGCTTATATTCTTTAAGTTACTATAGATTAATTCGGTATTATAAGCTTATACAACTCAAATTTCATTTTGGAAAAGGATAATTCCTAATTTGATGACATCATAAAATGAACAAAAAATCTGTTTTGAAGTGTTGTCCTCACTTAGGTGTACCCTCTGGGTTGTTTAGTCTGTAGTTAATGTCTTAATGATTAGCTTTGCTCGTTTTGAGATTCTAGTCTTAAAACTTGCGTGGCTACAGAAACTGTCTCAAAAAGGTTACAAAATTTATGTGTTTGCCTCAACCATTTAGAACTCACTTGACATGATCGTTGTATCTGATGTCATCAATTCTCAGCCAGAAATCTACCTCTTTGCTCCCGTTGATCCTCATTGATGATCTGTTCATTACATTGTTGTGAGTTGTGACAATAGAGAAACTATTGTGTCCCAACTGGTTCTGTTGTTAGCACATGCTGATGGTGTTTCTGCCTTTACGAGTTATGGACCTGCCCATTCTTAAGCGGCGTCCTGTTAGTGAGTCCAGTAGTATGACCAAAGCTTCCTCAACTGCATCAGCTTGTTTGTCTAACTCGTAGCTGCTTAACTGTGGGAGAAGGCTAAGCTCAGATAGGAGTCCAATTGCTGCTGCAGCCGTGCAGGTCCGGTCCCATGATGGTTGTGGTCTGTACGTCAAAGATCAAATGAGGAAGGAGAACACTATTGTGGCAGAGAGAGATTGGACCAGGAACACGAGTAATTTAGAGGTTTGAGACTATTTTTACCGGAGTTTGTGCATTGCTGATGCACCGGTTGCAAGAGATATACAAGGAAGATCTTCATCTCCCCATACTGACTTTGCATGATCCTACAGATGAGTTCATAATTTAAGCATCTTTTCGTTAAGCAAGTTCTTTAGAGAAAGGAAAAAAAAGATGAAATCCATGTACAGTGTGATCAGCCTGTACCTTTAAACGCTTGAGCATTGCAGCAGAATTGTTCCACGTGCCATCAAGCAAAATGAAATGCAGAGTTTTATCCTCATCTGTCTGGGAAATATAGAAAGTGTAGAGTTTGATGTCTATATCCTCCCACAACCTTATCTAATAATTTTTCTGTTTGAAATAAGCAATGAATGAAGAACAGAGAGTGTATAGTCAAAATATTGCAATTTTTACCATGGATGATCCAGGATTCTCTGAAGCCGTAGTACCAAAAGCGTCTTTAACCGAGAAAGTTAATTCCGAGTTGTGGTTGGGATAGAGGCAACGGACTTGATTTTTTCCTGAGCATCCATCAGTACAGAAGACAAATCTTTTAGCAAAATCAATTGAGTGAAATCTATTTAAGATTAAACAAATGCATCTACACTAAGACTAGAAGAATCAACTACCTGCCCGCTTGAATTCATTCCACATGATCTCTTCGTCTTCAGCTAATCCAAAGACGCAGAGTGTAGCTGATTGGACGCCAAATATCTGCCACAATAGCTTCCCTGTGTTGTTCTGGCGTAGGAAATCCTGCCAACAGCTAAACCGCATATCAATACATAGGAACTGACGATTGGAAAAGCCGAGACTGGTTGGTGCAATACTAACCCTAGGATGCATATACAGCCAAAAACGTATACGTTTCCATAAACCACATGGCTTGACATATGAACACATGCAATCCTCCATAGCAAGCCAACACTGCATATTTAGAAAATGTTGCGCCTCTTAGGTATTGAGTTGTTATTCATGGCAAATACAACAATTCAAGAACAGTAAGTAAACGAAGTACCTTCTGGCATAAATAACCCCTGCTTCCGAGCAGCCGACAAGCAATCTGTCGAGCAGAGAAAAACCGGAACTTTTTCTCCGGGTCATCTAATGCTTCATATGTAGCCCTATGCTTCTTATCTTCGTATGCACCAAACGGTCCCTGTGATAGTTGCACAGAAGTATAAGTATCAATAAGCTCACTAACATTTAAGAGCCAAAAGATCAAGTCAATCATATAAACGAGAGGAAGAAACCACTGGCACATCACATAGCACCACATTCGTAAGCATAGGTCAAATCAGGAACGGCGACTCTCTAACTTAGCTTACTACTAGTTTGAACACAAAATTACAAAAACAGATTCATAGTTATCCAATAGAAAGCACTAAACAATCTAAGCATAAACGTAACAAAGGAAACAAGCAAAGCAACGAGGTTTCATTCATCACGATAGTCATCGGCATTTACCTGTAACTTGCCACCATTACCACCAAACTCTATCGGAGAATCCAATTTACACTCCAGAACCTTCAGATCCTCCACAATCTGTTTGACCGCAGCTGGAAGTGGAGACACCGGACCCCATCTCCGCCACTCCTCTACCGAGATGAATCCGTCATCACAACCGTCGAATTCCCTCGGCTGAGAACGAGAATTAGCGGAAGTCATTAGCCGTCTCCGGCCAACTGCTCCGAGATAACGGCTGTGAAACAGTAGAGACGGAGAGAAATCGAGTACGGATGCTCCGGCGATATAACGCATCGTCCTTGCTGTATCGAGCAATATTAATTTTATATTTTACAAGTAATTGAATAATAATGGGCTTAAATGAAACTAAGGCCCAGTAGGCTTATAGCAGTGCCAGTGTGATTGAGAACGTATCCGATATACCTACCTGGTGAATAAGATTTATACAACTTTAAAATAGCGTACTTGGATCGGGCGTCTTGAACAGTAATAATTACTTTCAAAAATGTTGAATTTTCTGAGCTATAAATTGGTTTAGATGGTTCCTAATGAGAATTTGATTTGGATGAAATTTTGACCAAGAATTTCTTTTGACTATATCTTTCTGACACTATAACTAAAACCTAAATTATTACTGTATTTTGTAATTAGCAAGTCCAATTACACAACTAGGAATAATGACAAAAAAATTCGAAAACGAGAAATTTTAATGGGCTTTAGTGAAACTGCGGCCCAATAGGCTTAGAGCTTTTATGTATTTAGATATAAATAATAGGGAATTTAACCAGAATAAATAAATTAAATAATATTAGCTCTCCTCTAACCATATTGTAAAGAAAAAACAAAAAAGATTGATCAAAATCAGTCTTCTTCTTCTATCTCTCATTTTCGATTTTTTTTTTGTTATCTTCTTCTTCTGGATATTATTACGTTTGGGACTCAAGAAGAATCGAATCTTGATTGCTTCTCTCTCTCTCTCTATCTCTATCTCTCTCTACACAACAATGGCTGCTTTCACTTGTACTTCCCGTCCGCCGATTTCAATCCGGTCAGAGATGAGAATCGCTTCCTCGCCGACGGGTTCCTTCTCTACTCGACAGATGTTCTCTGTGTTACCTGAATCCTGCGGATTGAGGACTCGCGTTTCTCTCTCTTCGGTTTCGAAGAATTCTAGGGTTTCCCGATTACGACGAGGCGTTATCTGCGAAGCCCAGGAAACTGCTACAGGGAGTATGTTCTCTCGTCTCTGTAAATCTGTTATTTCTCGATAATGCCTTTGTTTCTGTGAATTCGTATTGCTTAACTCTGATGGGGCTCTCTTTTAGTGTCTATGAATGACTTCCCTGTTGAAAAGTAGTGAACTTGGAAGACAACTATAAAAAGTTTCTTTGTATTCGAACCTCTGTCATATGCACATACTAAGATCTCTAAGTATCTATAGAAAATCAGATGCTTGTTTGTTGGATTTGGATATCTCTCTCTCTCTCTGCATAGACTTATGAAGCATTATGTATGTTAACATTGTTTTGTTATCCCTTCATTCACAATTCTAAACCCATTGATGTTGGTTTTTGCTGTTTGAAACATGCAGTTCCAGTGGTCAACGATTCAACATGGGAGTCTCTGGTTCTCAAGGCTGATGAGCCTGTGTTTGTCGACTTTTGGGCTCCATGGTGTGGACCTTGCAAAATGATTGATCCCATTGTCAACGAATTGGCACAACAGTATGCAGGGAAGTTCAAGTTCTACAAACTTAACACTGATGATTCTCCTTCAACCCCTAGCCAGTATGGTGTTAGAAGCATCCCAACTATCATGATCTTTGTCAAGGGTGAGAAGAAGGATACAATCATCGGTGCAGTGTCTAAATCCATTTTAGCAACCAGCATCGACAAATTCTTGTAATGAAGTCTAGTAGTCATTGTTAAAGGTCTCTCTTTTCTCTGTATCTCTCAAGTCTGAACCTTTTACCTATCTACTCCCCCACTCATCACTGTTCATCTAGACTTGTATAATAATATATGATGTCTCAGATTTTCAGAAATTGAGTTTACGAAAATATTTTATGTGATTTTTACCCATCTCCACGGTTTGAGGAGACCAGGTCATAAGGGATAAAATTATAATCTCTAACTAACAACATTGAATACAACTGCAAAACTGAGATAAGGTCAGACCTTCACACTCACAAACTTACAATACTTTGATCTTTAGAACCTTAAACCTTAAGGATGTTGTTCTATTGTCTTATTGAAAACATTGAACAACATTGCATAACTGAGACAAGGTCAAAGCATTACACACAAACTTACAAAGCCTTGGTGATGATAAAATTAAAGTCTGATCTTTTGAAGCTTAAGGATGTTGTTTATAACCAGAATAAAAGCGACGCCAAGTCGCTTAATCCTCTTCATGTCATCAAGAGAATATATTTCTCACATTTATAACTCTACAGAACCTAAGAAGTAACTCACTCTGTGCACAGATTCTCTCTCTGTTCGAATCTGTTTCTCAGGCTTCTGCTTTGTAAAGTCTTCAAGTAATTCTCCCTTTTCCTAACTTTTTTAACGGAATTTATTGTTTTCTCAGTTTTAAACTTGCTCTTTACGATGATCAAATGTTCATGAAGTTATAGGATTCTTATACGTTGGAGAGTTTAGAGGGTTTGGCAGATAAAGCTTATCAAAACTGACTTACTCTTTTTGTTCAGGAGATTTAAAGTGAAAGTAGCACTGAGCAAGACTATGAAGTGTGACATTAAATCTGAACCAGGGATCACATCACCCAGTGGTTTCCTATCAAATCCAAATGAGTTGACTATTTCCAAAGACAATGATGATGAAGCTGAGATTATGAATCCAGGGATTTTGTGTGCAGTAAGAGCAGGTGAAAAAGTCTCCCTCCTGAAAAGGATAAAAGATTACGTAAAGGTCACTCAACGACTCGTAGACAATCAAGGGAATTCAATACTTCATATTGCTGCTGCTTTGGGCCATATCCATATAGTGGAGTATATAATCTCTAAATTCCCAAATCTTCTACAAGAAGAGAATTTGATGGGTGAGACAGCTCTTCATGTTGCAGCCAGAGCAGGCAATCTCAATATTGTTGAGATTCTTGTTCGATCCATTACAGAGTCTTCTTTGTACGATGAGTTAATTGATTCTAAAATCAAGAACGGAGATACTGCACTACATGCTGCGTTGAAAGGAAAACATGTAGAGGTGGCTTTCTACCATGATGTCACAGAGTCGCATACAAAGTCCAGAAAGATACAAGGATAGTGTCAATACTCTTATGGTGACTGCAACACTCGTAGTAACTGTGACCTTCGCTGCAGGTTTGACATTACCCGGTGGTTACATGAGTTCTGGTCCAGATTTAGGCATGGCTGCATTGGTCAATGAGTTGAATTTTAAGGTATTTCTGCTGTTCAACAACATTGCAATGTGCACTTCTGTGATGACTGGCTCTTATTTGGGCACAACTGGGTGATGCTCTTCTGACAAAGAAAGCTTTTCAACTAGCTTTACCACTTCTGTTAACGGCTATTGTATCAATGATGATGGCATCTGTGGCTGGAATCACTCTTGTGGTGAGCGATCTCCCATGGCTTTCCCATCTTGTATTAGCCATAGATTCAGCCTTCTTGGTAATCTTGATGCTACTTATCATTCCTCCCTGTTCTGTTCTGTTTTGTATCATTGATGATGGATGGTTAGTGTTCTTTTATGAGTGAGTTTGTTTTTAACAGTTTTGTATCTCACGAGTTTGTAATTGTGTTTTTACAAAGTAACCAAAGAGCTCACATGATCCCGACTTTGCTCCTCTCGATTTCAACGGCCCATTCTCTGTTTCACAAATAAGAAACCTAATTTATCTTGAAATGATAAATTGTTACGCACTAGATAATTTTACGTAAAAATAACAAATATGACCGTTACGCACTAAAACTCAAATAATTTAATTTTACGCAAATATGACCGTTGTGAGCCTAATTGAAATCTCCTTATTTTGCAGCCTAATTGAAATCTCCTTTTTCTTAACCTCGTCAGAAAAAAGGAAACAATAGAGAGACTTTCCTTTTTTCAATTGAACAACGTTTGCTTATAAATACTCACTCTTCTTCCTTGTGAAATCAAAATTCTTCATCTTTCATCTTTTTCTCTTTTTTCATACCTCTAGATTCTTCCGCAGCAAAGCTCTGCGATTTTGTTGGTCCGATCTTTCATCTTTCATCGAGACTAAAACTAAAGAAACCATCTTTCATCTTTTTCTTTTTTTAATACCTCTAGTCTCTAGAAACCATCTTCTGGATCGAGACCGTACGTGAAGGAGATGATCCATTCAGAGATTGAAGTGAGCCGAGGATCAATGTAACGATTTCATCCGTAGGATTGGTCGGAGGAAGACATCTCGTTTCGGGAATGATCCCCATCCTCTGATTCCAGGTCGGCTCTACCCTAATTTCACCGTTCTCATGAGATTACGAAGAAAAACAAAGCGGCAATAAAGAAGATTACAGAGACAGGGAGGGTTAGTGAAGGAGAGCACCAAGACGGCGATGGATACGAGACGGTGTTTCCATGGCTGAGATCATGAATACGTCGCCTGAGGATGATCTCTGCGTTTCGTCGATAACACGAGCATCAAGGTACCTCTCTTAATTTCCTTTTTTCTCTCTTAATAAGATTTTTATTTCTGTATTTTAATTAACTAAAAATATTAAATAACAAACTATTTTCAAAACCTAAAATTAAAAACTTTAACTAATTTTTAAAAATAATAATAATGATTTCCACTTATATTCTTTAATTTAACCAAAATTTAAATAAATTTAACACTTAAACATTTAAAAATTATTACTTTTAACTAAAACATGTTAATTTCACTAAAATTTTTTAAACATTAGTTTAAGTATTGAATTTTAAACACGTCGAAAACTAACCGCGCCTAGGCATCCTGTCCTTAGTTGGTCCGTAAGCTTTTGGTGTTCGAAAGTCGGCATAGTTTCACAGGATAGAAATTTAACACTTAAACTTCTTTTTAAAAAATAATAGTGATTTTGACTAAAACTTAAAACAAATTTAATAATTAAACTTTAAGAAAATAACGTTTTTAAACTAAAACCATGTTAATTTCACTAAAAGATTTTAAAATACCTTGTAAATTTTTCCCGCAAAAAAAAATTTTTGGCGGGAAAATTTTTTGGCGGGAAAAATTTTTACGGGAAAATTTTACAAGGTATTTTAAAGGTTGTTACAAGTGTTTTGGCGGGAAAATTGCGAGATCACTTTTTCCGCCAAAAAATATTTTGTATTTTGTGGACCTAATTTTGTTTCAAATAAGGGTAAAATGGTCATTAAAAATTAAAAGAGGGCAAACTTAAAAATAGACTCTCAAAGGGGGTATTTTTGAAAAAGTGTATCGAAAAAGGGGCATTTTTAACAATTTCTCTAAATTTTAAACACGTCGAAAACTAACCGCACCTAGGCATCATGTCCTTTAGTTGGTCCGTAAGCTTTGGTGTTCGAAGTTCAGCATAGTTTCACGTGATATAGATTTAACACCTAAACTCATTTTTAAAAAATAATAGTGACTTTGTCTAAAATGTAAAACAAATTTAACATTTAAACTGGAAGAATTAAGAAAATAACATTTTTAAACTAAAACCATGTTAATTTCACTAAATGTTTTTTTTAAAATTAGTTTAAGTGTTAAATTTTAAACACGTCGAAATCTAAACTGCACCTAGGCATCCTGTCCTTAGTTGGTCCGTAAGCTTTGGTGTTCGAAGTTCGGCATAGTTTCACGTGATAGAGATTTAATTGTAATTTTAAAAAATAATTGTAATTTTGGCATAGTTTCACATAAACTTTTTTAAAAAAATAATTGTAATTTTGACTAAAATTTAAAAACAAATTTAATAATTAAACTTTAAGAAAATAACGTTTTTAAACTAAAACCATGTTAATTTCACTAAAAGTTATTTAAAAATTAGTTTAAATGTTAATTTTAAACACGTCAAAAACTAACCGCGCGTAGGCATCCTGTCCTTAGTTAATCCTAACCTTTGATGTTTGAAGTTCGGTATGTTTTCACGTAATTTAGATTTAACACTTAAACTCATTTTAAAAAAATAAGAGTGATTTTGACTAAAATTTAAAACAAATTTAACATTTAAAATTTAAGAAAATAATATTTTTAAAACTAAAACCATGTTAATTTCACTTTTTTTAAAAAAAAAAATAGTTTAAGTGTTAAATTTTAAACACGTCGAAAACTTACCGTGCTTAGGCATCTTGTCCTTAGTTGGTCTGTAAGCTTTGGTATTCGAAGTTCAACATGTTTTCGACGTGTTTAAAATTTAACATGTAAACTAGTTTTTAAAAATAAATAATGATTTTCACCTAAATTATTTTAAGAGAAATTGTTAAAAATACCCCTTTTTCAATACCCCTTTTCAAAAATGCCCCCTTTGAGAGTCCATTTTTAAGTTTGCCCTCTTTTAATTTTTAATGACCATTTTACCCTTATTTGAAACAAAATTAGGTCCACAAAATACAAAATATTTTTTGGCGGGAAAAGTGATCCCGCAATTTTCCCGCCAAAACACTTGTAAAAACCTTTAAAAAACCTTGTAAAATTTTCCCGTAAAAATTTTTTCCACCAAAAAATTTTCCCGCCAAAAAAATTTTTTTGCGGGAAAAGTGATTCCGCAATTTTTTTTGCGAAATTTTTTTGGCGGAAAAATTTACAAGGTATTTTAAAGGTTTTTTACAATGTATTTACAAGTGTTTTGTAAGGTTTTACAATGTATTTTAAAAGGTTTTACAAGGTACTTTTAAGGTTTTATAAGGTATTTATAACTTGTAAAACCTTATAAAAAACTTGTAAAACCTTATAACTTGTAAAAACCTTATAAAAAAGCTTGTAAAATCTTATAATATCTTATAAATACCTTGTAAATACGTTGTAAAACCTTTTAAAATACATTGTAAAACCTTATAAATACCTTGTAAAAAACCTTTAAAACACCTTGTAAATTTTTGGCGGGAAAAATTTTCCCGCCAAAAATTTAACGCCAAAAAAATTGCAGAATTACTTTTCCCGCAAAAAAAATTTTTTGGCGGGAAAATTTTTTGGCGGGAAAAAATTTTACGGGAAAATTTTACAAGGTATTTTAAAGGTTTTACAAGTGTTTTGGCGGGAAAAATTGGGGGATCACTTTTCCCGCCAAAAAATATTTTGTATTTTGTGGACCTAATTTTGTTATATTTCCTTATATATATTTATAATATCTTTTATTAAAAGAAGGGTAATTTAGTCATTTTGTACATAAAAGGGGTATTTTTAAAAATGGACATCCAAAAGGGGCATTTTTGAAAAGGGGTATTGAAAAAGGGGCATTTTTGTGAGTCTCCCTTATTTTAATTTCACTAAAATTTAAAATAAATTTAACACTTAAACATTTAAAAATTAATGCTTTTAACTAAAATCATGTTAATTTCACTATTTTTATTAAAAAAATTAGTTACAGTGCTGTTCTCACAACTGTTGCTCTCATATGGGCACAACTTGGTGATCTGGTGTTGATCCTCAATGTCTTCAAGTTCGTACTGCCGCTTCTTGGATTATCTCTTATTTCTATGTCTGTCGCATTTCTAGCTGGTATGTTTGTTGTGGTGGGAAACCAGATTTGGCTTCCTTTGTTGCTGGCTGCATCAGGTGTCGTCTTCTTGGGCATGGTTTTCCTGCTGGTAGTTCCGTTTATCTGCCCTTATACTTCAAGTCCACCCCTTTTCAGGTATGTCTTGCGTTACCCATTTTGGCTTCTTATGCTCACTGTGTGGAATGATACAGACGATGACTTGGAATGATATGAAAGTTTTCTGTATTGTTCATCCATACTTGGTCTAGAGCATTATTTCTGATTCTTGATTGTTCATCTTTTTAATCTTCCATGTAAACAAAACTTTGATTCTAGAAAATGCACTTCAATGGATGTATGAATAACAACTTTCTTCAAGTTTCTTACAATGATTGATCAAATCTTGTAACCTTATACAGCCCCGGCTCAATATATTTGAGAGCCTTAGGGCAAAAAATTTTTTTTTGGCCTATTATTATATACAAAGAGAAAATTTACTTAATTTTTAAAAGTTTTGCGGAGTTTTTATAGTAAAAATTGTTATTTTAAAAATTTTGGACCTTTTTATACATTTTTTTATAAATAATTAGGCTTCTTAAAATATAATTCTCATATTAATAATATTTTTAAAAAATATTTGGGCCTTTTTTATATGTAAATTTTTTTATAAAAAAAAAAGCCCCGGGTCGTCGCACCTCCGCTCTAACCATCTGAGCCGGGGCTGACCTTATAGTGTTTTTATGGTCTCTGAGATTGTGTTCTTCTGGTTACTGCTGGTTTCGTTCATTTCTTTTTCTGAGGACTAAATTGTCATAAAACTTAAACTTGTGGGCCATTTCATAATTTCGAATAATTTCTAAAAGTCGCCGCCGTCACTAAACACGATTCATCAAATGCGATACCTTATTCGCGCACACCTTGCGAATAAATGAATCAAACATCCACAAAATCGAATCTTTCTACAATGGAAAAGGGAATTGTAGTAGAACTGATTAGAGGGTCGACCAATTTGACCAAAGTTGTGGAAGATATCGTGAAGCTGGAGAAGAAAACGTTCCCTAAACACGAATCTCTCGCTCAAACTTTCGACGCAGAGCTGCGCAAGAGAAACGCCGGTTTGCTATATGTGGAAGCCGACGGAGAAACAGTGGGCTATGTTATGTATTCTTGGCCATCTTCACTTTCCGCTTCCATCACCAAGCTCGCAGGTATAAACAAACGTCCACCAAGTGTTCGATGAAATTACTCAATGGTAAAATTGACAAGCTTCGTATGAATTTTGCTGAGAAGAAATGGAATTACTTGCAACACTCTACTGAAATCTCTTTTAAACCGTTTCATAAATTAATCTGTTGGATATATATCTGATCAAGGACTAATGATTCTAGTAAATTCGGGAGCTTTCAATTGATATTCTTATAAGACAACAATTGTTTTAGCTTTGTTTTTGCATGCTAAGAGTAATGAAAATAGACAAGAAGTCAAGAACTCGTTTGGAATGTTTCTTATCAGAAAACTAAGAAATGGAATTGCTTGCCACACTCTACTGAAATCTCTTTTAAACGGTTTGATGAATTAACCTGTTGGATATATATATATATCTAGTCGAGGACTAATTATTCTAGTATATTCGGGAGCTTTCAATTGATATTTTTACAAGACAACAATTTTACGTTGTTCTAGCTTTGTTTTTGCATGCTTCACGTTTGGAATGTTTATTATCAGAAAATTTAAGAGCTTAATCATCAGGAGGAATGTATCTCAAGTGTAGTTTTTTTTCTGTTGTTTTGGATTATGTAGTGAAGGAGAATTGGAGGAGACAAGGTCATGGAGAAGCATTGTTGAGAGCGGCTATCGAAAAGTGCAGAAGCAGGAAGGTGCAACGGGTTTCACTTCATGTCGACCCCACGAGAACTTCTGCCGTGACTCTGTACAAAAAACTTGGGTTCCAAGTAGACTGTCTGGTGAAAAGCTACTACTCTACCGATAGAGATGCTTACAGAATGTACCTAGATTTTGATGACTCCATTTAGATTCATTGGATTTGGCTGGTGAATGTCTGAATGATATGCCTTGTACTGTTGTACACACTCATTGATTACTTCTCTACATCAATATATGTCTAGCAACTTCTTCATGATATAGAAATGATGCCCTGATGATATTAGGAATTAGGAAACGGTGTAAGATTACAAATTGTGTAAATATCTTATCATCGATGGTCGAAGAATTAGCTTTTGATAGTGTTTAAAATTGGTTTTACGTATTATATAATGATATTATGTTTAAATGTCAAAAGCGGGGATAGCTCAGTTGGGAGAGCGTCAGACTGAAGATCTGAAGGTCGCGTGTTCGATCCACGCTCACCGCATTTTTTAAAAAATTTTAATCGATTTAAAACGACATCGTGTTGAAGAATTAGGTAAAACGGCATCGTGTTAAATAAAGGCCCATTGAAAAGATCCGCGACACCACCAAACCGCATTCTTTTAAAAATTTTCGATTTAAAACGACATCGTGTTAAAGAAAGGCCCACTATGAAAAGGATCGACGACATAATTCAACAACTCCGTTCTCGCCGGTGTTAACCACTTTGTTATTCCGATCATCGGGTAATTTTCGAAGAGAGAAGGATGTTAGATTCTCTTGATTCCTATCGGGAGGACTCTACTCAGTTATATTTTACTAAGGAGGTTAGTCGTGTCTCAACAGTAACGATTCATGTCCCCAACTCATCAACGATGGAGCAATTAACGAATCATCATTCTAATTTGTAAGTGTCTGCAGATTCAAATTCGATTATTCACTCTATTGGACTTCACTCGAATATATTGTTCTGCTTGATAGTTATGGTACATGTCAAGAAACATAATAATCTATATGAATTTGCATATCAAAAATCTTAATTTCAAGCCAAACCAACAAGCTTCTCGCTAACCTCCCACAGTTTCTTTGCCTTCTCTGCATCACTTGCTTCTTTAGAGAGCTGATTCTCAAACGAAGACGAGTTATTGTTCCAGCTCCAATACACTCCTGACTTTCCAAGACTAGGGTCACTCACAACCTACACAAATCCACCGCCTCAGTATCAATCAAGAATCTGTTATACTTGTTAGAAAGGATTTGCAATGCATACTGACCTGTGCTAGTCTTTTCCCAGCTTCCTCTTCAGATACATAACCTTTGGTGATATACTTTTGAAAAGGCGGAAAAAGAAGCCGGAACAAAGGTATGTGTTCTCTGAACAACCCTGTTGTAGCAATGCAACCAGGGTAAAGAGAGGCAAACGTGACTCCGGTTTCCTCGTGGTAACGTCTGTGAAGCTCCTGCATTGTCAACATATTGCAGACTTTGCTGTCTTTGTAAGCCTTTGCTCCATCAAACTCTCCTCCATCTATCATTGAACTGTTTTGCCCATTCAATCCAGATGCTAAGCCTCTTAGGTCACCAAGGTTTGCCTTTGGCGGAACATTTCCAGCCAAAGTATTTGTGTTTCCTGCAAGAACATAGAAAATAACATTCATTGTTTGAAACTAGCAACTATCTTGGTGGAAATGGACTTGTTATCTGTTATTTACCTGTTATAGATCCTACGATGATCATACGTTTTGATGGATAATCAGATTTTTTCAGGTCATCAAGAAGCAATCTTGAAAGAAGAAAATGTCCGAGATGGTTGGTTCCAACGCTTAGCTCAAAGCCTTCAGCTGTAAAAGATGGTTCTTTAGCAGTTGGTTGGTAAACGGCGGCATTGCAGACAAGAACATCGAGCGGTTGTTCTGTTCTCCTGAAATTGTCAACGAACTGCTTCACGCTTTCAAGCGAAGCAAGATCAAGATGCATCACAGTGTAATCTTCCTTAGACATTCCTACAGATCTCGCTGCTTTCTCGGCCTTGAGAAAGTTCCTACAAGCCATGATCACATGCCATTTCCCTGTGTCTGCTAAAGCTTTGGCTGTAGCTAAACCTAAACCTGACGAAGCTCCGGTGATCACTGCAGTGCCTTTTCTCTCAGTCTTCTTTTGCTCCGGCGATGCCTCGCTTGCCGGCGGCGTGGCTGTAACTGTTTGTGCACGAATACCGGTGGAAAATCGCGGTTTTTGTCTTCTCTGTTCCTGAAACGAAACAGAGTAAAAAACCTCAGGACATTTTCGATATCTTTCTAAGTTTTTTGAGAATTGCACATCGTACAGGGTGATTGATTTTACCTTGATGGTTAAAAGTGTGGAGATCTTGTCGGCCCTAAGATGGTTGGCAAATGAAGAACCAGTTAAAGTCGTCTCCTTTAGAGAAGCATTGAATTTGCCCTGCAAAATCACCATGGCATTGAGGTACAAATTCTTGAGAAGTTTCTCCATTTTTATGGAATAAATCATAAACAGATGACATCATTAGTAACAGTGAAAACATACCTCTTTTTGGATTGAAATGGTTGAAGGAAGAAGAGAATAAGCAGCTTGGAGAGCCATTGTTGTACGGAACTGAAGGTGCTAGAGCGTCAGAGTGTCTTCGAGTTTCGCCGATTTGAGGAGCGACAAAAGATAAGGTAGTATTGGGTTAGTGACACGTGTCTTCCAGGGTAAAGCTTTTTTCCCTTAACCAATCAGATCACTAGTTTCAGATTCTTCTTCTATCCCTCGTTTATTGGGCCTTCAGATGGGCTTTGATTTTATTGTTAACTCTCAACTGATCTGATCGTCGTTGATAAGTGAACTGTAATGAATCTGGACCGTCCAAATGTGTCGAGAATAATTTGGTGGAAGAGAGAATAAGGCGGCAAAACTTAACGGTCAATGGAGAAATTGGAGAGAGAGAACAAAACAAAAAATGAGAAGAAGAAAAAAAAAACACTTTTGGATCACAGCTCTCTTCATCTTCTGCAATTTCTAAAAGTTGCAAAATTCCAATGAAAATTTCCATTTTTGCCTCTCTTTTGTTTTTTTTTCTCTTCTCTTTCTCTTTCCTCTTCCTCCTCCGTCGTCCAGTTTCTAGACCAACTCCTCCTCCTCCTCCAGTGTCTTGTTCCTATGCCTATAACAGGTAACTTTCCCCATCATCTTTTTAACCAATCATATCGATTTGTTCGTGAAATTTGATTTGATTATCATTGATTGCAAATTATGTTTTTTCAAGGTAATTGCATTGCCAAACTTTACATAAAAAAGTAATGAAAAGAAAACATCCTTTAATTGCGCTATTATGTTAGTTTCAACTTCTAGAGACACCTTTTTGTATCCAATTATACCAAAAATTTGACTAAGTGAAAATGGAAATGATGATGAATCTTTGAATTTTTAGAATCGAATTAGAACATGAGTTAATACATATACAATCATTCTTTTCTTTTTTTTTTTGGTGGGATCATATATAATCATTCATTTACCCTCTCTTTTTTTTTTTGGTGAAGTTCATTTACCCTTTTTTATTTTATCATCTTCTTGTCATTTTCTCAATTAACTCAAATTAAGGAGGCAAAAAATTACAAATTTATATAGAACAATCCACAATTCTGTCTAGTTTAGGTAAAACGTGTTAAAATAATCACGAATTGTTTTCTATTATTAAACATTAATAAGCTCTGACCTGTACGCAACCAAATAAAACACTAAAACTTATCTGTGATCAACTTATCTCTGTATAAATCTTCCTTCTCTTTCTTTCTGTCCAATTCTCTACAGAGAAGTCTTAGCATTTTTACCATCCAATTCCAACTTTCATCATTTTTTTTGCAAAATCAATAACTTTTGTGTATTTTTCCCCAGACTAATCTCTGTTTTGATGACTAAATAATTTGGATGTAGGGTAATACCTAAATTCTTTCTTTCCATGCATTTATTTTGGTTTTTGTGACAACAACATTTCACTTAGTTTTTTTCTTTCTCTCGACATCTTTGTTCTCTTAGTTAATCTTCTTTTCTTTGAACATTTGTGTCCATCTCATGAAGTTCAGGAAGCGTAGGCAATTCTTTCCTTCTTGTTCGTCTCATCACCAAGTAATGATCTCTTCGTCATGTTCTTCTTCTCCAAACTCATATCAAATTTGAATTATATCATCGAATTGAGAGTAATCAACAACACCACTTCAATCTTGCATATACATTGTTCTTGTGTATTCCACCCGTTTCTTTAATCATCAATGTACCGTAATTGAGTGTCATTTTGGTTGTAACTTGTAAGTGAATAAAGCTCACGCAAACTCTCTGATCTTCCTAATTGAAAATCATATGTTCTGATAATGTTAAACGCAAACATATGTCTGAAAACGTGTGCAGGTAGAGGAGGATGAAGCGCGGGAAAGGCGAGAAAAAGGCAACAAAGAGCCGCGATGGCAGCGGTCAAGTAGTTCCGCTCACGTAATAGCTCAATTGGCTAAATATATGTTTTAGTGAGTATATATTGCTAGATATCATAGGGTATAATGACACACCATGTAAATATGCATGTGATTAGTTTATTAGATATATATATTTAGATCTATCATCTCATATATGAATATAAATGTTTATTAGTGAACCAGTGGTTACAGCTACGGGTATGGTTGGAACAAGATCATGGATAGGAGGGCTCTTCACACGCTCCAATAGACGTCAAGAAAAGTCAGTCGAATACACTTTGTCTCCTCTTCAGGTTAGCATATATAATCACAAGTTTCATATATCATCATAAATATAATTAAGACATTAGAAATAGTTTGTAACACTTTTGGATTTAAGTTTGTAATACTTTTGGATTTGTAATCACTCATACACATAGGAGGAAAGACTTCAAAGGCTACAAGATCGTATGGTTGTACCTTTCGACGAGACACGCCCGGATCATCAGGTAGGTGAAATTTACTTTATCATTAAGATGTTTAACAGTGAGCAAACAACATGCAGATATATTGTTTTAGCTATAAGAATTCTGTGAAATATATTTCCGCGATTAATGGCAGGAATCACTTAAAGCATTGTGGAATGTCGCGTTTCCGAATGTTAATCTCACGGGTTTAGTAACAGAACAATGGAAAGAAATGGGATGGCAAGGTCCCAATCCATCTACCGATTTCAGGTAAGATTAGATCTATACTAAACTTATTGCAAAAAAGATGTATAAGACATCTTAAGGAAAAAAACATAGTGTTGACTCATGTTTTGTTAAACCTAATGTTTGTAGGGGTTGCGGATTTATCGCTCTAGAGAATTTGCTATTTTCTGCAAGAACTTATCCGGTAAATTACTCATAAAAACGTGTTCATATATATAGTTGTTTTATGGGAACTTCTTTGCTCCACAAAATGTGTTAATACAAATAAAATTGTGAAGGTTTGTTTCCGGAGGCTATTGTTAAAACAAAGAGGCGACCGGGCAAAGTGGGAGTACCCTTTTGCGGTGGCCGGAATCAACATTTCCTTCATGTTGATCCAAATGCTCGATTTACAAAATAATCGTAAGTTTGTTAATCTATTACCATTTTATTCAGGTCATATTTCTTATTATAAGAGGATGTTTTGTATATTATCATTTCGAGATTGATTTCTCATACGATTTCAATTTGCTTTAAATTTGTGTTTTGTTTCTGTGCAGCAAAGCCAAAATGTCTTCCAGGAATGAATTTCCTCAAACTCTTAGAAGGTAAACAATAGGAATATATATATATATATATATTTTTTTGGACAAAACAATAGGAATATATATGTTCTTCTAAACTAAATAAAAATTGATTCCTAAAAGTTAGTAGTGTAGTATTACGATCGCTAAATGATCAAGAATCATATTCCAATAATGAACAGAAGACGAGAAAGCATTCGATGTACTATACTGTATAGCTTTCGCAATGATGGATGCTCAATGGCTTGCAATGCACGCTTCTTACATGGAATTCAATGTATGTCTTCTCAATCAATCTATCTTCTTTCTCTTTTCAATCTTTTTTTGAGAATTAGTTCTTAAGAATTGTGTGTGTGTATTTATCAGGAAGTATTACAGGCGACTCGGAATCAGCTAGAGAGAGAGCTTTCTTTGGATGATATTCATCGGATTCAAGATCTTCCTGCATACAATCTCTTGTTCCAATAGAATTTTTCTTTTTTTTTGTTATTTTCTTAGTTTGATTTCGATTTTTATGTTGTACATTAAACTGAATTTATGAACGAAATGAAAATGATAATCAATGAAATGAAGCAAAAAAAGATTAAAATAGAAAATGAATGATTATGAACATATGTACTGTAATATGATGCATCATTGTTTGGTAATATTGATGATGATGGTGTTGAAATTATGAAATGGTAGTGGACTTTTTGACTTTTTAACTTTTTAACTTTGAAAAATCAACTCTCTTGTCTGTCTCGAATAATGAGTTATGAAATATTTTGTCGGTTCTTTTAATACTTAAGAGTGGTTTATGGTTGATTGATTTTATATGACATAATGCAAATTATGAAATTAATGTACACGTTTTCATTTATTCTGATAAAAGATCTTCAGACCAAACTAATTACTTCGATTGTCCTTGTCGGCATGAAATCCTGCCTGACCGTTTATTTTGATAAAATTCGGTCTGATTTAAGACCTTTTGGTACCTTTATAAAACTAAGATAACGTTCTTACGTGTGCTTTGAAGGTCGTAAAAATGGATATTTTGATCTTATCCATTAAAAACAAAACTAAAGGGACATCACTTTTGAAATCTAACGTCAAGGATAAGATGCTTTATTACCACCACATTTCCAATTCCATGATTCCTATTCAATTCGAATTATCTTTTTAATCTTTTGTTTCTTTTTTACAAGTCACTTCGATAAAATAATGTGATGAAGCCTAGATCAATCCAAAACTCTACACTTTTTTACAATTATCTAGGCAGTGATCTGTTTTCTGTAAGTAACTAAAAAAAAGTTTGGCATGTCTCTATTAAATTTGGTGGAGAAACCAAACAGTACATGAAAGTCTATGAAAGTCAAACTTCCAAATCATTTTTTGTACCCACATATATTTGACATTTTTGTCACAAAAGGTCCCTCCTTTATTCATTTCAACTTGGATGATTTATAGTAAAAAATAAATTTCCGTCTAACAATTATTTTATATTTTTATATAGCTTACATATCTTTAATTAATTAGAATTACATTCGATCATATAAGATTTGTTTCAGGATCAATTTCTTATAAAAAAATGTTGTGATAAAATATCTGACTTTTTTCCTTGGCAAAATGTTGTGATTAAATTTATATTATTTCAATGTGAAAAATGTTAAAGCATATGAGTATGAATTAACATATAAATTAAAAAAAAAAACCTAAAATTGATAATTTAGTCTCACCCATTTTACTTCCGAAAAAGAAAAATTAATTAACAAGACTAGTTCGTTACATTACTATTTCAGTAACGGTACCGAGGCACACTCAAGTTCTCTCTCCACCATGTTTCAACTTATAAGAAACAATCACTCTGTTTTTAACAAGCAACATCAATTACTCTGTTTCAACAAGCAACAAACTCTATGTACGACATATACTCTCAAAGGTTAGAAGACTCAAAACGCTATTCTAAACAAAACACTGCAAAGCGAATCGCTCGATTGCGTTTTACAAAACGCAAGAGGTTCCAGAACAAAGCAAGAATTAGACTATATATGAGGAAACAAGCAAACATCATGGTGTCATCGAACCGAGTTTTAGCCACGATGAGTCATTGACATACTGCAGAAGTAGTTGAAGTCATGATGTTGGACCCTAAGCTGTTTTAGCCAAGAATCTGCAACACTATAAAGCGAAGCCAATCTCTCTTGATCATCGTGGTCCTGCGAAAGCCAAACATCGCCTTGCATCTTGTAAGTAGCCATCCCAAATGGGAGCAGAGTTATATCTTCCCCTTCCCTCCGCACCCTCTCCTTGTCCCCACCATTTTCTTCCGGTTCCATATCTATGATATAACAAAGTATTAAACCCGATGATCACACAGACTTAAAGGATAGTAGATAGAGAGAGAGAGAATCTGCACCTTGGAAAGAAGAGGAAAGAGTGTGATAAGTGAGGAAACAAGTGGATAAGTCTTTAATGGTTCTTCCCATTGGTATATGGTAAATCGGGTACCACGCTACCGACATCCAACTTGCTGGAGAAAGATCAACGCTTCTCAACGACATCAATCCAGGGTATCTTTGAGCCAATTCATTGATCTGGAATCAAATTAAAACACCATTTGTGATGCTTACTCGATTGGATCAGGTGAACAAAACGGATGTCTACATAAGGTTATATTATCTACCTTATCCATCAGAGGAACTCTGGTATAAGGAGCTGATCTCTCAAAGTATTGGAGATAAAGATAACCCAAACGATCATTTGGATGCAAGAGCGTGTTGTTTTCAAGTCCTTCCTCAGAGACACTCTCATCGCTACCTGAATCGCTAAACGGATCTCTACCCTCACATTCCCCATCTTCAGACTCTTCCCTAATCAACCCAACACCAAATATAATCAGATATCTGTGAAGTAACCCATGAGAGCAGTCATTCTTCAAGAAACTCATATATAATACACGCATTCTGCTGAACCAGAAACCACAATCTATTCTAATGATCAACGAAATCATAAGAAAGTAATAAAGATGTCAAAGTATCAATCTTTGCTATAATACAATGAAAAGACAATGGTGGATCAAACAAACCTTAATCGGATCAAGGAGGAATGAGAGGTGAAAATCTGGATGGCAGAAAGATAAGGAACATAGTATTGAACAAGAGATTCTCCATTGGTAATATGAATAGGGACGCTAGCTCCATAAGCGCTCCATTCATCATAACGATCCCACAAATCACTCAACCTGAAAAACTCAACCTTTTCTCTCTCCCATGGATGCCACAATCGATTTAGGGTTCTAATCTCCGCCTGCAAATTCCCAATTAACACCATCAAACCAAAATTGAAACAAATCAAAAAGAGAGAGAGAAAGAAACGTTCACAAACCTTGGGGAGAGATTGGGGTGGCACTAAGGGTGTTATGCAATGAAGGAATCGATCAAGATTCGATTTTTTTGTTGACCCTTTACCATTCACCATGATCGTAATTGAGAAATATTATGAAGGTTTCTTCTTCAATGGAGGAGAAGAAAGAGATGGGCTTTTAGAGAAAGAGGCACGCAAGCGAGTTATTCAGATATCTGAGCTTTGACGTTATGTATGGAGGCTGAATTTAAGGGACAAGCAAAACCAAAACCAAAACCAAAAAAGAAAAGATGGATTCTTTCAAGAAAAAAATGTATGGAGAAAACGATTACAATCGAGAAGACAGACAATGAGTAAGCAAAGATCGAATATTGTTTTCCGTTTTTTTATATATATAATGTGATTCTCTAAGAAAAAATTGAAGCCACGCGTCGAGATTTCTAATCTTGAAGTCAGATCAATCAAGAGAAGGTAAAAGAATAAAAGGTAAAGCCATAAAATGAGGGGAAAAAAAACACAGAAGAACAGAGAAACAATTCAGTAGATTTTCGAATGAAAGGAAAGAGATTTTTCCGGGAAAGTCAAAACTTTTTCTCGGGAAATTTGGTTATGAGATTGAAAAGAAAAGAAAAACGATTGCAGACGATCGTCAAACAAATGGTTTTTGTTTTTTTTTTTTACAATTGTGTCTTCTCTTCTCGATACATTTGGGTTTTTAAGATGATTAAAGAAAAAAAAAAGACAGGTATTTATAAAAGAAAAACAAAATAAAAAATCAGAGAAAAAGTAAATGAAAAAAATAGATAAAATCTTAATTAAGTTTGACCGATTTTCCTCGTCCACCACCTCACCACAGCTCATTGTCTTCTTCACGTGGATTTGTTGTTATATATAAATCCATTCATATCCAAACTTTATGTATGAATTGATCTTATATATATATATATATATATATTTTTTTTTTTCATCGATCTTATAAATTTTGTTAGTTCAATCATTTTATTAGTTATGAGTGATCAAAGTATCGTTTTTACAAATTATTTACATCAATCATATTGTATACGGAATTTAATGATTTGATATCACAAGCTAGCGGATTAAGTAACCTATTTAGCTGCTTTTAATTTGTTATCCAATTTGTAAGGAATGTAGTAAGGATGGATCATTTTAGATTCATTAATATATATATATATATATATCCCTGTTCTAAAAATCCCCGCCTACCCCCGATTACTCACCGCTTAATCGCTAGGCCCACCCTATCCGCCTCGATTAATGACTAATCCCCTAAAAAATCAGTAACCCGATTATTCTCCGCCTAATCCGATTACTTCCCGCCTAATCTTATATACCCCGATTATTTTTTAGATTGCAAGTATAAAAAAACTTTTTATTTTTGTTATTCAATCATTTGAATGGAGAGTTTATGATGTTTTACAATAACTTGTGTTCAAATTTTAATAAAAATCATAAATTTTTACAATATTGGATTAATATATTTTAAAAATATTAAAATAACCCTAAAACTAATCCCCGATTTTAATCCGATTTTCCGATTAATCGCTAGGCCCATGCCGAACGCCCGACTAGCGCCTAGCGATTTTTCAAACAAGGATATATATATATATATATATATATATATATATATATATATATATATATATATATATATATATTCATTATCATATTACTCACGGATAAAACCAAATCCTGCATTTCACCTTTTACCAAAAAAAAAAAAAATCCTGTAACTGGTATGGCTTAAATTATAATATACTATATAGTCTATATGACTATATTGCATTTGGTGAGGTGAGCGAATGTTGACTTACAAGATTATTGGTATTGAATAAAGTTGACACGAAAAAATGATGCAAAGTTATTAACTACTGACCAAATAAATAAATTAGGCGTAATTAAACAGCAGTCAGCAGCAAACACGATCATTATTTTCTACACCCATCAATTTTAAGTTTTTAACGTATTGGAAAGGTCAGTCTAATGGTAGGCTAGTATACGATGCACACGTGTAGTTATTAATTACGTTGAATATTACTCCCTCCGTTTCTTTTTACTTGTCGTTTTAGAGTTAAAATTTTGTTTCATAATTGTTGTCGTTTTAGATTTTCGATGCAAATGTTTTGTGAAAATTCCAGTTTTATCCCTACTGTTTTAATGTTTCGGCCAATGAATTTTTTTATAAAATATATTAATAAAGGGTAAAACAGAAAATTTAATGTTTTTCTTAATTTGTGTGAAAAAACCTTAACGACAACTAAAACGAAACGGAGGGAATACTTACTACTTAGTACTACTATCTAATTAGAGTAAATAGTTTATGGATTGAATATACACTACTCTAGTTCTCTAAATACGAAGCCATGTGGTAGTTCACGTGTAGACCTGCACGTGATATGTTCGTATTCTTGTGGAGTTTGTGGTCGGTCACTTAAAAAATTAAAAGGATCAAACTACACACTTTGTGGGCTTTGTAGATGGGCCATAGAAAAGGCTTTTCATAGACTTTAAAATCTTTTTAGTTTGATAAGCAACATTTAATGCAAAAATGTAACTTAGGAGTTTTGGGATTTTCTAATGTAAACTAAATAAATTAAAGAAATTAGTTACTCCAAAAAACTAAAGAAAGTGTAAACAAATTTTCTAGGAAAGTATATCCCACAATAGAGAGTTAATAGAACTTGTTTGACAAAAAAAAAAAAAAAGAGAGTTAATAGAACTTATGAGTTATTATGACACGAGAATTACGCCAATCATTGAGAAAATGGAATTCGATATTACTAGATAAGCTATCGCTGATAAATGATAATCAAGTAATTATCATGCAGGATATTGATAAGTATT
The DNA here is from genome assembly GCF_000004255.2 of Arabidopsis lyrata subsp. lyrata. Lineage (NCBI taxonomy): Eukaryota > Viridiplantae > Streptophyta > Magnoliopsida > Brassicales > Brassicaceae > Arabidopsis > Arabidopsis lyrata. The sequence continues at coordinate 1,061,017 of NW_003302555.1, read as the reverse complement.
TTACAGGGAAAAAAAAATGGCATGCGATTGCGAGCCAATTCAAGTTTCTCTTCTCATATAATTTGATTGGCATTTTTAGGAAAATAAATTTTCATCAACAAGAAAATGGAGGAGAAGAAGAAATTGTCAGGTCTCACTGCAATTTTTCATCTTCCTCTTGAGAGAGCCTTCTCAGCAGTTTCCATCTCTTCAAGAATCCTCGCCTTCCTCTTCGCCGGAATCGGAGCCGTCGGACCAAAACTCACATAATGACCTGAAACAGCATTCAACGCCGAGTAAATATCCCGGAAAGAAGCTTTTCCGAGAAGAGCTTTCTCTTTCCGGTACTTTGCAACCCAAGAATTCGACGCTTCTCTCAGCTCCGCCACCGCATCGGCCACATTTGGATCTGTCTTCTGCATCGAAAGCGTACTCCTAACTTTACTGATCACTGCCGACGTATCTTTAATGTACTCTTCATCTTCAGCGGCGGAAGCTGGCGCCGGAGCTAGAAACGGAATCGATTGTGTTAGAAGCGTGGATGTTGCCGCTAGGGAGAGGAAATCGCGGCGGAGGAGGTGGTTGCGACGTGGAGGAGGAAGAGGCGGGGATACGGAGGAGGCGATGATGGTCGGTTTATGCGGCGGAGGATTGGGTTTGAGAAGAGTAGCTGTCGCTGAAGCTGAAGCCATTGTCGGAACTCGGGGAAAAGGTGTAAGAGAATGAAAGAGTTTTGTTGAGCGTTAGTAAATCGGGAAAATGAGTTTGTGGGTGTTGGTTTTTTGACACGTGTCCCTTATCTTCTTATCAAGATTGTATGGTTTTTGAGGATGACACATGATGCAGAGCCAAGCAATGGACCTCACTGCCAGGTCAAGATTTTTTTGTTTTGGTTTTTATCTTACTATATTTGTTTATGGGCTTCGACATATGGGCCTTATCTTATATGGGCTTTTACAATTAAAACAAACAAAAACAAAATTTGATTGTTTTTAGATGTTCATGTGTCATCCTCAAAAACCATACAATCTTTGACCTTATCTTCTTTGATTCATGCGAAACAATTCTGATCGAGAGAGAAGAAAGACTCCATGTGATTGATAATAAGCTTTCTAATTAAATCGTCTTTCATTGGCCAAGTGTGAAAAAGGGAAAGAAAAAAAAACGAAAGCTAAGGCCTACGTGGGAACTCCGTGAACGATTTGTCAACAGAACTAAATGGGAAAGAAGCTTTAAACTCCAATCTAATTTTACACATTTATATTCATGATCTACCAACCAACCTGTCCTTTCGTTTTTTTTTATTGTGAAAACTACAAATTCAAAAACAAAACATATTAGTAAGAAATGTTTTGGATATCATGATATTCTCTAAACACATGAATATGATGATTACTCCATACAAGTGATAATAAATTTAAACATGGCCTTTACATTTCTATTTGATTATCTATCAACCATATACTTGGCTCTCATTTTCTTTAATGGAATGTGAATATGTATGAAATTCAGAGACTTTCATTGAACATAAAAATAAATAACGAAGTGGGGATTGTTAGTATGTGGAGAAAAGTTGAACAACTCATCTGTTTTGTAAACTTTGCAAGTGTCCATTTATTTCTCGTCTCTTTTGTCGTCTTGCTTTTTATTAGGACACCACATAAAAGAAGGTTGCCTAATTAAAAAGCTAACCATTTTATTTGTTTGTAAAAGATTAAGCTAACCTTATTCATTTTACCAAAGCAAAGTTGTGCTTTTAAAAAATTAACTATCAACACATCTCAGAAACAGGACATAACCTCATAATTTATTCTAATCTATCGTGAATCGTCTACATATGACTTTAAATTTCATGTTGCTGCAAAATCAAAAATGTATGCAAAGTTATGATTACATTTTTGAATATTTTTTTCATGATATTAATCATAATGCAAAAATCATGAATTACATTTACAAAAGTTGATATTTGGATTTTCATTTTCATCTCCCTATATTTTTTGTAACAAGAAAATAAAAATAGGAAATTTAGGAAAGTATTAAAAATGATTAAATAGCAAAGCAAGTAAGCTTTTGATTTGATCTTTCATGAAAGAAAGCGAAAACCAGAAAGATTCTGTGGGGAAGCTCTCTTTTTTGTTTTCTTTATCTTCTTCTTCTTCTTCTTCTTCTCCTCTCTGCTTATTCGCTTTCTTCAATTAATGAGACCTCACCCATCTCCCTCTACCACTACTACAACTACAACAACTACTCAATCGCTAACTCTCTCCTTTCTCTTTCCATTGTCAGTCATTGTCTGATCCTCCAAAGGTTCATGATCCCCCAAAGGTTCGTTCTTTTCCTCTGATTTGCTCTAATTCCTTACATTTTTGCTTGTTTCTCTCTGTCTTGTACTGTGTTCGAGTTTCGTAGGATCTTTTTTCTGATGATTTTGGTTTGTTCTTTTCTCTCTTTTTTCACTCTGCACTTGTTTGGGTTGCAGAGGAAAGTTATGAGAAACTTTATCAGATCCATCTATCTAAATCGGATTTCTGAAAAGTGAATCGCTTTTCCACTTAAAAGGTCCCACCTTTTTCTTTTGAGGGTTTCATGTATCTATCTGTTTAATAGAATCTCCACTTCATTGTCCAATTCACAAAGAAAGTTAGTTCACGAAATTCCATGTTTTATACATTTACCAGAATCTGGGTTTTCACAATTAGGGTTTCGTTATGCTTGGTTGCAGCATTACTAAATAAAACCCATATTAGATGATGATCTCTTTTGCTTTCAGCTAAAGCTTTGGGGGGTTTTTGCATTATCATTTTTGTTTGTCACTGGAAAATGTTAAAGGTTAAAATTGATCATTAAAGGGAGTAATTTTATTAAAAACTGCAATGAAATGAAATGTATATGTTTAAGTGCAGAATTTTGGTGCAGGGTTTAGGATTAGACTCTTTAAACAATGATTCTTTAAAAATCTCTTCACTGTTAAGAGTTTGTATGGAATCTTGTTTCATTATTTCATCTTGCAATTTGCCCCATAACAATTTTTTTGATTCATGTGCCTATATGGGGAAACCCTCTGTTATTGATTTGTATGTTTTTCCGTTTTCCTGTCTTTTTTTGATTAATTTATTTGCAAAGATTAGTGAAAAGTGAATATACTGTATTACAAAACATGGAGCTATAAGAGTCTTGAGGTTGGTCCAATGCCAAACAATTAGGACAGGCTGTTTAGTAATATCTACATATATTCTATTGCTAAAGATCACATGCTGGGTTTTCTTCTTTCTGACTTGTTTGCGTCTGCTTTTCTTTTTTCGAACTTTGCATTAAACTAATCACTAATTCATTTTTCTGCAATGTTTTCAGCTCACGGTCCATGCATCATCATTGACCAAGATTCGAAGAAAAGGTTTTGCCCACAAAGAGTATTTTATACAGAAAAAAGAAACTTGTGTGAAAGCTCTTTGATTTGACCAAATAAGTTGCTAAAGCCTTACATTGGGGGATCTGGTTTTGGTACAACAACAGAAGTCTTTTGTCTTCTTTTTCTCTATCTCTCTGCGATCAGATCCATAGTGTATGCTTGCATTGACCAATGGGAGGTTGTATCTCTAAGAATTCGTGGAGCAATGAAGAGCCTATGCATCGCCCGTGTCTCGGGATGGGATGTTGTGGGAGCAAAATGGGGAAGAGAGGTTTTTCAGACCGCATCGTTTCGCTTCATAACTTAGTTTCTATACCGAATCGGATCATCGGTAACGGAAAGAGCAGGAGTTCTTGCATTTTCACTCAACAGGGACGCAAGGGTATTAATCAGGACGCAATGATTGTGTGGGAAGTGAGTTTCTTCTTCTTATTCTTCCTCAATGATGTTTATTAGAGCTTTGTGTGCCCCCAATAAACTGGATTTGCTATTGTTTTTTCGTAGGATTTTATGTCGAAAGATGTTACCTTTTGCGGTGTGTTTGATGGACATGGTCCCCATGGTCATCTTGTTGCTCGTAAAGTGAGGGATTCATTGCCTGTAAAGTTGCTGTCTCTCCTGAATTCCATTAAGTCGAAGCAAAATGGATCCACAGGAACTCGTACAAGCAAATCCGATAGCCTTGAAGCTGAGAAGGAAGAATCTACTGAGGAGCATAAATTAAATTTCTTATGGGAGGAAGCTTTCTTGAAATCATTCAATGCTATGGATAAGGAACTGCGATCCCATCCTAATCTAGAATGCTTCTGCAGTGGCTGCACGGCTGTTACAATCATTAAGCAGGTAATCATGACAACAAAAGATCTCTTCTGTTTTTTTTTGGGTTCAAAATCGATTTTCCATTGTGTTCCAAGTATCTATCGGTTTTGATGTGTCTTGATTGTTTCAGGGGTCAAATCTATTCATGGGAAACATTGGGGATTCTCGGGCGATACTTGGATCCAAAGACAGCAACGATTCGATGGTTGCAGTTCAGCTAACAGTTGACTTAAAGCCTGACTTACCAAGTATTATGCTTTAACAACATTTGGTGATATTTGCTCTAATCTCTATTTTTATTTTGATTTTGTCTAACTTCTTAGATATTATTATTTGTAGGGGAAGCTGAGAGGATCAAACAGTGTAAAGGTAGGGTCTTTGCACTGCAAGACGAACCAGAGGTGTCACGAGTTTGGCTACCATTTGATAATGCTCCTGGATTAGCTATGGCTAGAGCTTTCGGTGATTTCTGTCTGAAAGACTACGGTGTGATTTCGATACCAGAGTTCTCTCACCGTGTTCTTACAGATAGAGATCAGTTCATTGTCTTGGCCTCAGATGGAGTAATGAATTGAACTCTTAAAGTGTCTTCTAAGCATTATCAAAATGAATTTCTTTTACTGATGATTCCAACCTTTGTTTTGATAGGTCTGGGATGTGCTAAGCAACGAAGAAGTGGTTGAAGTTGTAGCATCAGCTACAAGCCGGGCATCAGCAGCTAGACTCGTGGTGGATTCAGCTGTACGCGAATGGAAACTTAAGTACCCGACTTCGAAGATGGATGATTGTGCAGTTGTGTGTTTGTTTCTAGACGGCAGAATGGACTCAGAGTCATCGGATAACGAAGAACAATGCTTCTCTTCGGCAACAAACGCAGTAGAATCAGACGAAAGCCAGGGAGCAGAACCGTGTCTTCAGAGAAACGTCACAGTCAGATCATTATCAACGGATCAAGAAAACAACAGTTACGGTAATGTGATTGCAGAGACTGATAATGCAGAGAAGGAGAAAACGACGGTAGGAGAACAGAACTGGTCAGGACTAGAAGGTGTTACTCGAGTGAACTCTCTTGTTCAACTTCCCAGATTCCCTGGAGAGAAACCTTGAGACATGGCTTTTGATTGTTTTCAGAACTGATTTTGGTCAGGAAAAAAAATGTCTTCTGCTCAACATAATCTTCTTTATTGCTTCAAGTGAAATGCCTGAAGCTCCGAATATGGAATCCTAAAAGTATATGTAAATGTCTTAGGTCTTTTGTCTCTCTGCTTGATGATGAACTCTTAAAAAAGATTAAAACGTTGTGTGAGATAAGAAAGGTTTGCACAAACATAAAAAAGGTCCCACCGAGACTTGAACTCGGGTTACTGGATTCAGAGTCCAATGTCCTGACCACTAGACCATGGGACCATTTGTTTCCGAATGCTCCAAGTTCCTTTAAAAATGAGGACTTTGTGTTCGAGTACTATATGACCAATGTCGCTACCGCACCGGCGGCTTGAAGAATTTACCGATGCGAAGATTTTACCGGAAGCCCTTTTCGTTAGCTCTTCTGAATCGTCCGCATTGTTCTTCACAATCTCTCTGTTTGTACAAAAATGGCGACTTTTTGTCGGATGATTCAAAGTGCTTGCCTTTATCAAGCTCAAGGACGAGTGTTAGGTGGGTGTTCAATAGCAGCTCACTTCCTCCTCCCGAATGGATAGAACCCTTTAACGATGTCTCCGATTTGGTGAAATCGAACCGTAATCTCCAGCCATCTCCATGGGTAAGCCAAATTCTCAACCTTTTAGATGGTTCGGCTTCCATGGAATCGAATCTAGATGGTTTCTGCCGTAAGTTTCTTATCAAACTATCGCCCAATTTTGTTTCGTTTGTGTTGAAATCCGATGAGATTCGCGAAAAACCCGATATTGCTTGGAGTTTCTTCTGTTGGTCTCGTAAGCAAAAGAAGTATACGCATAACCTCGAGTGTTATGTCTCCTTGGTTGATGTATTGGCTCTGGCAAAAGATGTGGATAGAATTAGGTTTATCTGCAGTGAGATTAGGAAATTTGAGTTTCCTATGACTGTTTCTCCTGGGAATTCTCTGATTAAGAGTTTTGGAAAGCTTGGAATGGTGGAGGAATTGTTGTGGGTTTGGCGCAAAATGAAAGAGAATGGTATTGAGCCGACTTTGTACACTTATAACTTTTTGATGAACGGATTAGTGAGCGCGATGTTTGTTGATTCGGCAGAGCGTGTTTTTGAGGTTATGGAAAGTGGCAGAATCAAACCAGACGTTGTGACTTATAACACAATGATCAAGGGTTATTGTAAGGCAGGGCAAACACAGAAAGCTTTGGAGAAGCTTAGAGTTATGGAGACGAAAGGTCTTGAGGCTGATAAGATTACGTATATGACTATGATCCAGGCTTGTTATGCAGATAGCGACTTTAGTTCTTGTGTGGCTTTGTATCAAGAGATGGATGAGAAGGGACTTCAAGTCCCACCTCATGCGTTTAGCTTAGTGATTGGTGGACTTTGTAAGGAAGGGAAATTGAATGAAGGTTATGCTGTTTTCGAGAATATGATCCGTAAAGGTTCTAAACCAAATGTAGCTATATACACGGTTTTGATTGATGGTTATGCGAAAACCGGAAGTGTTGAAGATGCGATAAGGCTTTTACACAGAATGATAGATGAAGGGTTTAACCCCGATGTGGTAACTTATTCCGTTGTTGTTAATGGTTTGTGTAAAAACGGGAGAGTGGAAGAGGCAATGGACTATTTCCAGACTTGCCGGTTTAACGGATTGGCTATCAATTCGATGTTTTATTCTAGTCTTATTGATGGTTTAGGAAAAGCAGGCCGAGTAGATGAAGCCGAGAGGCTTTTTGAAGAGATGTCTGAAAAAGGATGCACAAGGGATTCGTACTGTTACAATGCACTGATCGATGCGTTTACAAAGCATGGGAAAGTCGATGAAGCGTTAGCCCTGTTTAAGAGAATGGAGGAAGAAGAAGGTTGTGATCAAACGGTTTATACATACACGATACTCATATCCGGAATGTTCAAAGAACATAGAAACGAAGAGGCGTTAAAGCTTTGGGACATGATGATTGATAAAGGCATTACACCAACCGCAGCTTGCCTCAGGGCGTTATCGACTGGGCTATGTTTATCGGGAAAAGTGGCGAGAGCTTGTAAGATACTGGATGAGTTGGCTCCAATGGGTGTGATTCTGGATGCAGCTTGTGAAGATATGATAAACACATTGTGTAAAGCTGGTCGGATCAAAGAAGCTTGTAAATTAGCTGATGGGATAACAGAGAGAGGAAGAGAAGTGCCAGGGAGGATCAGAACAGTGATGATAAATGCATTGAGGAAAGTGGGAAAAGCAGATCTAGCTATGAAGCTAATGCATAGCAAAATTGGGATTGGTTATGAGAGAATGGGTAGTGTTAAAAGACGTGTCAAGTTTACGACTTTACTTGAAACTTGTTTTGACTCTCACTGGTAAGAATTGTTTGCGTTTATATCTTCTTCATGTGTAGTAATGTTTTTCCAAAACATCAAATATACAATTTTAGTTTCTCCACGAATATAGATGACGTCATCACTCCAAACGACGTCGTAACAAAAACGTAACAATTTCCTTTTCTTTTTGGTTATAAAATAAATTTCCATTTTTATTGATCGAGTGATTTCCATTTTTTAATATAACACGTGTGTATAAAAGAGATTTCCTTTTTGTTTTTCCGAAACGACCTAACATCTCTGCTTATAAATATAATCGTAATCTCTTCTTTCTTCTTCGAGAAAGATCAAAATTGTATCTTGAGTGAGAAAGTTCTAAAGCAAGCATAGCTTTTCGTGTTCTTCTAAAGCTTTGAATCGCAACTATTTTCGTGTGAGGCCGTGGCGGTGGATGTGAGGCCGCAGCATACGTCGATCATAATCTCCACAAACCCTATCGTCGGAGAGAAGAAGGCCCAATCGTCGTTTACAATCACAGTCCTCCTTGTCTGCTTCAATTAGGGTTGATGCTGTTATGACTCAACAATAACACCAATATCTTAATCCTCTCTTTCTTGACCTGTAAGTAATCTCCAAAATCCTCTGTTTTTCTTTATTTTCTTTTGTTTCTTTTTTTTTCGGTTCAACTTTTTTTTCTTTTCTGTTTCTAAGTTTATTATTTATCCCTCTCAACCAATATTGACTCCTTTCTTTGTTTTATTCAATTTCAGCATATTGGAAGTTATATCGCCTACTAGATTTGTGGACAAACACTATCATCAACATTACTAATTCTCTGTAAGTTATTTCTTCTATTATTCGTTCATTTTTTTTATTATAATAAAATAGAAAATGTTTTTGTTTTAAAAATAAAACTAAGTATTTTTAACACTATTTTTTTTTTATTTTACAAAATGTTTTTGTATAAAAACAAAACTAAGTGTTAAATTTAAATAGCTTGAAAACAAGTTGGGTTTAGCATCCCGTCCTTTTGGTCCGTAAGTCTTGCGATGTACAAGTTCAACATGTTTTCTCGTAATTAAAATTTAACATTTAGTTATGTTTTAAACGGTTTTTAAAAATAATGTTTTAAGTAAATTTTTATTTTATTTTACAAAATGTTTTTGTTTAAAAACAAAACTAAGTGTTAAATTTAAATAGCTTGGAAACAAGTTGGGCTTAGCATCCCGTCCTTTTGGTCCGTAAGTCTTGCGGTGTACAAGTTCAACATGTTTTCTCGATTAAAATTTAACATTTAGTTATTTTTAAAACGGTTTTTAAAAATAATGTTTTAAGTAAAATTTTATTTTATTTTACTAAATGTTTTTGTTTAAAAATAAAACTAAGTATTAAGTTTAAATAGCTTGAAAACAAGTTGGGCTTAGCATCCCGTCCTTTTGGTCCGTAAGTCTTGCGGTGTATAAGTTCAACATGTTTTCTCGTAATTAAAATTTAACACTTATTTATGTTTTAAACGGTTTTTAGAAATAATGTTTTAAGTAAAATTTTTATTTTATTTTACAAAATGTTTTTGTTTAAAAATAAATCTAAGTGTTAAATTTAAATAGCTTGAAAACAAGTTGGGCTTAGCATCCCGTCCTTTTGGTCCGTAAGTCTTGCGGTGTATAAGTTCAACATGTTTTCTTGTAATTAAAATTTAACACTTAGTTATGTTTTAAACGGTTTTCAAAAATAATGTAAATTGTTTTGATTTTTAACTAAAATTTTTTGAATTTTACAAAATGTTTTTGTTTATAAAACTAAACTAAGTATTTAATTTAAATATGTTGAAAACTAATAAGACTTTGCATCCCGTCCTTTTTGTCTGTAAGTCTTGAGGTTTCATAAACATGTTTTCACATAGTGAAAATTTAACACTTAGTTACGTTTTAAACGGTTTTCGAAAGTAATGTTTTAAGTAAAAATTTTTTTTTATTTTTAAGTAATTTTTTTTTTAATTTTACAGAATGTTTTTGTTTTAAAAACAAATCTAAGTGTTAAATTTAAATATGTTGAAAACTAACCGAACTTAGCATCTCGTCCTTTTGGTCTGTAAGTCTTGAGGTGTCATAAATTCAATATGTTTTCACGTAATTCAAATTTAACACTTGGTTAAAGTTTTTCACAAATAATGTTTTAAGTAATTTTTTTATTTTTACCTAAAAGTTTTTGATTTTACAAAAAGTTTTGATTTTGAAAAAAATCCTAAGAGTTAAAACTAAATATGGTAAAAACAAAAGCATCCCGTCTTTTTGGTCTTTAAGTCTTGTGGTATCATAAGTTCAAGTTTTCAAGTATATTAAATTTAACTCTTGACTAAGTTTTAAGTTTTTTTCACAAATAATATTTTAAGTAAATTTTTTTGACTTTTAACTTAAAAGTTTTTTTTTTTTTTTGTTTTAAAAAAATAACTAAGTGATAAATTTAAATACTTTGAAAACAAACCTAATTTACCATTATGTCGTTAGGATTTTATTTGGTCCGTTATTTAGTGTCATTAGTCCAACATGATTTCACATGATATAATTTAACATTTAGCTAAATTTTAAAGTTTGTAGCAAATAATGTTTTTAGTTAATTTTTCAATTTCTAACTAAAGCTTTTTTGGTTATATAAAATGTTATTATTTAAGTGCTAAATTTAGCAAATAATAGTGCTAAATTTAAATACGTTGAACACAAACCTCTTTGGAGAGGATGGTTCCTTTACTGAGTAGTCTGAGTTGGACCTCGGAGAACCTTCAGGCAAAAAGTGTTGTACTCTTATGTTCCAAGTTTAGTGCAAATCAAGCTACCTAAAGCTGGAGGAGGCAAAAGGAAAAGACAAAGCTATTAATAGACCAATTCGGCAATTCTTAATCCATTTGTGGTTGGACCTGTTTTTAAATCTTAAAACTTTTTTTTTTTTATTTTCCCTTTCTTGTGCTTTGGTGTGTGATTTGCGTGTAAACATGTTAGCACGTTGAGCTGAAACATTACAATATTGATCTTCATTATTTAATTGAGTTCTAATTTTGATAAACTAACAATAGAATGCTCTGTTACAAGCTTAGTTGTGACCTGTGACTTTCTAGCCACTAACCACAAATTTCGGATTCAAACTTTTCAAGTGCGTAGGGTTTGTAACCAAATTGAATCAAACCGTTGAAAAACTCAACCGGAATTCTTTTACTAGTGAACTAAATCCAATTGAAGCCTCATAAAACCGAATAAAATTCAGTAAACCGATCCATAAACCAAAATGTAAAAAATAATTCCTGTTGAATAGGTGTTGAAATTTTGCTGAACAAAAACGAAGCGAGCACCCTTTAAAATGCCTTCGATTTCTCCGGCGCCATTGATTTAGTTTTCTCTCTCTGACTACAAAGTACCCATTCGTTGAAACCATTTTCTTCCCATTTTCGATTTCTGTCATAATCCAACGACCTCCACAATCAACAAATACTCTTTCTTGAATAAGTTTCTTTATCTTAAAACAAACGATCTCAAAGAATGGCACGGCACGATCCTAATCCATTTGCTGATGAAGAGATCAATCCTTTTGCGGTAAAGAGCTCTGTTTCATAATGATTGAATAGAAATGTCTGATCTTTCTGTAATCTTTATCCATTTGATCTCAATTTATAACGTTGTAGAATAATACAAGTGTTCCTCCTGCGAGCAACTCTTATCTCAAGCCACTTCCACCGGAACCTTATGATCGTGGTGCAACCGTTGATATCCCTTTGGATTCTGGCAATGTATGATATCTTCAATACCTTCTGCATTTTGCCTTTCATGTTTACTCAAGATCTGGTTAGATGAAACCGTAAATTTCATTTTGCTGATTCTGTTTGAAGGATCTTCGAGCTAAAGAGATGGAACTTCAGGCTAAGGAGAACGAACTGAAGCGGAAAGAGCAGGTGATTTCTGGTTTTCGAGTCTCTTGGGTCGATATCCAAGCTAATCTTGAGACCTAAGTTTCAATGTGGATTGTTTCTAACAGTCTTCATCTTCTTGTAATGCAGGAGCTTAAAAGAAGAGAGGATGCAATAGCGCGAAGTAGTGCAATCTTCTATATATGATATTCTACATCTTCCAATGACCTTTTACGGGTTTTTGTAGCTAACCTGATATGGTTGTTTTGGCAGCTGGAGTTGTCATCGAAGAGAAAAATTGGCCGGAGTTTTTCCCTATAATTCATCATGACATTCCAAATGAGATTCCAATTCATTTACAGAAGATCCAATACGTCGCATTCACCACATTGTTAGGTATGTAAACCGCCTTAGACCGCTGCAAAAAATCCAGACAAAAGTTAACAGTAAATTCTTGAACTATGCAGGTTTAGTAGGATGTCTCTTGTGGAATATTGTGGCAGTAACTGTAGCTTGGATCAAAGGAGAAGGTTACCGTTTTTACCCAAACGATCAGATTCATGATGGTATTTCCTCTGACCATGTTGATTCATCTGATGTGCTTTGTTTTGTAATCAGGTCCCACTATATGGCTTCTCTCAATCATCTACTTCATTGCTGGGGTACCTGGAGCTTACGTCTTATGGTACCGTCCTCTTTACCGAGCTACCAGGTAAAAACAGCTCTCTTAGTATATGCTGGAACTTGCTCGGGAATACGATGAATTGTGAACAGATATATGAAATGAGTCAATAATACAATGAGTGTGTACCTCTTGCAGAACTGATAGTGCCCTGAAGTTCGGAGCTTTTTTCTTTTTTTACGTGGTAAGAAAAACCGCATTTCTATTGGTAGATTTCCTCTGCATTAAAGTTTTTTAAGAAGCCATGAGAAAATAAACCCGTGTCTTGCACTTTTTAGTTTCACATCGCGTTCTGCGGCTTTGCTGCAGTTGCTCCACCAGTCATCTTCCAAGGAAAGTCTCTCACGTAAGAGTTTTCCTTCTATATGAAAGCATTAGAACCAGCCTCTAAGTTTTACATTTTTTAACCATTCGTCATTTTATGAAGATGTTATAACCTTTTGAGTCTTTGATGAGCTCCATCTGATTCCATGTACTGTTGGTTTTGTGGACAGAGGTTTCTTGCCAGCACTTGAGCTTCTAACTACTAATGCTGCAGTCGGGGTAACTAACCATTCTGCTCATTTACAAGTACTTTACTTCGGATTGTGAGAGTATTCTTACCTAATTTTCTTCCTTTTCACCCTCACAGATAATGTATTTCATTGGTGCTGGGTTCTTCTGCATCGAAACACTTCTCAATATCTGGGTCATTCAGGTTTCTCAACTTCTTCTACTCCAGAATTTATCAACACTGTAAATCACTTCAATCCATCTGTTTTCTAACCCATGACGTGCAATAATCGATTTTCAGCAAGTATATGCATATTTCCGAGGGAGTGGCAAAGCTGCAGAGATGAAGCGTGAAGCTACAAAATCGACCTTGATGCGTGCACTATGAAGAAAACACTCTTCACCAGAAAATGTATCAGTGGCGGCTTGAGGTTAAAATCTTAAATCATCAACAAAACATTTGACTCAACCCTTTTCTCTGCAAAGTCTAGGCTGGCAACTGTTTTACGTTTGAATTACTTTGTAAAGACAAATCGCTTACATGGGGACCTCAAGGCAAAATTATGTGGTTTAAAGTTGTCAAACCATTTCTTTATGAATACTAGAGCATGATCCCTAGAGGGACACGAATATTTATGGCTTTCTAATGAGCATCAATCCAGCTCTGTCCAACAGTCTTTGCTACTCCTCGTCTCACCATTAACTTACGAATCTTGAGTGCATCCCCATGGCGACCTATCGCCTTGTACATGTTACTGAGAAGAACATAACTCATGTGGTACTTTGGTTCCAACTCCATCATTCTCTTTGCAATCCGCTCTGCAATACTGGAGGCATCTGTATTTGCAGCACAAGGTCCAAGCAGAACTCCCCACAGAGACGCATCATTTCTACACTCCGCTCTGTCCAACAGATTCTCCGCTTCTTCAAACAAACCTGCGCGTCCTAGAAGGTCAATCATGCAACTGTAATGCTCGGTACCTGGTTTAATCCCATAACTCTTAGCCATCAACGCAAAGTAATTCCGTCCCTCTTCAACCAACCCTGTATGACCACATGCAGTGAGAACCGCGATAAAACTGATGTAATCAGGCTTTATCCCCTTTTTAACCATATCATTGAAGAAACTAACAGCTTCTTCACCTCTTCCATTTTGAGCAAGCGCAGAGAGCATAGCGTTCCACGTTATCATGTTCCTAACTGACATCTTGGAGTAAACACGACTAGCATAATCAATGCACCCGGATTTCCCATACAAGTCAATTAAAGCCGATTCTACAATCACATTACCAAAACACCCTCTTCGCACGTACTGGCCATGAATCTCTTTCCCAAGTCTTACTGCCGCCAAACCAGCACACGCCTTAAGAACAGTGCCAAAACAATACAGATCTTTCTCTTCCATCTCCCTGAACATCTCAATTGCTTTCTCATGTTCTCCATTCTGACAGTATCCCCCGAGTAAGGCAGACCAAGATACGATGTTCTTCCTAGGCATCCCATTGAACACTTGCCTAGCCTCCCGAACTGATCCACTTTTACCATACATATCAAGGAGACTACTCTCGACCACCACATTGCTACCTATCCCGTTTGTAATAAGCTTCCCATGAATCTCTTTCCCTTGCTTCAGCCTCCTCAGATTACCACAAGCCGTTAAAACAGTTCCAAATGTAGACCCATCAGGCACCAACCCTTTTCCTCTGTGCATAGCGTAAAAAAGCCCCAAAGCTTCCTCGTACAAGTCGTTCTTCGAAAACGCAGAGAGTACAGCTGTCCAACAAATAACATCTGGCTCAGGCATTTCATCAAACACCCGGCGTGCATCTACTGGTTCTTTATTCACACCGTACATGTACGCCAATGTGCTAGAGATAACATGGTTCCACTCGAACCCATGAGTAATAACAACACCATGGAAACACCTCCCTAGCCTAACTTCTCCAAGCTCAAAGCAAGCCTTAACTGCCGAAGACAACGTAAATTTATTCGGCTGCAAACCAAAACTCACCATCTCCACAAACACCTCAAGCGCCTTAACGTGTTCTTTACTGGCAACGTATCCAGACATCATCGAAGTCCACGAAATCGCGTCTTTGACGAACATTCCATCGAAAACTCTCCGAGTCTCCCTCATATCAGGTCCCAACTTGAAGTACAGAGAGAGCAAGCTGTTCCCAACGTTCCGGTCTGTTTCCAGACCCGATTTGACGACATGGGCATGAAACTGAAGGCCGTGGATAAAGGAGAAGACTTTTCTGCATGTTTGTAAGAGAGACGCGTAGAGATTCGACTTCGCAGAGATCTCAGACGAGTGTGTTGAGTTTAGGATCCGAATGGCGTCGGTGAGCTGACCCAATTTACAAAGCTCCAGGATCCGAGATTGTTTCGTCGGAGCAGAGGAAGAATTTGACGGCGTCAGACACAGAGAGGCGTGTCGACTGAATTGGCGCTTAAGGATGAGATTCATCGGAGTACCACAATCACCGGTGAACTATTCTTACATTGAAAATTAACCAAATTGGTAAATCTATTAATTAAACGAAATTTGATAGATAAATAAATCATATAAATTAATTTTGTAAGAAAACAAATATAATAACCAAAAATAACAAATATATATAGTCAAAAATAACCATAAACACTAATAATTTTGTATAAATTACGATGGTTATAAGATTTATGAGTTATGACTGATAAAACTTAATTCACATCAAATTGTATAGTTTTTGACTTTGTATTCAAATTAAAATAAATACGAAAAAGAAAAAAAAAAAAAAAAGTAGGTGGAGGGAGAGAGGAACGGATAAAACCCTATTTTGGCAGTGGCACTACCAATACTTTGCTCTCAAAACCCTAACGTATCTGCGATAAACCCTCGCGCCTTTGCTCAAATAGCTGCCTTTATAACTTAGCCGCCACTTTTACTCTCGCAAGTCATGTTCTTTCACTTTCTTGCGCTGGTTCTTCTTCGCCCTCTCTCTTCTTGCCATGGTTGGATTTCCCCCTAATCCAGCTATAACAGTTAAAGAAGAGCTAGCTTTGCAAGTTGTAGTCGATCAAGACCCCAAGGTAAAAACTTTCAAGGACTCTATTGATTTCCCCTCCATCGATTCCTATCTGGATTTCGATTCCGTCACTTGGTTGGGGAGTTATCGGAACGGTGAGGAGTTTAGCATAGAAGATACGGACTTTGATTTCTTTGAGGACGGAATGGAGATACCTCAAGAAGGCGTTGTTACTGTTAGCGATGTAATGCGTCCTGAGTCGATTGAAGTAAAGCCTGAGCTTTGTGATGACATGTCTGGGGAAGTTGGTGTGAGTTCGGTTAGGTCTGTGTCGATGGTTGAAGTAAAGCCTGTGCTTTGTGATGTCATGTCTGAGGAAGTTGGAGAGAGCTCAATTAAGTCTGAGTCGATGGTTGAGGTAGAGCCCAATGTTTGTGTTGACATGTCTGCAAACGGTGGGGATGAACCAGCAGTGAAAGATTCAGAACCGGTTGTTTCTGAAAACTCTAGGTCAATGGAAGGTGAGACTGAGCCAGTTGTTGTGTCTGCTCCTTGTCCCACCATGGATTTGGATGAATCAGGGTTGAAGAAAACAGATGAGAGTTTGGCTTGTTCTATTGAAGTAGGGTTGAAGAAGGTAAGTTTGGCCATGGATGATGATGAGAAGAATGACGGGGATAAGGGAAAAATTGATTCTGCTGAGTCTGACAGTGAAACATCGAGCTCTTCTTCTAGCAGTAGTGATAGTAGTAGCAGTGAAGAAGAGGAGAGTGATGAGGACGAGAGCGACGAAGAGGAAAAGAAGAAGGAAGAAAAGTTTGAAGATCACATGGTTATGGGGAAAGAGGATGATCTAGCAGGGGAACTTGAAGAGGGTGAGATAGAGAATTTAGATGAGGAGGATGGGGATGACGAAATTGAGGATGACGAAGATGATGATGCTGATGATGACGATGATGAAGCGATGGTTGCTTGGAGCAATGATGAGGATGATGACCTCGGTTTACAAACAAAAGAACCTATAAGGTCAAAGAATGAGCTCAAGGTACCTCCTATGCTTCAGCTTTTCACATTTCATAGCTTTATTTACTTGAAAGAAGTACGGTCCATTCTCTTTGTAGAGTACTGATTAAATATTGCAACAAGAAAACTATATACTGTCCGCAAGCTATTTGGCATTACCTTAGAAGCCTTCTTTTTGTTGAGTAAATTTTGGAAGATTTTCCCCTTTTTAACTCTTGCAGGAGCTTCCTCCAGTTCCAGCTGTGGATGTCACTCTGGAACCACATCATGCCACACTTCCTGTTGGAGTTGTTCTTTCGGTATATTACAATTTATCTCTACTTGTATGCTATTGCTTCTCTGATTTATGTCTAGATAATCCACTGCTATAAGTATACCCGTGTGATTTGTGATTTTACAGGTAATGAGCACACAAGTAATAGTTGAGGGAATGGAAAAGCATAGTCCTTTGACTGAAGGTTCTATCCTTTGGATAACTGAAAAAAGAACGCCATTGGGACTGGTGGATGAGATCTTTGGACCAGTAAAGTGCCCTTTCTATATTGTGAGGTTCAATTCAGAGAGTGAAGTGCCAGAAGGGGTTAGTCAAGGGACACCTGTCTCATTTGTCGCCGATTTCGCTCAACACATTCTCAATATCAAGGAACTGCAGAAGAAAGGTTACGATGCATCTGGTGATAACGACGAGGAGATACCAGACGAGCTAGAGTTCTCAGATGATGAAAAAGAAGCCGAATACAGAAGAATGCAGAAGATGGAAAAGAGAGGAATGATGAATGACCAGAAAACGGGTAACACTAGGAACAAGAAGAAGAAAAACCGAGATCTCGGAAGGCCTACCAGCAGTTACTCAGGGGAATGGACAGAGAACCAGGGATCTAGTCCCCTATCCTCAAACCGTTCTGATCCTCAAATGGGTGGTCCGCTTTCAAATCTTGGTCCGCGTCCTCAAATGGACGGTTTTCCTCCAAACAATGCAGCATGGAGACCCCAGAGTAATCAGCAGAACCCATATCAGCTTCCTCATATACCTAATCAGATGGGAATGCCCAATCTAGCCCCAATGCAGATACCTTTCATGGCAATGCAAAATCAAAATCAAATGATGTTCCAACCGCAGTTCAATGGTGGCCAGATGCCAATGCCAGGTGGACCGGGAGGCTTAAACTTCTTTCCAGGACAGGCTTCAGAGCCATGGCCTGCATTGGTTGGTCAGAATTGTTTCAACCAACCATTTGGGATGGGTCGCGGTATTCAGCAGCAGCCATTACCAAATGAGCTGAGTTTTAATCTGTTTTCTCAAGGTCTTCAAATGCACCCGCCACAGTCCCAAATGCACCGGCCACAGTCTCAAATGAATCCACATTTCCAAATGCCACCACAGTTCCAAACCAACCCGCAATCTCCAATGAACCCGCAGTACCAAATGATGCACCGACCACAGTCTCCAATGAACCTGCAGTTCCAAATGCAACCACAATCTGATGTGCGACCACCACAGTCACAAATCCCGCAGTCACCAACAATTCTGCAGTCCCCAATGGAATCACAGTCTCAAGGGTTTAGCAGCGGGCAGTCTTCTGAACGGGGAAGGGGCTTCCGTGGTCGTGGGAGGGGTAGGGGTCGGGGTCGCTTCGGACGTGGGCGAGGTCGAGGCCGGCAACAGTCTGGATGAAACTGTTTTTGTGAAGCATATTGATGTGTGCCATAGACAGGACTATATTAGTTTTGTATGCCAGTTTTCAGCTATGATTTTATCATCTTTTTACACATTCTCTAATTGCTAACAGTAAATTCAAACTTTGATCTTTCTTTTTCTTTCTCCTTGCCAAAGTCAAACTGGCTATAGAGTATAGAGTCGACTATAGTCTCTCTAGCAGCAGGCAAAAGAACAGTTTTTTTTCTCGCCGTTAATTTCGTTACTTATCTAAAGCATTCTTATCCGTTGATAATGCCACGTGTACGTCGTCGCTTGTAAAGGGTGTGAGTCGTACATGATCATTAAATTCTCTACTGATTGATTTTGATTTTGCCAACAATTATTAAAGCTTAACGCCACGAATTGTTTCGTGTTTAAATTAATTGCCATGTCTCTCTGTCTGTCTCTCTGTATCTCTCTCTCTCTCTCTCTTCTTCCCCGCGTCGATTTCACATTTTCTCTTTTAAGACAGCTTTGAATCTAAAGACAATTTCAGTTTCTTTTTCTTCAAAGTATTGAAATTTCGTATTTTCCTCTCTTGCCCACTTCTGACTTATTGCAATCAGAAGTTTAAACACTTTTCCTCTCTCTTTCTGCTACCCTAATTTATCTTCTTAAAGCGTCTGCCTCTTTTAAGGTAATTTCAAGACTTAAACTTGAAGTATCTCTCGCCTTCTTCTGCTGTCTGTTTCTTTTTTGAAATCGATTTGAGATTAGATCTGACTCAGCTTTGGACTAAGACAAAACCTTTTCTCTTTGCATGCCATAAAAGCCATTGCTTTCGATTGCAGATTCCGTAGTGGGTGTTCCATTTTATCTCTTTTAAAAAGTCCTCTTTTTTAAATCAATTCTGCTGAACTTGGCCAATTCTGAAACTTTGTTCTCCTCTTGGTCTCGGTTCTTAAGATTTGAATCTGTAGTCAGATTCCTTTGCTTACTTTGATACAAAAGATTCGGGCTTTGATGCTAATTTGGTATTTTATAGACACCTTCGATCGCCTGTCTGTACATATCTGAATTGGGTTTCTTGGTTGGATAGGATAAGTGGTTAGGGAATGAGAAAATTGTATAGGAAGCTGGTTTCATTCAGAGACCCTTTTGCTAGGGTGAAGAGACATGTTAGTTCACACTCAGGGATTAGAGCTTTCAGCGACAGAAAATGGATGTTCCCTTTTCTAGCAAGCTTGATCATGTCGATTACTCTCCTGATTTTGTTAATTTCTGGCCAATTCGACGGCTTCTATGGGGAAGAAGATCAATTACCATTAGATGTTGTTTCAGAGTCTAATGAGTACTTTGTAGAATCAGATTTCAAACAATCTTTGAATTCGACGGCTGATGTTAATTTAGGGCCTCCTAGGCTAGCTTATTTGATATCGGGAACAAAAGGGGATAGTCATAGAATGATGAGGACTTTACAAGCTGTGTACCATCCTAGAAACCAATATGTTCTGCATTTGGATCTTGAGGCTCCACCTCGTGAACGGATGGAGCTGGCCATGTCCGTGAAGAGTGATCCGACTTTCCGTGAAATGGAGAATGTTCGTGTGATGTCTCAGTCTAATCTTGTTACTTATAAAGGCCCTACAATGATTGCTTGTACTCTTCAAGCCGTTGCAATTTTGCTGAGGGAAAGCTTATATTGGGATTGGTTTCTTAACCTTAGCGCCTCGGATTATCCTCTAGTAACACAAGATGGTTAGTAAAAGAATGCCCTTTGCATACATATACTCTCTCTATAATGCTTTAGTAGTCTCTCATATGTTTCATTTGCAATTTTGGTTCCTTCGGTGACTTATCATCCTTTTGAGCTTCATATTTAGTTGGGACTTATAAGTTTGGTTTGGCTTTACATTCCCTTTCTGTAGATTTGTTGTATGTCTTCTCAAATCTGTCTCGGAATGTCAATTTCATCGAGAATATGCAGCTCACCGGATGGAAACTGTAAGTAGAACTATGCTTTATTATTCGAGTCACACCAGAATCTCAAAGCATGTGTAGTTTACTTGGGACTTTCTTAGCAGTAATCAGAGGGCTAAATCAATCATTGTTGATCCTGCCCTATACCTATCGAAGAAATCCGATATTGCTTGGACTACTCAACGACGATCACTTCCAAATTCTTTCAAGCTATTCACCGGTTAGCTTCTTGAATCTCACAGTTTCATTTCTGTGAGAAAGATTATGAACGTCCTGAAGATGATTTTTCTTAATTCTGCAGGCTCAGCTTGGATAATGTTGACTCGGTCTTTCCTCGAGTACTGCATTTGGGGATGGGATAATTTCCCAAGAACAATACTAATGTACTACACGAATTTCGTGTCCTCTCCTGAAGGATACTTCCATACAGTAATCTGCAACAGCAAAGAGTTTATCAACACCGCGATTGGGCATGATCTACACTACATTGCGTGGGACAGTCCTCCAAAGCAACACCCTAGATCTCTCTCGTTGAAGGATTTCGACAATATGGTCAAAAGCAAAGCTCCATTTGCTCGTAAGTTCCACAAGAACGATCCTGCGTTAGACAAGATCGATAAAGAGCTATTGGGACGGACACACCGGTTTGCACCAGGAGGATGGTGTATTGGGAGTTCAGCTAATGGCAATGATCCGTGCTCCGTGAAAGGCGACGACTCGGTGTTGAAACCAGGACCTGGTTCTGCAAGGTTGCAGGAGCTTGTTCAAACACTTTCCTCTGATGAATTTAGGAGAAAACAGTGTTCTTGAAGTTATCTAATGATGACGCAAAATATAACATTGTATATTGTTTTGTTTGATTATAAATTTTGGTTATAGAAATTTCTTCGAAACACATGAATCAAGGGAGTGGAAAGTCTGAGAACAAGTGACGTGAAGTGGGATTTTATGGGCCGAATAAAGTGCCGTGAAGTGGGATTTAATGGGCCGAATAGAATGGAACAACAAAAACTAAGGCCCAATTAGTTTACTGCCAAAAAAAAAAAAAAAGAGACCGCCGTTGCCGGGGATCGAACCCGGGTCACCCGCGTGACAGGCGGGAATACTTACCACTATACTACAACGACTTGGTTGTTTGTTAACTCAAAACGCAAGTATTTAATCAATAAAATATTTCGTATTTCTTCTTAGTCCCAGTCAGCTTACGTTGTTTCTTGACGCCAACACCGAAAGCAGCTCCATCTCCATGTCTTCCTCGTACGCGTCGAGCTGCACTAAATTGATCTCTCTCACCAAACAATTAAGCTCTTACGCGAACCAAGGATTCCATGAACAAGCTCTCACTCTCTTTCGTCAAATGCATTCTTCTTTCGCATTACCTCTCGACGCACACGTCTTCTCACTCGCTCTCAAATCGTGCGCTGCAGCTTTCCATCCTGTTCTCGGCGGATCAGTCCATGCCCACTCCGTCAAATCCAATTTTCTGTCGAACCCATTTGTGGGATGCGCTCTACTCGATATGTATGGTAAATGCTTGTCTGTTACTCATGCTCGCAAACTGTTCGACGAAATTCCTCAGAGGAATGCTGTTGTGTGGAACGCGATGATTTCGCATTACACACATTGTGGGAAGATTCAAGAAGCGGTTGAGTTGTATGAAGCTATGGATGTTATGCCAAATGAGTCTTCTTTCAATGCTATCATAAAGGGTTTTGTTGGTACTGAAGATGGGTCTTATAAAGCTATTGAATTCTATAGGAAGATGATAGATTTTAGATTCAAGCCTAATTTGATTACGCTTCTTGCGTTAGTTTCCGCTTGCTCAGCCATTGGGGCTTTTCGTTTAATAAAAGAGATTCATTCATATGCTTTTAGGAATCTGATTGAGCCGCATCCACAATTGAAAAGCGGGTTAGTGGAGGCGTATGGGCGGTGTGGATGCATTGTCTATGTGCAATTGGTGTTTGAGAGCATGACTGATAGGGATGTGGTTGCTTGGAGTAGCTTGATATCTGCTTATGCACTTCACGGTGACGCGGAATCCGCTCTTAGAACATTTCAAGAAATGGAATCGGCGAAAGTAACACCCGATGACATAGCGTTTCTGAACGTGCTAAAGGCTTGTAGTCACGCTGGTTTAGCCGATGAGGCTCTTTTATACTTTAAGAGAATGCAGGGAGATTACGGTTTGCGTGCAAGCAGGGACCATTACTCGTGTTTGGTGGATGTCTTAAGCAGAGTAGGGAGGTTTGAAGAAGCTTACAAAGTGATTCAAGCTATGCCTGAGAAGCCAACGGCTAAGACATGGGGGGCTTTGCTTGGAGCTTGTAGGAACTACGGCGAGGTTGAGCTAGCAGAGATTGCTGCGAAGGAGTTGTGGAAGATAGAGCCAGAGAATCCCGCGAATTATGTGTTGTTGGGGAAGATTTATATGAGTGTTGGAAGACAAGAAGAGGCAGAGAGACTTCGAATGGAGATGAAGGAGAGTGGAGTGAAGGTTTCACCTGGAAGTAGTTGGTGTTTGTTCAAAGATTGACATATTACCATGCTCATGAAATTTTTGTAAGCTCATACACAATTTTTGAAATCAAGATTGTATAATTCAAATGATATTCTTAAATTCTAAGGAAATAATATGGAAAAATACCTGCAAAAGAAGTTTGTAATTTGTAATCTTTGTAACAAGTCAAGATAAAGCATAGATGATGGAATTTGAATTTTTTAAGGCCTGGCATATTTGAGCCATCACAAAGCTAAGCTTTTAAACCAACTGGATTTATACGTTGGGCCGGTTAAAGTTTAACCGCAATAAACTAACGGGGGCAATTTCGACTTTTGGGCAATGAGAAGAAGGCTAGGGTTTTAACTAGCCGCGTGCTATTTAAGATCTTCTTCCTTACTCTGTTTCATACAGTTAGAATCGACCTATAGATTAGGGTTCTTCTTAAATCGCTTAGGGTATATATCTAGTTATGATGGTTGGCAGGAGCCTCCCGGGCTAATCTGATAACTAAGGTACTTGAGGAACTAAGCCCCAAAGCTCCTGCTAGATTATTTTGCCGTTTGTGTTGCAGATTGGCCTTATTCCTTAGGCTTTTCTGTGTCAAAAAAGCGGCTATATATATATATATATATATATCTCTTTTCTATATGTGTTTTGATTTGAGCTGTGTTTGTTGATGGAATCGTGTTGGTATCAATAATGTTTGTTTTGTTTTGGCAATGATTATAAACTTACCCGCGCTTCTGAGATTAGGTCAATGAAGCAGATACGGTAAATACATGGTTGAATTCCTTAATATGAGCCATTGTTTTCTTCTTTTTCTTTGTTTTTTCTCTGAGTTTTGTTTGTTTGGCAATGATGATGAATTGTAACAGCTTGATACGCCAGTTCTGCTTCAGATAATTCTTGATCGAAAAAGCTTTATTCCTATCTGAGCCTTTAGTTGTTGAATTTTGAGAATGTCGATGATGATCTAATCCAATCTTACGAGGTGCAGTGGAGCTGAGACCCTGTTTTCAGGGAGAACCCCTTGGCAGAAGCTGCAATTTCTATGACTTGTATGGATTTTACTGAGACATTTTCATACAACTATCGGTTTTATTGATTTGAGTTTAAACTATACACTTGCACTTGTATCTTAGTGCTTGTAGTCTGAAAAAACTCATATATTCTCAGTGTTCTCATCAGCTTCCGTCTCTTTTTTATCCATGGGACTAGAGTTAAACAAGAACACTACATTTTTCTCTTCCAATTTTACATTATCTTTTTGTTTTCTTGTTTTGAGTTTCTGATTTCGTACACAAGAGTATGTTGCCTGCATGAGATTGGAGATAAATATTAAAGCATATTAAGGACGCTGGTACCTGGTGGAATGGATATGCTTATAATGCTTCTTGGGACTTATGAATTGAGGTTTTGTGTTGATTGGTAAATGCTGAATCATTTCCCTATTACAAGTTATTGGATGACTAAAGGGCTGCTACGTTTCGAATTTCTTGATCCCCTGTTGTAGAATTGAGCCAAATACTTCCATTTTCTTCTTTTCCAGTGCTATTCCAATCTCAACTCCATTACTGCCATCTCTGGACTCTGAGAATGCGATTGAACCACCTGTTTCTATGTGCACTATCTCCATTTTGCAGGGCTTTCCTAACCCAAAATCCATATCATACAGTCCCAATTTCGGAGCTCCTGCTATTGAGGTTGGAAAACGGGACATGACCCATTTACGTACTCCTTGTCCCCATGTTGGTGCTGTTTTCAGTAGATCGCTTGATAACATATCTTTGATTCTCGCTGTGATTGCGTCTGAAGCAGCCAAAACGCATTTTTCTCCTAACAAATCTCGTTTCTTGCCAGATACGATCCCAGGAGCCATGCAGTTGCCAAAGTATGTTTGTGGTATTGGTTGTGTGTACTTGAGACGATTCCTGCAATCCACATTGATCATCAAGTGAAAGACTTCGTCTTTGTCTTCCTCCTCAGCCTCTGTTTCACTGTCTTGAACAATTGTCTTCATCAAGCTTACCCAAATGAGAGCTAGAGTTACCACGAAGGTAGAAACAGGAGATTGATTCTCAGACTGCTCTTTAACCCAGCTCTTGAGATTGTCTATCTGATTCCGGCTCATTGTAAAAGTAGCTCTAACCATGTTCTCAGGCGTAACATGTGAACTGTTTTTTCCAGAGTTTTGGCTCCAAAACCGCTCCAAATGTCCTGCGCCTACCTCTCCTGGGTCCTTGATCATGTTTCTGCAGCTGTGAATAGGCAGAGGGGGTAGAAGAACCGTGGCAGGATCTTTGCCGTTGGATTTGGTCAGTGACATCCAATACTTCATGAAGTGACTGAAGGTGACTCCATCCGCTACAACATGTGTAGCTGAGTTGCCTATACAGATTCCGGCTCCAGGGAAGATGGTGACTTGCATCGCCATTATTGGCGGCATCTGAATTCCTTCCGGAGAGACATGAGGAGGAGGTAACTTGGGCAAGACGCCATGCAACACCCTGATATCTTTAGGGGAATCAGTTTTCAGTTGGTTGAAGTCGGTTTCAGTAGACTCTGCTACAGTGAAAACAAGAGAGTCTTCGCCATCATTGTACTGTAAGTATGGAGGGTCGGGACGAGACAGGATGATCAGTTTACCGGCGTAAGGGAAGAAATGTTGGAGAGAGATGGAGAGTGATTGTTTGAGGTTGGGTACAAAGTCTTTGAGGAAAGATTCAGTTGGAGTTTTGGTAAGAGAAGAAGAAGAGAGACTTGGCCAGTGGGAGAGTGAGCCACGGTGCCGTTTGGGGGAGAGATATGACAGGTCTCGATGATGTTAGGAGGTTGAGGATGAGCCATGGTGTGGTTAAGTTTTGAGGAAATGAGTTCATATTTGTTTTTGAAAAAAAGGAAAATGAAACCACCGGGCAAGTGAAGAAGTTTACATACTTTGGTCTAACGCTCTCATGTGCCCCAACCACCGATGGGCTGAATTGTTTTACTTTGTTCACAAAATTTTAGATTGGGTTTCGGTATTTTATTAGGCCCATTAAATAGAAATCCTAAAATGCTATGTAATTGCTCTGTCTCTCATACGCTCTCTACGTTCTTTGCTTCTTCGTATACTTTGATCGATCTCTCGTTTGTAATAAATGACACAGAGAATTTAACGAGTTCAGGTCTCCAATGTGGAAACCCTACATCTCGCCGGGGACTTTTACCCCGGAAAATCCACTATTTTCTCCTTCACCGGAGTTACACAAATAATACACCAAACCATATTAAGTAAGTTTTGTCATCATCCTCAACATAAACTCGACCCTCTAATACTTCTCCCTCCTCTGTATTGTGTCTGATATTTCGTCAACCCAAGTTAGATCAACAAACTCATAATTCCCCAATGCGAGGGCATCATTAGGATTGTCCATCAGCACCATCATATCATCATCTTCTTGCTGCTGTTGTTGCTGTTGAGTAACGTCACGATCTTCTTGTCCCTCCAGAAGTGTCATCGCAAAATCATCAGCCAAACCGATTAAACCTGCAGCCTCTTCTTGCACTTGTTGGTTCGACATCATCATGACGACGTTATTGTTGTTGTTGTTGTTGTTGTTCTGCATCGGTGTAGGAACCGGTATCTCTTCTTCTTGCTGTTGTTGTTGTTGTTGTTGGGTAACGTCACGATCTTCTTCTCCATCTAGCAACATCGACTCAGGGTCATCAGAAAAACCGGTTAACTCAGCCTCTTGTTGTTGCTCACAATCTTCTTGTCCCTCTAGCATCGTCTCAAGCTCATCAGGAAAATCGGTTAAGTCAACCTCTTCTTGCTCCTCACGATCTTCTTGTCCCTCTGGCATCTTCTCAAGCTCATCAGTTAAACCGGTTAAATCAGCCTCTTCTTGCACTGATTGGCTCTGTAAGATGTTGTTGGTGTTCTCCGCCACCTGAGTCTGATGAGCTTGATGATTAACGCGTCTAATCTTGTTGACCTTCTTCTGTTTCTTGTATCGGATCCGACACAAGACCAACTTTTGCTGCTCATCACTCTTGTGAAGAGAATACTCCTGCATCAGCCAATCAGTTTTGACAAGCTCTCCGTGCACTTTCCTGTGGTACGTGAAAGACTGCTGGTAACCCATCACCCTTTGATGTCCGTCCTTGATCTCTTCTTTCCCATCGTTGCTTCTCCAAGTGCCGCCTTCGCTTCCTCCTCTTCCGGGTACCTTCCGTTGCACGCTTGAACGTCGTTTAGTCAGCTGAACAAAGTAGTACCACTCCTTGTTCTTGAACAGAGGATTGTTTACGTGAGGAAGAAGCCACGGCTCGTCCATGTAGACGTCCATAGTTGTTATGAAACTGCTCTGCTTCCTCTCCACCATGTTTCGAAGATAAAACCTCACCAAACCTAGATCTTTAGGAAGAAACCGTGATCCAACCGGAAAAGACTTCATATCGATCCTGTGGATTCGAAGAAGAACTAGCTAAGGTATATATAATTCCTAGGTTAAGTAAATCTCTAATTCGTCTTGTAATAATGCTCTGTGAAGGAGAGGGTGATGGTGTGATCATGAATATATATATATATACACTACGTCATGGGCCAAACGGATTTTCTTTTGTCAGCGATTAAACTATTTTTTTTTTGGAAAGAATAAGACGGTTATAATTAAATTTATTTGGTTATTTGAGATGATAGTTAGATAGGATTCGAATCAGATACAAACCAACGACTCTGTCACTACATGGATACCATTGGTCAATGGAGGAAGCTATTTAGCTCCACGAAGTTCACATTCCGTCATAGAGAACAGAACAAATGCGCGGATCTCCTAGCAAAAAAGGCTGTTATTCATTCAAATCATTATGCGTTGTATCATTCATGTCCCATTTTCTTGTACCCTCTTGTAAACAATGATGCTGAACATATGCAATAATAAAGTTATTGGATGGAAAAAAAAAGAAGATAGGATTCGAATCTATAATATGCTTTTTTGTTTTGTTTATTACAGATTCTAACCCTTAAATAGAATCTATAATATACATGAGACCATGAGGATTACATTAGATTCGAGATGTATCTACTAGAAAAAGATCCATTTCACAAAACGTGATTGATACTACGGATTTTATATATATGATTATCTTATATTAGTTTATTTTGTTATTTGTAACTAAAACATCTTTTGATTGATATTAAGGATTTAGTTAAACAAAATCTTCTTTTTTTTTTTTTTTTTTTTTCCTTTTCGTAAACATTCATTATCATGTCTTAACAAAAAAAAACATTCATTATCATCTTTAAACTATATAATTAAAAAATATAATTACACGCTAGCTCTTTTTTAATTTTTTTTGGTCAAGCTGGTTTATAAAAGGAACAATATCCATTCCACAAAACTTGGATATTGAATGAACATGTTATATTCATATATATATGGAGGCAAATACAAATAATCCATAAAATGTCAACTAAAATGAAATGATGATTAGAAACAGAACCTAGTATCAAGATCACCCATAGTAGTAGGCTAGGGCCTAGGAGCATCACCGGACCGGACCCTAAAAGTCATAAGAACCGGTCCGGTTTCTATACATTAAACTTGAACCTTATGATGAAAAAAAAAAATTAAACTTGAATCTTATTGTGATTAGCATAATGCCGTAAACCGGCTAACCATTTTGGGCCTAATTTATGTTATATTATTTGGGCTATAAGCCCGTTGAGAAGGATTAGAGTCAATTGTGTTCTGTATTCAAGGCCTGATCTTATTGCTCTCTTTGACTTTTCAAAATTAATTCTCAATATCTTCGGTTCGACCAACTAAAATTGCAATTTTAATTTCGTGTCTGGTTTGGTTTTCGGCTAATAAATCAAAAGTGGTTTTGTCTGAGAAGAGAAACAAAACAAGGGACTTTGTTCCTTTTTCTTTTACCTGAGCCGTAAAAGTAAAACAAAAAAGAAGCGGTCAAAATCAGTGGACGACGACGACTTCTTATCATTTAATATCTCTCCATCATCTTCTTCTTCGACATCAAATCCAATTCGGATCAAACATGGCTTCTCACTCGTCGACTCTCCTCTCTTCTCCTACTTTCGCTCCCTTCTCCTCTCATCGTCTTCAGTATTCTCCCAATCTCTCTACTCTCAGATTCTCCCGTCCAATCAGAAATAAACCCAATCTCGCCTTGCGATGTTCAGTCTCAATCGAGAAAGAAGTTCCCGAAACTGAACGACCCTTTACCTTTCTCAGGGATTCTGATGACGCCACTCACTCTTCTTCTTTTTCTTCTTCCGTCAGGGCTCGTTTCGAGACTATGATTAGGGCTGCTCAAGACAGTGTCTGTGATGCAATTGAAGCTATAGAAGGCGGTCCTAAGTTTAAAGAAGATGTTTGGTCTCGACCTGGTGGTGGAGGTGGAATCAGTCGTGTTTTGCAGGATGGTAATGTCTTTGAGAAAGCTGGTGTTAATGTCTCTGTGGTTTACGGTGTTATGCCTCCTGAAGCTTATAGAGCTGCAAAGGGCTCAGCTTCAGATCAGAAACCTGGTCCAGTTCCGTTCTTCGCTGCCGGAGTCAGCTCGGTAATAAATCTCTCCCTTCAATCTTACGATTTTTGGGGTTTTCATGTTTCATCATTACGAGTTCTGTGTGATTCTAGGTTTTGCATCCCAAGAACCCTTTTGCCCCAACTCTGCATTTCAATTATCGTTATTTCGAGACGGATGCTCCAAAGGGTAAGAGCTAGATTCTAAGTGAGATTTTAAACTTGTTGTCTTTTGTATGGAAAACAGCATTGATTTGCCATTTTTTGATGCGTAGATGTTCCTGGAGCTCCGAGGCAATGGTGGTTTGGTGGTGGCACTGATTTCACTCCTGCTTATATCTTTGAAGAAGATGTCAAGCATTTCCATTCGGTACTAAGCCTTATTCCTTGTTCTAAAGATATGAGCTTTGTGATTATGGAGTTGCTTATACGTGTATTTGTCTTTCTTGTTGTAGATTCAAAAGCAAGCCTGTGACAAATTCGACCCTTCCTTCTATCCCCGATTCAAGAAGTGGTGTGATGACTACTTTTACATCAAGGTATGTTTTGTGAGATCTTAAGCAATTTCTGGAACTGAAGGCCTTAGTTCTAGAGTTGTGTTTAGGGATGTTATCGGAAAATCCATCCGAGAGGGTAGAAACTGTTTAGAGAGAATTTTATAAGCCTATTGTTAGTGTGAAGGCTTTGAAAACTTTTTAGAACTCTTTGATCTTGCTTGCAGCACCGTGACGAGAGACGAGGACTAGGAGGGATATTTTTTGATGATCTTAATGACTATGATCAGGAAATGCTTCTGTCATTTGCCACTGGTAAGGGACTGATTGTCCTTGATCTACAACAATTGATTTATTATATAATTGGTCTAGTTTCTTGGTAGACTAATTTAGCAAATGAAATTCACAGAATGTGCAAACTCAGTGGTACCGGCTTATATCCCTATAGTAGAGAAAAGGAAAGACATGGAATTTACGGAGCAGCACAAGGCATGGCAACAGTTGCGAAGAGGGCGATATGTTGAATTCAACTTGGTACTAGTCTTTTTCTCTGTTTTCATTCTCATCTCTCCAATCTTTCGTTATGAACCTTGTTCACTAATTTATTTGTAATGATGGATGGAAAGGTATATGATCGTGGAACGACATTTGGTCTGAAGACAGGAGGACGAATAGAGAGCATTCTTGTCTCTCTCCCGCTTTCAGCAAGATGGGAATATGACCATGTAAGTTCTTTTCTGATATGTGAAGACATAAATTCATTTGAATTTGGCAATGTAGTAATGGTGTTTGTGAGTGCAGAAACCGGAAGAGGGAACTGAAGAGTGGAAGCTATTGGATGCTTGTATCAACCCAAAGGAGTGGATCTAGCCTGTGTTTCCGATTGTTTGAGACGAGCCGAGTTTATTTCCATTGTTTGATGTAAGTTTTGAGCAGCTTTAGAGGATTAGATAACTGAAGAGATGGAGAAAGAGAGTGTGTAAAAGGTCAGGTTAACATGCTCCTTTCTTTCTTTGTGATGGCAATGAAGACAAACCTAAGAGCAGTGTTGTTAAAAGTCAAAACTTACCAATGCAAACAGTTTGTTTCCATTGTTTCTTGCGAGTTTAAAAGACAGCTTTAGAGGATTAGATTACTGTAAAGAAAGTTATACTCTACTCTATTGATGTGCATGCTAACATGCGACTGTTACGCTGCCGTTTCTTTGCAATGGCAACGAAGACAACTTAGAGCAGTGTTAAAAAGTCCAAACTTATGAATGCATCCAACGTTTTCACAAGTGACATGTTTATTTACGGACTCTAATCCAAATTCATATCGTCAAGAACCCAAAACAAAAACTTATTGCTGAAAGTTTGAAATTCTGAGCTTTACCAAAGAGAAGCCTCTTAGTTTAAAGCCTCTGAGCTTTACATGGTGGTGATCAGCCCAGTCCAATGCAAGCGATTGAAGCCTCTTTAGTCTTAGCCCCTGTCACAATTTCCATTTTTCTCTCCCGTTATTAATTAATGATCCCCAAATAAAGCAATTAAATTTTTGTTTTTTTGTTTGTTTGTTTGTACAGAATTCTATGCAAATTAGTGTAAACTTTTACAAATAGTGCTTTAACGCCTGTTAATGAATACTTTAATCTATAAATAGTGTAAAGATTTAACACTATTAACGTCGAACACTAGTCAAAGCCAATAACATTTTTAAGAAAAAACGAAAAATAGATTCAATTGTCTTATTGTAAAAAGAGCTAATAAAATGAAACAGAGACAAATAAAAGAACTAAACATGTAATGAAATTCATCAATTTTTTTAGTTTACTTTAATGTTTTTGTCTTATTCATTACACACTAAGCATGGAAAGTTGCGGCAAAGAGTTTTATCGACCGTTGCACAAACGCCTTTTGCGTGTTACGCTCGCCACGGCCCACATGGCCTTGTGGGGCCCATTTAGATAACTTTCGTATCTATCAGCTGGACAAAATTCCCTAACTACCCCTGTTCATAGCTCCATATATAATTGTCTTGACTACACTGATACCTATAAGGCTATAACAATTTAAAAAATTAAAGAAAAAATCTTATATAGCGAAGAAATCAGAGCATAATATTCTCCTTGACTTGGTTTAAGGAAATTTTCTATAAGAAATCGTTATTTAAGAAATAAATAATACGTTTGAAGAACGAAATCTGCCAGTCCAAAAATCCATTATAGTTGATATAGAAGGGTGAAAACGTCATTTAAGGAGAGAAACAGTATAAATCTGCCATGTCACCCGCCGCTTAACCTCGAGGGGTATTTCCGTAAATTACCAACGCTGCTGTGTATTCCTTAAATATTACACGTGGCAACATGTGATTGGTCAAGGCAGTTAATGTCAATGATAAAACTCAACTCTCAAGTCTGAAGACAGAAGAATACTAAACTCCTTAAAATTTCTCTCAGGCGGAGAAGAAGAAGAAGAGAGAAACGGCGCCGTTTATTTATTTGTCTGTCTTGGTAAATTCGGAGTCTCTGCTTTTTGTGTTGCTGAAGATGAAACTAATCTAATAATTCAAAGAGTGAGTCTTTGATTTGTATTTTACTGTTTTGTGTTTTTTGAGTGGAGAAAGCTTTAAGAAGAGTGAAAGATGGTGATGGACTCATCAAAATGGTGGTGGATTGGGAATCACAACACCACAAATTTCTCTCCTTGGCTTCATTCTACTCTCTCTGGTAAATTATTTATCTTTTTGGGTTCCAAGAATTTTTATTTAATTTATGATTTTATTCTGCTAATTTCGAATTCCAAGTGTTGAATTTGACATGGTGAATTTTGGTTCTGCTAATGTCCAAATCCAAGTGTTGAATTTGGTGTATGGGTCTTTGGTTCTCTCTCAAAGGTCTCGCCTTTATTCAGTGTTCTTGTTGTAACTGGGGTTATATATAATAGTCGAAGATGATTCTCTTTTTGGTATCTTATCTTTGGTTATGACTTTCGGAGACTAAGTAGTGATACAAAATTATTTAACTTCATTGAGATTTTGACATGGTGAATTTTGATTTTGTAATTGAAGAATTGGATGAAAAGACAAAAGAAATGCTGAGAGTGATTGATGAGGATGCTGATTCTTTCGCCGCACGAGCTGAGATGTATTATAAGAAAAGGCCTGAGCTTATAGCTATGGTCGAAGAGTTCTACCGTTCACATCGCTCCTTGGCCGAGAGGTACGACTTGTTGAGACCCTCTTCTGTGCACAAACATGGCTCAGAGAGTCATGGGAAATCATCAACTTGTGATGAGTCTTCTTGGTCTGAGGCTTGTGAGACTCATGAGGACTATGCGGAGTCTGAAATAGATAACGGTGAAAGCAAATGGGTCGATGAAGGTGAAATCGATGGCATTGTCGAGGAAATGGAATCATCGCAAGTCGAATACGGTGAAGCTAGTGGAAGTTATGAGATGATGAAGGAAGAGCTAGAAAGGCTGAGAGAGGAGAATAAGGTTTACAGTGAAATGGTGAGAGAAAAAGATGAAGAGAAGAGAGAAGCTATAAGGCAAATGAGTGTAGCAATACAAATGCTTAAAGAAGAGAACTCAGAGCTAAAGCAACGTGTTACTACTGTTGTTGCAAGGCGTAACAAGGTAGGTGGTGATTCTCAGAGGAAGCCATTTGAGTTTAAGAAGATTAATCTTCAAGGGTTTTGGGGGAAAGTAGTAGGAAATTGGGTTCTCCCAAACACAGATTCTGCTTCTAGAGAGCTCATGACTCTTTAGAGAAAACAGAGAGGTCTGAGTGATCAAGAACAGAAACTGAGGAACTTTCTCTAAACATCTTTGTACTCTGTGACAAGTAGGGTATACTCTCAAGTGGTTAGTGTAAGGTATCATAGGATTATGGTTATATAGCTAAGCTAAGTCCATGGGTGTTTGTTTTACATTTTTTTTCTGTTGTTCGTTTTTTGTGTATTTTTTTTTTTTTAATCAATTCTTTTGTTCTTTATTATCTAATATCTATAAGTCTTTTTTTGTGTGTACTTCATGGTTATAATAAGTTTAAGTCTTTTGGCCATTATTTGAGATTCTGATAATGTTCTTTTATATATGATCATAAGTCTTTACTATGGAAAACCCAAAAATGAGCGATCACAAACACATCATGAGCAATTTCTTCGTCTATCAACAGAAATATATAACAGCAGCCTACAACTACAGACTCTGGCTCTGAGTATGAGGATAAGTAAATTTGCGTCGAGCGGTCGGGTGATGTTTTCTTCTTAATTACACTATTAGTATTACTAAATTACTAGTATCGTTTACTAATGACTAATTCACAAACATGCACAAAAACAGAAAACATGTGGGGGTCAAAACGTAAAGATAAATAAAGTCAGTGGTCTTTTTGTGAAATTTGATGTAATAAATAAAGAGAATCGGAGCTGATGTGGTTATATATTTCCGAATGGCAGGACAGACCGTCTTATTTATGTTTTTGACACTAGAATTTCCTTATATTTACGACACTACCCTTATTTCAGTGTCCTCTACTAGTTGTGTCACTGAAAACGACCTCTCGTTATGGATATAAATTCCAAGGTCAACTAGTATAGTCGTATTTATTTCTATAACTATTTCTCGGTTTACTTACTCATTTTATTAGAAATCTTGAATTTGGTCATTGGATTCTCCGTTCCTAAAAATAAAATAATATATTAGATTAATAAAGGATCCATTAATAACAAATATAGTTCTTTACTTGTTACATATAGGATTGGATTGATTTTTAATTTAGTTGTTTGTTGTGAAAACGATAAGTTGTTTATATTCAGTTTTAGCTAAAAACGACAGTTTGCATATGGAATTGGTTTGGCTAGATTAAAATGTCCAAACCATCCTTTCAATGGTGTAATATGCTGTTGTCTGACTAAAACTAAAATATACATTACATAAAATGATTCATATGCAAATAGCCGTGTCCAAGTGTATTGTCAAATACTCAAATTTCAACTGCTCAAATGTAAAAGGTTTTTTCTTTTTTGTGTTTGTAACTTTGTATGTTTGATTTGGACCTTTAAACAACCCTACACTTTTTTAAATTATAGAGAATTGAATTTTTACATTTTTTAGTCATCAAAACGTAAATATCAGGTGGAATTGATAGAAAATATTAGGATAAAGGTATTTTCAACATAAACAAAATACTCGCTTTTCTAAAACCAAACGACAAGAAAAAATCCAAAAAAAATGTCTAAACATAAACAAACTTTTTGAAATTTGACAGCTATTTTAAAGTTTAGGTTTAAACAAAAAAATTGCCAGCTTATTTCACACACTCCATATTAAAAAAAAAAAAAAAAAAAAACTATTAAAAAAACGCGGGTAAAAGGAAGGATAAAATAGTAAAATTAGGTATTACAATCCCCATATTCAGACAAAACAATCCGAAAGTGTTCCCCTGGCATCCCACAGGCCCTCTTTTTTGAAGTTTGAGTTGAACAGCTGTTCTTTTTAAATGGCAATCTCGTAATTCAGTATAACGACGAGCCCAGATTTAGTCCGTATTTTAAATTTAACCACTTTCTCATCCATAAGTTACTTCTCCCAATTTTCTTATTATTATTTTTTCAAAAAAAGAGATTAAATAAATAATTATTCAGGAAGAAAAAGCCTGTAGAGAGAGAGAGAGAAGAAGAAGACCAGGACGACGAGGACGAAGTCGAGAGAGAGAGAGAGAGAGAGAGAGAAACAATGGCGGAGGAGACGATGGAGAACGAAGAGAGGGTGAAGCTGTTCGTCGGACAAGTTCCGAAGCATATGACGGAGATTCAGCTCCTCACATTGTTTAGCGAATTCTCCATCGTCGATGAAGTCAACATCATTAAGGAGAAGACTACACGAGTTCCCCGAGGTTTTTTTTTTTAATTTTAATTTTTACTCTGTTTTGTTTTCTCCAAAAGAATGCTAATTTGGATATCTTTTTTTTTTTTGTTTTTTTAGAAGTTTTTCTCTGTTTCGAGGATACTTGGAGATGGGTTTTTGATTCGTATGCTTTTGGATTCTGAAAACCCTAATTTTCTCAAATTTCTCTATGCCTCCTCTGTTTTGTTTTTCCTCGTTTAAATTTGAACTCTTTTTTATTTTATTCTGGAAGTTTCCCCTGTTTTTGATTGTGCGTAATTTCTTCTTTGATTTTTTTTTTCATTTTGAATTCTGAAAGCCCTAATTTCTTCTGGAATTGTTGTAGGATGTTGTTTTCTGACATGTCCTTCAAGGGAAGAAGCTGACAAGGTGATCAATGGTTTTCATAACAAGAAGACATTGCCTGGGGTAAGTCTTTCTTGTTATCATTCTTTCCATTTCTTGAAGCTGTTTTGCTTCATTTTCTGGGATTTTCTGATACTTGAATCTGATGTATCTGTACCTTAAAACTTGTTGATCTTAGTTGCACATTTTTCAAGCTAGTTGGAATCTCGAGATTGCTTTTTCTTCTTTTTATCCGTCTCGATCTGCATTGTACTTGGTTTTTGTCCCTGTTAATTTTGCATGTTCTTGGCTGGTTATATATCATATATCCATCGAGTTAAAATCATGAATCTGATTTGGCTGGTCAGAATCTGCCCTATCAGTTATTGGAATCTGATGACACTAGTTTCAAATCCTCTCTAGCTGATTTCTTCAAACCCAAGAAACCACATTGATTCACTATATAGATGTATGTATGTATGTACGGGTCGCTAAAACCTGCAAGATGCAAAAAGCTAGAACATCTCTTGGGATGATATTATAGGAGCCCAAATAGCAAAAGAAACTTTTGCTTCAGTGTATTGACTTTTTGTTGATTGATCGCTACTATTAACTATGTTGAGCCCTCTTTGGTGAGAACTTGATTCATCTTGATAATAGGGCAAATGAAAACTTAGTATTCAATTATACAAGTGAAAGCGGCTGTAATCTTTGCTTCTTTTTATCTTTCTGTGGCCGGTATCTGAAACATTAGGATGTTTATCGCTTATGTACACTCTTTTCCCTCTCTAGCATTATAGCATTCACTTTCTTATGATATGTTTCAGGCATCTAGTCCGTTACAAGTTAAGTATGCAGATGGCGAGAGGGAAAGACTAGGTACGTAAAATGCTTCTGAGTGATGGGGTCTAAGTACCAAAAGAGTTTTTTCTTTTTCTTTTGAAAGTTTATTCGCATTTTGTTATTTTTGTATACCAGTCAATTTGATGGATGTTCTTGACTGTTCTTGCAATCCAGAGCACAAACTTTTCGTCGGTATGCTTCCAAAGAATGTCTCTGAGACTGAAGTCCAATCCTTATTCTCCGAATACGGAACCATTAAGGATCTACAGATTCTAAGAGGGTCTCTACAAACTAGCAAGGGTATCATTCCCACTTGCTTATGCATCTTTAGCTCTCTATACCAAAGTTTTGACTGACTTTTAGGTTCATTTGATATATTTTAGGCTGTCTGTTTCTAAAGTATGAGTTTAAAGAACAAGCAGTCACAGCTATGGAAGCCCTCAACGGAAGACATATAATGGAGGTATGTCCTTACTACAACTTGTCAAATATTCTTTTAATTTCACTTTATAAAGACTTTCATGGAGAGTGTGACAATATCACACTCTTTTGTTTCTTCTTTTAGGGAGCAAATGTTCCTTTGATTGTCAAATGGGCAGACACAGAAAGGGAAAGACAAGCCCGAAGACTTCAAAAAGTTCAATCTCATGTCTCCAGACCCGATCCGCAAAACCCCTCCATGTTTGGGGCATTACCTATGGCTTATGTTCCTCCCTATAATGGATATGGCTATCATGTAAGTTCTTGTTCTCTCATCTACTTGGTACAAATTTCTGGACAGTTTTTAGTTTTTACTAAATATTGTTCCAATTATCACTTCAGGAAAAACTTGGATTTATCCGTTTGTATTAGGGATTGGAAAAACTGTAGAGATTGGTGTTTTGGTTGCTAGATTTTTTATTTTATCCCCAATTTATGTACTGTATAACAGGTACCTGGAACCTATGGGTACATGCTACCACCTATCCAGACTCAACCTGCATTTCACAATGTGATTTCACCGAACCAAGGTAACGGAAGAGCATTGCTGGGAACCGCTTTGACCGAGTCTGTCCCACCACGTTTAGCCGCCCGTAGAAACTTCCCAACGGCTCTTGGAAATTATGGTTACCATGGCCTTCAATATCCTATGGCATTTCCTAGAGGGATGGTACCTCCTCGCCCCCCTCTAACCACAGTTTCACCTGGAATTTCTAACAACGGCACATCGATACCTTCCTTGCTTCAAACAGAAGGTTTAGTTAGTCCCAAACAAGAACAAAAAAGAATTTGATGTAAGTATCTAGCCGTTATGTTACTGATATCTAAAACAATTTCTTTGATGTTCTCAGGACCAGCAGGTGCGAATCTATTTATTTATAACATACCACGAGAATTCGGGGATCAAGAACTCGCAGCTGCGTTTCAACCTTTTGGTAAGGTTCTAAGCGCCAAGGTGTTTGTAGACAAGGCCACTGGTATAAGCAAATGTTTCGGTAAGCTCTTGCTTTTCTTCCTCTATCAACACCATGTTTTCCTCAAGACTTGAATTAACGGTTATGCATCCCTTATGTTGCTGCAGGATTCATTAGTTATGACTCACAAGCAGCTGCTCAGAACGCTATTAATACAATGAACGGTTGCCAATTAAGCGGTAAGAAATTGAAAGTCCAGCTTAAGAGAGACAACGGTCAACAACAACAGAGTAACAAACCGTTATTTAACGGTTTATTAAACTCGTAAAAACCACTGACATCTCTTCATCATTAAGAGTTCGCGGGCAGGGCGGGGCGGTTAATGGTAAATCCGGTTTAGACATTAAGATGGATCTTGATGGAACTGGAGAACAAAAATTGTAGGCCGTTATTAACTAACATTTGCCAATTTGAAAAAAGCCCAAGTCTGATCATGTCATGTGGGTCGTCAGAAATTCTCATTCACTCAGAAAAGCTGTATCTTCCTGCAAAAGGGTTTCTCCTCCACTCACTCTTCTTCTATTTTTCTTTTCTAAAATTTGCGTCACTACAATTTGTAATTTATGTTGTCTGTCATTGATAAGTTCATGTATAAATGTTATGATTATTAACCATTCTAAATTCATTTATTAATCTTGTTCATTCTAAAATATACCGTTCTTGAAGACTTCTTAAATAAAGTTTGTTTGTAGTATGTTAATTTACATCGGAGACAATAAGAAACTGCATATGTAAAAAATGTTGCAGTATTTTAAATTAATTGATAAAAATGAATTAAGTAATGTTGACTGCTTGTCAATTCAAACATTTTCTTTTCGAACCGGTTTTTTTTTTTTAAGTTATAGTAAAGATCAAAATATTCAAAGAAAACAAACTGTTCAAAGACTTTCTACTATTGACTATTGTAATGTTCTTCCCAAATTTCTTACATTAATGCATATCTCTTTGTTTCACTTTAATATATATTCCTAAATACCAACTTATGGCAAAAACAGGTGCATGCTATAATTTTAAACGGTCCACATTTCTTTATTCGGTAATAAATTAAGTTTTATATTAAATCTCAATATACAGCTCACATATTATTATTTGGTAATTAAAATTAAAGGTCCACACTTCATTTTCAATTTTAAATAGTCCTAATATATTTTAATTTCTCTAAAAATCAATAAAGGGTCCGCAACTCATTTTTTGTTAATTAAAATCATTATTGTCTCTTATTTGGTATAATTGACTAAAAGGTCAACAATTATATTTTATATAAATCACTGTGTATTATTATTATTATTATTATTATTCTTTTGGAAATAAATATATTTCTTATAAATGGGAGGTCCACATTTCGTAATCAAAATTTAAGAGGTTCAATAATTATATTTTCATTATTTTTACAGTTATTCTATTCTTAAATAAATTACAATAAACATACATTTTTAATTAATATAATAGATTGAGTTTTGGGAAAGAAATCTAGTCATTAGGAAAATTAGAGATATATTAATGTATTTGGAAAACTTTGCTTAAACCTTAACTTTATCATTTAAAAATAAAATTAAAACATTAAATATGTAGTCTCATATCTTGTGGTAGCCGTGTTAATATGTTACCGCCCGAATGCAAACCTGCATTTTGTATGTTGTTGACAAAAATATATAAATACGTAATTTTTTTAATTATAAACCATCAAATATTTTGCCGCCCGAATGTCTATCTGATAATAATTCTGGTCGATGGAAAATACATACGTGATTTTTTTTATTATAAACCATCAAATATTTTAAAAAGTTTAAATCCTAAACAAGTAAATTTAGTTTAGAAAACGAGCGAAACAAATAGGGTTAATACAAAAGAAACAAACATACACATAGTAACATACTCTAACCAAAAAAACGAGACTTAAAATGTATAATAATTTCATCAATTTTCCTACAAAACATTGTTCGGGGATCCGGTCGATAAAACTATCAAATTGGAGGAAACAATATACAAAAAGTCCTTAGAACAAGTGTGCCGCGCATTTTTAAAACGCATCATATTTCTATTACCATTTTGTACTAGGAAAAAATTGTTGAACAACGACCAGCAAACGAGGCAAGAAGCGCCATTCAAAGACTATAGCGTGGGCATTTTCGTAATTTCATTAATCGCTTAGCCGTTGGACACCATTGCCATTCAAGAAATTCGTCGGAGTCTAAACTTCATTATTTGCTTACCAAAACTAAAAAGGTGCTCTCGTGGAAAATTTTAGGCTATAAAATGGAGACGAGGGCGATGGGATTTCACCACCTTTCTCCACCACAAAATCTTAATCTCCAAAATCTCAATCTTCAAGATCTGTGTTCTTGTGCGTTAATAACACAGTGTTATGGCTTCTCAATCGTATTCGTATCATCAATATCCATCTCCTTCTTATGAATCGATACAGACCTTTTACGATACCGATGAGGGTTGGCCGGGACCTAGATGCGGCCATACTCTCACGGGGGTTTTCGTCAACAATTCCCATCAGCTTATCCTCTTCGGCGGCAGTAGTACTGCCGTCACCACCCATGACTCCTCCTTACCCGAGATCAGTAAGATTTATCAGCCGATTATGAGTTAGGGTTTTGAGATTTCGAGATCCTCTCTATGATGATGGTTTTGTTTTTCTAGGTTTAGAAGGCGTCACCAATTCGGTGCATTCTTTTGATGTTTTGACCAGGAAGTGGACACGGTAATTGAGGATTTACCTTTGGTGTTAAGATGTTGATGTTTGTTTTAGGGTTTTTTTCTTTTCTTATTGATGATTTCAATTGGTTGAGTGGTACGGTGGATCTCTTTAATTTGTAATAATTCGTAATTGTGTAGGCTTAATCCGGATGGTGACGTTCCGTCTCCCAGGGCTTGTCATGCTGCCGCTTTATATGGCACCTTGCTCCTTATTCAGGTGATTGTAATCATCAATTTATCGGATTACTCATCGTGATTGTCCGAGAACATAGATCTGGATTGATTTTGTTTTAATTTCATTCTCATAGCATCTTAACTAGTTTACATGTAAAGATATATGGACATTTGGTTGCTAGAGTCTAGGATCTAACACATGAGCATGTCGTTGTTTTGTTGGCAGGGTGGGATTGGTCCATCGGGGCCTTCTGATGGAGATGTCTACATGCTTGACATTACTAATAACAAGTGGCTTAAGTGAGTTTATTTATGAATTAATTTATATCACTGCTAGATCTACTTTGTTACCGAATGTTTTACGCATTTAATGTAT
This sequence comes from Arabidopsis lyrata subsp. lyrata, assembly GCF_000004255.2. Classification (NCBI taxonomy): domain Eukaryota; kingdom Viridiplantae; phylum Streptophyta; class Magnoliopsida; order Brassicales; family Brassicaceae; genus Arabidopsis; species Arabidopsis lyrata. The sequence goes on along the minus strand of NW_003302555.1, from coordinate 1,019,334 downwards.
GTTCAGGTTGCTGGTTGGAGGGGAGGCTCCAAGCCCTCGCTATGGCCATGTTATGGATATAGCTGCTCAGAGGTGGCTTGTCATATTCAGCGGGAATAATGGTATGAATATCTAAATTTTTCGCTTTCGTTTGCCATTGATGTATTTATCTTAGCATATATCATACATATAGTACAACCATAAGTAAGTAAGAAAACATATAGATGATATTAAACCCCTCAGAAACGAAAAAATTCCTAATCTATATTTGGCATTTCAAAATCATCTTAGCGAAAAATATGGTATCTTTCAACAATGTTTTCATTTATGTTTCTACGAAGGAACTTTTTGGTTATGATATTATTCTATTACTTTTGTCTATGGAGTAGGAAATGAAATTCTTGCTGATACATGGGCACTGGACACGCGTGGATCATTTACGTGGGACAGATTGAACCCATCTGGCAATCAGCCAAGTGGGAGAATGTTAGTAATTTAGTTGATTTAAGTAACTACTGTAGTAACACATTTTGGTTTGAGTTATATATAAGTAACTCTTCATTGTTTAATATTTTGGTTTAGGTATGCTTCTGGTACTTCTCGAGAAGATGGTATTTTTTTGCTCTGCGGTGGAATAGATCACTCAGGAGTGGTATAATATTTCTTCCTTAAAGATTATGTATATAGGACAATAGAAGTTTAAAAAGTCGAAGCTCTTGTTTACTATAATGGCCAACTTTTGTTTTTCCAATCTCTTTCATTGAACATATATATACACCCTAATGCTTGCCTTTTCCAGACACTGGGAGATACCTACGGGCTGAAAATGGATAGCGTTAGTCAGTGTGCTTGGACTCCTGTTCCTGGTGTAGCTCCTTCCCCGAGATATCAACATACTGCGGTGAGAACCAATATCTTGCTCTAATCCTATCTTTTGCAAAAACTTCCTTAACTTCATTGTCTTTCTTATTAGGTTTTTGGGGGTCCAAAAATGCATGTCATTGGGGGTGTACTGAATAGGGCTCGCCTAATCTATGGTGAAGCTGTTGCTGCTGGTAAATATCTAACGGCTGTTTTCTAAGTAGTATTAATATTCCATGCGACTATATATGTATATAATATATATCTATCTTTTCTGCTTTTGCTTTTGTTTCCTAAATCCTTTTTTTGGAGCTTTAATTTAACCAATGGTCACATGTTGGGTTCTCCTTCATTTATGGAATGTAAAGCGCATAAAGAAACTGAGTTTGATCCTTATCATATATATAGCAGACTTAGTAGTGGATAATGTTATGGAAAAAAAAATTCTTCCTTGCAGTGCTTGATACTGAGACTGGTGAATGGTTAGATGCCGATAGACCAGAGACCTCTATGAGTGGCGCATATAGACAAAATCAATATCAACTTATGCGACGTTATCACCATGCTGCTGCATCATTTGGTACCCACATGTATGTGCATGGCGGGATTAGAGATGGTAATCATGAAAATTTAAATTATATTGACACCAGAATTAAAGGAAATTATATGTATTTTTGTTTTTGATATGGATTTTGCATATCTTAGCTACTAGTCAATTTGAATGTTAGGAAGTTTGCAGATTCCATCTTTTTTTGAGTAAAGGGAAAGTCACAATCTTTCTGACAATTTCATTGTTTTATTCTTGTGTAGATGTATTGCTTGACGATTTGCTAGTGGCTGAAACATCCCAGTCTTCAAGTCCTGAACTAGAAGAAGATAATCCTGAAAATTGTAAATTCCTTACACTAGAATCATTTTGCTTTTCATATATTAGTCCTATGGATTTTGCATATCTAAGAACTAATCAATTTGACTGTTACCAAGTTTGCAGATTTCTTCCTTGAGTTGAAAGTAACAATTGTTTTTTTTTTGGCAATTGCTTTAATTTTGATTCTCGTGTAGATATGTTGCTCGACGATTTTCTAATGGATGAAATACCTAAGCCTTTAGGTTCTGAACCAGAAGCTCCATCCTTTATAAGGAGGAGGTCTATACTCTTTCACACTTCTAATTTACACTCTTTTGATCTGTGCTTAAACCCTATCTAGTTGTTTTAACATTAAAACTCCTTTTTTCTTCCATAATGATGTCAGCTCAAGTGAAAGTGCGATGGAGAGATTGGCAGAGGCATATAACTTACCAACTATAGAAAATGCTTTTTATGATAGTGAAATTGAAGGATATGTTCCACTTCAGCATGGAGCTGTATGTGAAATTTTCTTTTATTCATTCATTCCTCTTTCTTTCTTTATATAGAATGTTATATGTTTAATAACTGAGTATTTGGTTGTGATTTCAAAGGAGTCGGATGGAAATAGAGGTGGCTTGGTGAGAACTGTAAGCTTGGATCGATTTGCGAATGAGGACCAGCAGACTAATATTTTAATGCCACAGTTCATCGGACAGAATTCTACTCAAGACTTGCATAAAAAGGTATATATGATCTTTCCTTTAGCATATTTTCCCATCTTCATGCACTTAAACACGTTGCTTTAATTTGCAGGTCATTTCGACTCTGTTGAGACCTAAAACCTGGATGCCTCCTGCCAACAGAGATTTTTTCTTGAGTTATTTAGAAGTCAAGTATTTGTGCGATGAGGTGGAGAAAATATTTAAGCATGAACCAACACTTCTTCAGCTCAAAGTTCCTATCAAAGTCTTCGGCGATATCCATGGACAATACGGGGATTTGATGCGTTTATTTCATGAATATGGATATCCTTCAGTGGAAGGAGATATCACGTAAGTTCAAGCTTCCTAACATGTTTTTACTGGTTTTGAGTTTTTCTCTGAATATTAGTCACTGAACCAATTGTTGTGTGTGTGTGTCTAAATAAATATATGTCTTCATCAGGCATATAGACTATTTGTTTTTGGGAGATTATGTTGACCGAGGACGACACAGCTTGGAGACCATCATGTTGCTGTTTGCTTTGAAGGTAAGATACTTTTTCTTATATCTTATTACTTTTTTGATGTTTATTTGTTAAATCTTCTAAGATCTGTCTCTTATGTGCAGATTGAATATCCGAAGAACATCCACTTGATTCGTGGAAATCATGAGTCTCTTGCAATGAATAGAATTTATGGTTTTCTTAAAGAATGCAAAGAAAGAATGGTACGTCTCTTCACAGAGTATATTTTCTCCTTGTCATTGGCTAACTAATGAAGTAATATATATATATACTCTTGTTCTGTACGTTACCAGGGTGATTCCGATGGGTTTGAAGCATGGTTAAAGATTAATCAAGTTTTTGATCATCTTCCGCTTGCTGCACTTCTCGAAAAGAGAGTTTTGTGCGTACACGGCGGAATTGGGAGGGCAGATACCGTCGAACAAATTGAAAAGATCAAAAGGCCGGTGTTCCCGGATACTACTGAATCAATTGTCTTGAAAGACATCTTATGGTAAATTAACATGCTTCAACTATTTCTTACTCTTTTTTTTACCAAGCTGTGTAATAACATTTTTTTCTGGATAAACAGGTCAGATCCTACGAGGAATGACACTGTTTTGGGTATAGTAGAAAATCCCAGAGGAGAAGGTGTTGTCTCATTCGGGGTTAGGCCTTTTCCTTATTTTTCCTTCACTTTATTAATACCATTTCCAGCTCAACTACTTATGCATTTTCTTGTCTTATAAGTGCAGCCGGATATAGTCAAGGCATTTCTAGAAAGGAATGGACTGGAGATGATACTAAGAGCACACGAGTGTGTTATTGACGGCTTTGAAAGATTCGCTCAAGGACGGCTTATAACAGTCTTTTCTGCTACAAACTACTGTGGTACGTTTGTTATTTTTATAGAAACTGATCATTTCTTTCGGCATTTGCATAGGCATGTGAATGAAAAACATTGTGTGTGATGAACAGGATTGGCCCAAAATGCGGGAGCAATATTGGTAATTGGTAGAGATATGGTCATTTATCCTAAGATGATTCATCCTAACCCTCCTCCCATCTCATCTTCAGAAGAAGACTCTCCAGACAAAGCAGGGATGCAGGTAAGCTTCCCGTTTCTTTACCATATATAATATGAAACATGTTGGGCATATGAAACATGTTGAGGTTTTAAGTTATGTGTGTTGGACTCAGGAGCTGAACATCGAGAAACCGCCTACTCCAGCTCGAGGGGAGTCCAGTGAGTAAAGGCAGAGATTTGGCATAGAGAAGCTGCGGTTTAAGAGGTTCATTTGCAAGCTGCACAAGTGTACTGGAGACTGATCGATCATTGTTGTTGTCCAATACCCTTTCTTATCTTTTTCCAACTTTTTTTTTTTCTTTTCCTTATTTGGTTTTGGTTGAGGACCATTTTAAAAGTAATTTTCTTAATAGTTAGTTTGGAAAACAGTTGATTTATTAAGTATTATTGATTCACAATATTTTTAATCAATAAAAAGTATTTTTTTCTTCTTTTTAAAAAAAGGTTACGAACTACTTATAATCATATTTAATAAGACGTTGTCCCCTTTATAGTAGTAAATAATTAGTTTCAAAATAAGTAAAACATCCCTTTTCAAAGAAAGAAAAAAAAAAATGTTAATTGCCTAATTTGAAGGGTTTTTGGATGTTTACTTACCCTAATAAATTATTTATTCTTTCCAAGATTTTTTGTTAGGATTTATAGTTTGAAAATACTAACTAGGATTTATAGTCAAAGCTTGAGGAACTTTTGCTTAAACATCACATTAAGCATTGATGAGGACGATTACTTTTCCTTCTTCCTTGAATTCCTAGTTTCTTTCTTTCTATCTTTCCTTTAATATGCTCAGCTCTAGTTTGGAAGACAAGTTGGGCCGAGTATTAAAACATCATTAATTGGGCTAAAAGGACATCAATTATGGCCCACTTGTCGGCCTTCAAATTCTGTATTTGTATACAAATTATAAAATCTATAAATAAATATGAGTTAAAAAAACTGTGGTAAAATATTCATCCCATTATCCTCACAGATAAATCCATTAAATATTTTTGTATCGTATATTTCTTAAGAGTATTATAACTTCACTACAGTGATTTCTTATTCGGTGGAGTGTTAACATCAACATTGAAGACTACATAACATTTAAGAGAGCTCCATTATAAAGTTAAAAAAAAACTGTTAATTTGGTTAGCATTTTAATAATATCTTCTGTCCTAAAGAACAAAAGAACCTCGTCCCCTTCAAAGTCTTAAAGAAGCTACCACCAGCCCAGAGGCCAAAACCATCACATTCATTTTCTCTTTTTTGTTCTTCCTCTTTCATATTTTTTCCTTGTTTATTCAACTTTCATAATTTTAAAATATCTTTTGCAATAAATGGTTGAGGTTGAAACTTAAAAGCATAGACATATAATATTCCCATTCCATTATCATTATGATTGTGTTCATAAATGTTTGTATTTCTCAAATTGATCACTCATTTATTTTCTTATGACAAATTTTATTTCATTGGAACTGAAACTGATTACTCTTTTGTCCTTTCCCACTCCTTTAATCCTTTTGTTTTTCCATTAAAACGAATTTTGAGTTATTGTTTTTCCGAACTTTTTTTCGTTAATCAATATTCATGAAACCTTTTTTGAACACTCTTCAATAAAACAAAACCATCATTTTCCAAATTTTAAATACGCAGAAACAGATGGATAGTGAGACAATCTTCATCCTCACATAAATATAATCCTTATTCCAAAGACACTTCTACACACCAAACTCTAATCTTCATTCTCACCAAACGAATAAACGAATCGTTTTTTTCCTTTAAAAGTTTTTTTAACACGTTGAAACACTCTGTGTTCCTCAAAAACTATAACCAAAAAAAAAGAAAAACATAAGTATATAAGAAAACGGCATTTACCAAACTACCCTCGCCACTCGTTGCATTGTGTAGTGGGCCTAGTCTTTTGTGGGCCGGCCTTAAGCGGACACGGCGTCTGTAACGGCGGCACCATACAGTTATACTGCAGACACAGCGAGCTGCTCACCGGAATTTCCGCCGCCGGGCTTATCTGTATTCCCGTCAAGAAGTTATGCTGCAGATACAGCGTCTGTATACTCGCCGATAACAACCTCTCCACGAAACTAGCCGGAACTTCACCGGTGAAGCGATTGCTGTTTAAGTAGAGATTCTCTACGCTTGAGAGAAGCGGAGATATCCCACCGGAGAATCGATTGTAGCTGAGATCGACGGTTGGGATCGTCACTTGATTCGCCGGCTGAATCAATCCGTAGAAGAAATTGCGTTGTAATTGAAGGTTTGTGATCGGGAAGGCGAAGATTCGACCGGGGATTGTACCGGTGAACCGGTTTAAGCTGAGATCGAGGTAGTTAAGCTGGTTTAACCGGAGTAAGACATGGTCTACCGGTCCGGTTAACTGGTTCCAAGCGAGTGAGAGGTATTGTAGCGACGGAGGGAGAGACGCCGGAGAGATTGAGCCGGTGAGGCTGTTGCGTTTGAGATCGATTCGGGTTAGGGTTTGTGAGAGAAACGGTGGTATTGATCCGGTTAAGTGATTGTGGCAGAGAATCAAATTGGAGAGCTCCGGTAAGGATCCGATTGACGGAGAGATAGTTCCGGTTAACTGATTGTAGCTCAAATCGAGTGTTCTAAGTCCACGAACCTCGCCGAGACTCGCCGGAATCTCGCCGGAGATGAAATTCCGGCTGATTGCGAGAAATCTAAGGTCTTTTAGCTGAGAGATTGTTGCCGGCAAAGCACCCATGATTCTGCCGGGGACAATGGAGAGCTCAGTGAGTGCAGAGAGTTTGCCTATTGCTGGGTCGATGCGACCCGATAAACCGGGTGACCCGGCTCTGGGGTCGCCGAGATTGAGAGAAATAACTTTTTCTCCGTCGCAGTAGACGCCGGCGAAGCCACAAGGATCAGAAGTGAAATCCCAAGACTCGAAGAACTTGGAACCTGGCAAATCATCGAGCGATTTACGAATTGCTTGCAGAGCCAAGAAATCAACTGGGTCCAGAATCGCCTTCGTGAAGAGCCCGAATCGAAGCAGGATCATCAAACACCATATCAACGTGGTAAAGCTCATCATCTTCTTCTTCTTCTTCTTCAGACTTAGCTGTTACAGGTTCAAGAAACAGAGACTATATATATACAAAAGAGAAGAACAGAGACAACCTGTAAAGCACAGAGCAAATGGGTAATGGTTTCTGATTTCTCGTGAGAGGGAAAGTCTCTGGTTTATGTGGTGGAAGTAAGGTGTTCTCGTGGGAGCTTCCGTGAGAGCTTTAATGGCGGATTATCAAACGATTAAAAAAGAAAGGTTTATCGAGAGAAGAGAAAGAGTAAACAAAATGGCTTGAGAAGGAAGCCAAAAACCAAGAAATTAATATTCTTCGTCTGTTTCTTCTTTCTTCTTCCTTTTTTTTTTTTTTTTTCATATAGAGAATATACGAAGATAAGTATATATGTTAAGTTACTTATCAATCAAGTTTGTAATCTAAACTGTATCTTTCTCTATGTATAAATAGAGTTGTACTCACATCATAATCAATAAGAAGAATATACAGTTTAACATATATATGTATTCTCTTTCCTCTTTGTTCTGCGTTTTTTACTTTCTTTGGTGGCTTGTAGTAGACGATGATATGAAAATTTAATGAAAGTCGGACAAAAAAACTAATTAAACTATCCGCAGTGGTGTAAGTGTGAAGGAGGGGTGTAAGATTTTTTTTATTATTATAATTTAAAGTGAGAGAGAAAAGAGAGAAAAAGAAATAAAGAGATAGAGTGTCTTACACCCGAGTGTAAACTTACACCCGGGTGGGAAGAGAGACAACTTTTGCATTATTTCTGTATTTTAAAATAGATACATTCTACGCAAAGATACACCACTGCGGTTGCCCATAGGATGCTAAATTAAGAAATTTGGGTTGTGTCAGTGAAAACATGGAAAAAGGTGCTTGTTTTTTTAGCTGTGGTTTTATGGGGAACAGGTAATTTGGTAAAACGGCTGTCCGAGCCTTAGGTTCGGAAAGAACCAGATTAGGTTCGGTGAGAGAGATGATAGAGGTGCCTAATTGCTAAAGTGTGTTGGTGTCTTCTCGTCACGTGAGTTTTGTGTGCGTTTCAGTCTTACTGTTTTGAGTGACAGCTTGGACGAGCGAGACTTCCGTGACACGTCAGCTTTCTGGTTCGATAATTACTTTATTGTACTATATTAACTTTTCAAATATATTTTGCTCGAATTTATTAATAACAAAACGTACTTTTAAAAGACAAAATCAGCGTTACAATTTTGATCTTCCTGATATTTAACACAAATTGTAACGCATATCGTGGGAAGTTTAACTTACAACAAAATTAGTAATATTATACTAATATATGGTTAATCAATGGTCAATGTAACTGATGAAAGTTTAGTCAAAAAAACAAAACGAATCCTCAATTTTGAGGTGTGTCCTAGTCTATCTAACTAAGCTTTACTATCTATCTACTTCCAACAAATCTTGCGACCAAAAGTGTATTTCACATCTACTAAATGTTTGGTTTGCCATAGGGCTTGTTTGATGAAGTTATAGCTAAACACATCTATCGAAAAAAAAATGTTTCCTAATCCGACTCTTTGCATAAATCAACAAATGTTTTGACAATTGTTTTCACTCGTTGAGATTTAGCTATTATATTAGTTATGACTTACTTCATTGACCAAAAAACAAACTTATTTAATCTATGTTTATATATGAAGAAATTTTTGATATGTTACGAATAAATAAAAATGAATATGAGAAAGACATAAAAGCTATGACAGTTAAATAGGTGAAAGAGAAAAAAAAGATTTGTAAGGTTGCACCAACTGTATAATTTTTACAAAGGTAGCTGGCAAATGGTCCTTCTATTCCGTGGGCGTAAAGGAAGATGATTGGTAAAAAAAGTTGGACAACGCATAAGAGATTGATGACTTTAAAAAAGGCAAAAGAAAATAAAAGTAAATATGGTAATTTTATTTCTCTAGTTTTTTTTTACTCATTTGGGTTTTCACAAAACTTGTTGTTTGTATGTAAAACCTGTATGAATAGAAGCAAAAAAAAAAGAAAGGAATAGGAGCTTGGACCACAAGTCTTAGCAACAACACATGCAGAAGATGGTCAGGTCAACATTTATAACGCTTACCCAATTTTAACACTTGTTTCACTACATACGCAAGCAACAAAATAGCTCGATTAATTCCTCTACTGTACAAGCTTTTGCCTTCTGTTTATTAGCAGATTCATCTCTACTTTTGATGTTATATACATGTACATTAGTTTCATAATGTGTAACTACCATTTTCTGAAAATAATTAAATCATAGCGTACATAAAAATACGTTTCAAATAATGATTTCGCTCTACTCATTCACATATACCAACCATACATAAAAATGATTTAGTATTCATTCTAAGAGAGACTAGGTAGTGGACCAAATTAGATTTATGAAAAGAAAACATGGCTTTGCAAGAAAGCCAAAGCAATAAGTTCCAATCACAATGAACAAAATTAAAAAGGTCTAAACCCTAAGATGGTCCCACTACGAGACAATTAACACACTCGTTTTGGGACTCTGTGTTTGTTTGGTGTGTCGTCGAATCCTCTCTCCATAGAAGGTAAGATCACTAGTAACCGATATAAGATTTTCTTTGACTTTTGAATCAGTCTAATGAAGAACCCTAAAACCAACCATGTTATACATGGATACTAAAAAAATTAATAAAGAAAACATTGGTTGAAAAGAAATAATAATAACTAAAATGATGAAGAGGGATAAGATAAAATGATGGCTAGAGAAAAAGATTTGTTATTGTTACACGCCTCCATGCCTTCAATTTATGTTTCATTAGTCTCTTTCACTTCACATACTCTTCTCTTTTTGAAAAGAAAAAATGCTTCATCAAGTGATTACCATCGACACATGGCTTCACAATTTTTGATTCCACTTATAAACAATCTATGATTTTCTTCGGCATTTTCTTTTTAATTTCGTTCCTAATTTGAGGTAATTCGGACATTGTATTAAATACATAACTAACCAGACATGCCCAATCCATTCTCAATCTATTGTCACAATCATGTCCTATAAGCCTTATAACAATAATGGTTAATAAAAGAGACCATGGAATCGTTATTCATAATTCAAACAAATCATTGTTGATTAATCCACACATAATGAAATTGCCTAAAGTGCTAACTAGTACCATTTTACTTTACGGCTTAAACCAAAATCATGAACTCAATAGAGTAGATCAGATTCAGAATTATAATGCAGAGAATTCTAAGTCATGATGGTCAGAACAAAGGCTCCAATTGGTGGTAGCATTGTGACAGGAATACATATAGACATGTCTAGTTATAAACTCAATTTTTACTCTTAGAACTCAATTAAGAGTCTAAACAAGTCAGGGTATCTGGCCAGGGACAGTGTTGCTGAACCTCATTAATCAAAATAGAACAACAACAACAAAAAAAAACCTCAGAGGAGTGTCGGCTTCATCATGTCATCAGCCTTGAACATTTGCATAATTCGAGAAACGCATCGGTCTAATTTATATCCACTTGAGGAATTGTACCACCAGCTTGGAGGATCTGTTGCTCTAACTGCAACAACATTACATAACAGAAACAGGAATATGAGAAGTAGCAAATGGTTGAGTAAAACATTGCAGTATAAAAGAATTCACGAGCAGAATTAAGTAGGTTTCCGCAAAGTTTAAAACTCACATTAAACAGATCCTGAAGTTTGGTCTTTAACATCTTATATTCATAATCCACCTGCTGCAAACACCTTAAACACCTGTACCAAATAACATGATCACAATTTGTGTGTCAATTAGAAGAAATTATAGTTTCTCATAATAAATTTTAGAGATCCAAGAACTTTTTGCATCAACAAGGTAAAAAATATACACTGGAGAAAAAAGAGACTAATTGTTTTAAACAACACTCACCCTTCACGGTTCTGAACATGGCAACATTCCTTGAAAGATATACACACATTTTTCACCCTCTGTGCACCAACACTGTATACAAAGCAGAGACTGAGCCGTTAAATCTAATGTAGTTTGGTCTCTTAAAACTAGATAAGTTATATGAAGCAGGTATCCTCGAAAAACACTCTTGACATACCTTGAGCTACTACCCTTGAGTTGATGCACACCTGAATCGACCTGTTTGAAATCCACATTATCTGGCCGCTCCCTAATGTGATAATAAACTCATAAAATGCTGTCATGAATGAAACTAACTACACCTCAAAAATGAATGAAGGAGGACTAGAGATGTGTATATAATAAGAGAAGCCAAAGAGAAACTTACAGGGATGCAGACATGGTATTAATAAGCTTGGAACAGTCGTCAAAGAAGAGAGAGACAACTTCAGCTACAAAATCAGGAGTGCCTTCATCTTGCAACTTTCTCAACTCCGAGAACTGATTATCCAGAAATCCCTTCAAATAAACAACAAAAATGACTATACATCATCTTAAAAACCCACAACTTCAAATGCAACACACTACATACACCTTAAGCTTAATATAAACCCAAAATGATCCCATTCCACCCCAACTAAGAAAATCAATAGCAACGAACCTGTTGATAAAGAGAAACGATGTAGTCTTGAAATTGTCTCTGCAACTGAGCAACGACGGTGGTGTTCATGGCTAAGTTGACCACGAACCAGAAAGGCAAAGAAAGATGGGTAAGAGCTGTTCAAAACATACAAATACCATCACTAGATAAGCCAGAAACAACGATGAATTGTATTTATAGTGTTTCCTCCGGAGATCAAGATTTCAAACTAGGCATAAAGTCAAAAGAACAAACTTCCAACTTGGGATCAAACTAAGAGATTCGAGAATCAAAATCGGAGGTGAATTCGCTGACGACATACCCCAATTCGTCGAAGATGAATGCTTGCAGCGACAGAGAGAGAGATGATGAATCTGATCGGAGCGTCAAAGCTACTACTTTCCGTTGACTGATTTTGACCATATTTATTGTAGGGGTTAATCAAGTAAATAACCATATTATTTTTTTATTATGGTTCCTGTATGGTTCCCATTATACCATGCTTGCTGGATGACACATCAAATAAATAACCAACTGTTACATTCTAGACCTTCTCCATTTAACCATGCTTGCTGGATGATACATCAAATAAATAACCAATCTATATGCAAGAACAACACCTATAACCTATACCTCACCTAGACCAAACCGGTTTAACTAATTGATATCTCTCTACAAATTCTCCCCTTTTCCTCATGTGTGTATTGGTGTAAAATCACAACCATTGCATTTCATTTATCAGAAATGGATTCTTGTATCCAAGAACTTCATTTCTCCCACCTCCATATCCCAGTCACGATCAACCAGAAATTTCTTGTACATCCATCCAGTCCAACACCTGCAAATCATCAATCTCCTCACCATAGTCTCTATCTATCAAACCTAGATGATATAATCGGAGCACGAGTTTTCACTCCCTCCGTTTATTTCTATCCGTCAACCAATACTCAAGAATCTTTGGTACTGAAACGACTTCAAGATGCTCTTGGTGAGGTTTTAGTTCCGTATTATCCACTCTCTGGTAGGTTAAGAGAAGTGGAAAATGGGAAACTGGAAGTTTTCTTTGGAGAAGAGCAAGGTGCGTTAATGGTGTCTGCGAATTCTTCAATGGCTTTATCTGATCTTGGAGATCTTACAGTGCCAAATCCAGCCTGGTTACCACTAATCTTTCGAAACCCAGGAGAAGAAGCTTACAAAATCCTTGAAATGCCGTTACTTATAGCTCAAGTAACGTTTTTCACCTGTGGTGGGTTTAGCCTTGGCATTAGACTCTGCCATTGCATCTGCGATGGTTTTGGAGCCATGCAGTTTCTTGGCTCATGGGCAGCTACAGCAAAAACCGGAAAATTGATTACAGATCCTGAGCCGGTTTGGGATAGAGAGACTCTCAAACCAAGAAACCCTCCAATGGTGAAATACCCACATCATGAATATCTTCCAATTGAAGAAAGATCGAATTTGACGAACTCCTTGTGGGATACGAAGCCATTGCAGAAATGTTACAGGATAAGCAAAGAGTTTCAGTGTCGGGTCAAAGGCATTGCTCAAGGACAAGACTCAACCTTAGTTTGCAGCACGTTTGATGCAATGGCTGCACATATATGGAGATCATGGGTCAAAGCCCTTGACGTGAAGCCACTGGATTACAATCTCAGGCTCACGTTTTCAGTCAACGTAAGAACAAGACTCGAAACCGTAAAGTTAAGAAAAGGGTTTTACGGGAATGTGGTGTGTTTGGCCTGTGCAATGAGCAGTGTCAACGGTCTTATTAACGATTCTATTTCTAAGACAACTCGTTTGGTCCAGGAGGCGAGACTTAGGGTTTCAGAGGATTACTTGCGGTCTATGGTGGATTACGTTGAGGTAAAGAGGCCAAAGAGGTTAGAGTTTGGTGGGAAGCTAACGATAACACAATGGACCCGGTTTGAAATGTATGAGACTGCAGATTTTGGATGGGGTAAACCGGTTTATGCAGGGCCAATTGACTTGAGGCCTACGCCACAGGTTTGCGTGTTGTTGCCTCAAGGAGGAGTTGAGTCTGGCAATGACCAAAGCATGGTGGTTTGCCTTTGCTTGCCTCCTTCTGCTGTTCATAATTTTACTCGGCTTCTGTCTTTAACTGATCATAAATAAGTCAATGGTGCAACACAATAGTCATATTAAGATGTCAATCACATAATCACATGATTTCGTATTGACTTCAAAAATATCACTGTCATGATTATTCCACATAAGAGTAAAGAGTTGATATCATTCCAATACTTATGAGTACTCAAAAACATATCCCCGATCAAACATAAGTCACATAACAAAACGAATTCCAATTCATCATAATCACTTAAAACAACAGGAGATACCAAAAAAAAAAAACATTGGTGTAGTTTTAGACCAAAGTGTTGATCTCCACATGGATCAAACTGTACAAAGATTAGGGCTCACTAGTAGGGTTTAAAACAACATAGAAACCCCAAATTCGAAAATATTCATTTTCTTTTCCTTTCAAGGTTTCAACCACGCCCCAACGACACCCATATATACCAAACTCCCATCTATAAAAATGTACATAATTTTTTGGCATATTCGGGCAGCCATATCTTATATAAAAGAAGAAAAGGGACAGGAAGTTATTACCACCAACTCGGAGGAAATCTTTATATAATATACAAACTCCAGAAGCCTTCAGGACTTTTGAACTATTTACCTGTTCAAATACAAAAATTAGGAAGAGAGCAAAGAGATCAGCTTCTCATTACTCACTTAGACAACAAATCATCATAAAGATGTCTAGAGGATTCACCGCAGAGAGACTCGAGGACGTGATTGTGGTTCCGAGAGAGATTTAATCTCCTACAAAGGAGACCATACCATATACCATTTCATCTCCTTGTAGTTTCTCTATGTTGTTGACGTTTAGATGATGACCATTAGTAACTTCATCTAACTTCTTTTTCAAGTGTTCTTCTTTTGGATCTGCTACTGCTTTACAGTGCTCCTCATGCAAAGCAAAACCAAAGCCCATAGGAGGTTTTCCTGTAGAGAGCATCTGTTCGTTGACAGTACTATCGGTGTGAATCGGTGGTGTGGTAAAGCCATTTGTGATCCTGGTTTCTTTGAGTGTAGAGAGGTTGGCTGTTACGGGATTCTCAATCCACCCATTTGTGTTCTTCTTCTCGATTTCCTTGTAGATCCCATTTACTGTTGGGTAAAGGGCTAAAGAAGACTTGAAAGAGTTGTTCAGATGATCCGAATCACGGAGATTCTCCATCTGTTTCGTTAAACCTATTTCCATTAAACCAAATGGTTACATCCACTGTGGCTTGAAATAAAACAACCCTAGATTTCGATCTCTTCATTCGAGAATATTTTATCTCTAGAACGTTCATTAATTACTAGGGAAAGAAATAATAATTTACCCTCTTCAGAACTTTCGGCGGACTCAACCGATCCTGGCTTAGAGTGACAGTTGATAATATCTTGGCATATTTTTCCATTAACTTGATGAGATCCCGATGCGGAGGTGTGATAACATTTCATGGAAAACCTATGTCAAACGTTCCATGATTCAAAGCATAAGCTATACAGATCAAATCAAACGTTTGGGAATATAAAAGAGAATATTTGGAAAAAAGGACAGGCTGTAAATAATCACAAGTTCGAATTCTTGTCCAACTAGAAACTTTCATCAAGCAATGCACAATACAAGAAGACAGCAAGATATGCAGAAATTTTTTGTCCAACATTTGGGAATACCTGTCTTCCAATGTTGCTTTGGTGCTGTGGAAATGGTCAAAAACTGGCAGCAGCTTTTTCTGTTTTATCTCAAGTTCATGAGCCGGAACCTTTTCTATCTCAAACTCTCCACCAGTGGAACTACTATCTCTTGGAGAATCCATAACATGAAAAGAAATCTAGCAACACATCAAGAAAGTAAGAATCAAGAGACAAGTACAGCTATATCAAAGAAAGGAAGAGTTTTTGACAAAAAAATACCTTTGAATTTTGCCACACTGGTAGCATCCCCGAGGTTACCTTTACCTCAAAGTTAGAAAGATAGCAATGTGATCTTTCAGGGGGCTTCTCAGAACAACTTATCAAATACTTATCTTCACCAAAATGGCTGTTGATGTCAAGGGAAAGACATGCAACCTCATGGCTTGTCAAGTTATTTGACACAGTCTCTAAATCATATTGCTTTTCAGTGATACTTCTGGGAAGTCGTTCCTCAGTCTCCAGCCAGTCAGACCTTCTACATACATCCCACCACTGAATAGGCTCAACTTTGACCCTCAAGTCATCCTCCTGAACTTGAACATGAGATGTTCTTTGCACTGTCGAACCATTTTCAGGTGATTCTGTGCAAACTGATGGCAGAAGTTCATGCTGCACCACATGGCCTGATGGAGTATAGACTAAGACATGCTCCAACGCGTTAGTCCGGGAGTTCAGCTGATGGTCATGAGTGACGGATTTATGAAAAACAGCAGCCACGGCACCCGATGGTACAAAAACTTTTCCAGTTGCAGCAGTAGCAGCATTGCTTACTGTGTTAAGCCACCCAAAACTGCTATACTTTATTCTGCTTACAACAGAAAGGGCAACAGCTGGTGGTGGCAATAAAGACTGCTGATTATTTGACAACGATTGAGTAAACCACCATGACAAGGATGAAGCTGGAAGTCGGGTAGGCTCCTCACCCTCACAAGGTTGAATCGCAGCGTCGCTACCAGACGAGTTTAAAACAAAAATATGGCAAGTACCCTTGGATGAAATAATAGCCACCCACTGACTCTGCTGACTAAAGCAAATGTCCTGGACAATCTGTTAAAAAGAGCAGAAAAAATCGAATCAAGAAAAGAGAACATTGAAAAGAAAAGGACATAGGTCAACCCAAAAGTGTACTTACAGCTGAAGTGATTCCTCTATGCAGTTTGAAAAGATGCATATGAGAAGATTCCCACTCATAACTTAGGTCACCAGGTGCATTATGTGAACGAGATGGCATGATCTGAAAGACATTGATATTGTTCCCACACACTGAAGCAGTAACCAATAGAGTTCCACTAGGATCAAAGCAAAGTGCTGAGATAGGACTCGTATGAGCCTTGAACTGTGATACTAAAGCTCCAGAAACAAGATCTTTAACAGCAACCTGTTGGACGAACATTCAAATAATATCACAATCTGGCAATAACAAAAAAAATTAGCAAGAGATCAAAGTAAGTGACTATTGATTAAGATCATTGGTTCAGGAACCCAGGTAAAGTAAAAACTTTGTGCTTTGAAATATATCAGCGATGCCTTAGTAATGACTGTTAGACAACTCTAGTGTAAGAGAAAAGCATGACTCAAGAATTGCTCGCAATGTTCGGATCCAGAATAAAACTAACCATTCCAGCATTCTCTGCATCTGATCCAGTAACCCCACCAACTTTCCAGATTGAATTTGGTGATGCTGGAGAAGTAGATCCATCAGGGAGCATATCTTGACAGTATTTTGACAATGTTTTGTATCCCATGTCCCCCAGGTTGATTAATCCATTGGCTAACTGCTTGCTGGACTCCATGGCATAACGGGCCATAATACTACTTCCACCTGATGATGAACTTGGGCTGAGACTGGGTGAAGACGTAAAAGTCTGTGGGCTTAGGCGCCCTGTTTTCATGGTCATGGAACTTTTGGACGCATATGCAAGCCACCTTGGACCTACAGCCATCGGACCATAGCCAACATTAACCCTGATTGTCCCTTGTCTAACTGGCTGGGGAACAGGATAGGTTAGAACACTGAACTTATTTTCCAGAGTAAGTGCGTCACAGCAATATATCTGCACAAAACAATTGGAAACCATCAGTGTAGGGCATAAGAACAAAAGATAAAGAATACATTCAATACAAGCAAGGTTCATTTGGTCTCAAGACAACTACCAAACACTTCCCTTGCCAATCATCTAAGACCAAGTACTATTGGTATGGAAGAATTTTATAATAAAGAATCTGAATTTCTTGAACCGCACTAATACTCACTTGATTTGCAAGGCCAACAGCGACTACTCGGGAGCTGCATCTAATCATGCAAACAGATGACCGAAATCTCAGGACATATACATAACTGTGGGACCTAAGGGAGTAAAAGCGAACAGTGGTAGGATAATTGATGGCATCCCCGGCTTTAGAGTCTGATTTACCATCTCTTGCTAATGAACCATTCTGGGAAAAACTGTGACCCAAACCAGTGCCGCTTGTGTCATCCCCAGCAACAACCAGCAAAAGAGGATGTGAGTTCCCAAAACCCTCATGATCACCAGACCTTGCAGGTAATGGCTGCATCTGTAAGAATGAAACTGGACCACCTCGTTTAGAGACGAGTTCATTAAAATTAGAGGCATCCTCAACATCAAAGACTTGAAAGCCATTCTGATAACCGAGTAAGAGAACATGTCTGGTGACATGTTGACTCAGTTCAAGAATGCCAAAGCCAGCCCATGTCACCTGCTCATGAAAGAGGGGGAAAAGGAGTTGTTGACTCTCCATCAGCAGGAAACAAGGGAAGAAAGTGACTACCAAAAGAAGGATGCAGAACAAAGAAACCTGGGTTATACATTTTAAGAACCAAAACGAAAATTTTATGGCAAAGAAAAATCATACTCATCACACAAGCTAAATGAGAGACGCACAGAAAGAATAAAAGAGATTAGAAGAGACGCAGGCCATACTTTTCTAACCTAGAATTGAAAATATAGCAAAACCCATTTCAAAGAGGGTCAACAGGGAAAAAGGAACTAGACACCTAATACATAAATTAACCAACCACAACCAACAAACTCAACACATAATTTCACATCAGAAAGAAGCACTTGCAAATTTTCTACTAAACCTATGCAATCATCTGGACACAGCAGCTAAAGCTAGACACTATGAGATAATGAAATAAACCCACCAACCATCATTCCACTAAATGTTTCAAAACAGGAAAGAATCCCAAATACGTCTTAGCTTTTAAATGATCTAACAAAATAGCAAAATCCAACACAAAAGCAAGTATCCAAACAGTAACTGCAAAACAAGAAAAAAACAAGGGACCTGATCTTTGTCATCTTCAGCAGCGGAAATTGAAGCAGCGACGGAGGCTCCAGCGGAACGAACAGACGACGCAACGTTGGTGGCGTTAGCCGATACAGTTTTGAGGCAAGAAGATATAATCTTAAAGGAATTCGGTAACAAGCCACTGTTCTTCCCTTTCCCCTTCTTCATCATCTTCTACTACCGAACAAACACCTAAGAGACGAGCAACAAACTCACAACGAAACAAATAAGAAAATAACCGAACATCGCTCCTTATTTATCTCGATCATCAACCGCCACCATCATCACCCCCCGAATCAACCACGGAGCATATCCTCCGATAACCACCGACGAACAGATATAACATCCGATGATAAAATCCGTGGATCTCTCTCTCTCTACCGATAAAAAACTCCGAGTAGTGTTTGACTTCAATCAAAAGCTCTCTCTCACAATTTTTTTGTTGTCTTCTCGACTACTACTTCTCTCTTACCCGTTCGTCTTTGATTTTCAGAGAAAGCGATTTTCACCTTAAGCCAATTTTTTCCGCCATTTTTTTTTTTTTTACAGACTTATCATTTAATTTAAATAATACTATATGGATAATCGTCGGTTTCTTCTTACTTTATTTTATTCAGTTTTATACGGCCCGACTTTCCAACTTGTTTACTTTTTTTCCTCTTAAAAAAAAAAAATTGAAGATAATTTTCGACCGGATTAAATAAAAAATTTAATAATCTCCACTTAACCCGGAAAATTAATTTGTAGAACCTATCTCGTTACCAAATATAAAAAAGTTACATAGCGCTAATCTGCAGCGTAATGGTCAAATCTGGTTTACCTATACTCAAATTTATTGCTCTCCACATAAATCAAATTTCGATACGACCATACAATACAAACCTCATATGTCAATTTATTGTGTGTTGTTTAATGATAACATGAAAAAACATTAGAATTATCTAAAACAACAAGTTTCTTTTAACCAATGTATCAACTAGCAATTTTATAAGAATGCTAGAGATGATCATCAGTTTCGAGGAGTTTTAGGCATATCAACATAATCACAAAACTCTGCTTCTTTCACTACAGAAAAATCAAACAAAGAAGCAGTGAATGCAGATAAAATAAAGAATCAACAAAGTTGCACTAGCAAGATCTTAGTGCTTCACCTCCATTTACACTCTCTCGCTTCACATGACTACTTGTGTGCATACAAGAGCAAACCTCCGTTTTTCGACCAAAGGCTAATAGCCTATCAGTATGTATGTATATTATGTGACTTGTTGTTGTTGTTGTTGTTGTTGTCTGCTGCTATATTCCTTTTCCAAGAATCCAAATGTCATCTTCAGACGATCCTGCAGATTTACTAGGATGTTTTTCGTCACCCTTTTCTGATGTCTAGTGCTCTTTAGCCATTCAATCCCAAAGTATACTCGCACATATGTTGTCTTTGGTTTTGATGCCGATTCTTCCATTTGGTATCTTAGATGGAGATTAAAATAGTCACCCAGTGGTACTCCATGGAGTGTCATGACCTCTTCGACAAGCCACCCATTCTTCTCTGGCACTAGGGACTTTTGCTGTGTACTGGTTACTTCTCCTCTATAACGTGATATCCTCTTATCTCTGTAGTACGTCTGCCTCTCATACACATCAGCCTTCTCTGACTCCCATGGGCTGCATGAATAGCTCTGGCAACCCGCTCTCTCCATAGCCTTTCGATCCATTTCACCCCCACCAAACAACTCCATAAAGAAACTTACCTAGAGAGTTATCATAATGATGCGTAAGACAATTTCAAAACTCATATACATTTCCACACCACAGTTGCTTTACCAATGAAAGAGAAGAACTCACCGGGACAGGGAGAGTCAAAGAGAAGACCTCAGAGAATCGCACGTCATCAACACCCAAGAACAGACCACTCTCTTCACTTTGGAGTTTCTGCTCTGATTCCTCTTCAACAGCTTGCACTTTCTGCTCTGGAGTCAAGGATTTTGCTTTCCACAGAGCCATTATTGTCCTATAAACGCAAAAACAAGTACAAAAGTCTATATAAATCTTATTATAATAAGTGTTCATTTCTACTAAGGGTGTAACTCTTGATAGTTAGTCAATAGGCATCCACGTCTAAACATATCTAACAAAAGCAGTTGATACTACAGAGGAATAGTACCGATTTTCATATTCAGATGAGAAAATGGGCATATCCAAATTAAACTAAGCATATTGATTGGGGCACAGAAAATCTAGTAGGACGTTCATAAAAGCAAGCACGCATATAACAAATAATAGGAAAGACTTATCACTTACTTTTGTGCCACATTGAAAGATACAAATGAGTGGAAATGGAACTTAAGCCTGCCTTCCTCATCATGTGTCTTTGCGCCTATCCTCGCGTCCATTCCTCTATTTGGTCTGAGAGTCATGACAATAATGGGACTCCCCATTGAGGCAAGAGTGGGAGGAAGCACTTGAATATCCTCTATATCTTCCCACAGGAAAAAGAATTTTGTTTTGTTACCAAAAAGGCTTGCATAAAAGCCAACAATTCTTGCAGACAGGAAAAGACGACCCTGCAGAAGCAAAACTTAATTACATGTGTTATAATCTCTTCATTGCTAAGGAAAAAAGCTGATGATGAATGCGGTTGAATACTAAAAAAAATGTGATGTACATCAAGAGCTCCTCACCTGCAAAGGCATTTTCCGCTTTAAGTGACATGTGAAGTCATTGATTAGAAATTCTTCTTGTGGGAGACCAAAGAGCTTCTGAAAAGCTGAATTTGTTTGAGGAGACCGCACATTAATCTGAAATTTCGATTCAGCAGATAAGAACGCATAACAACACTACCAGTTTATATGTTGATTGAGAGAACAAAGTAGTAGCCACATACCTTCTTCCCCACCTCTTTCTCCATTTTATTTAAATAGTCTCTGACAACATCTCCACCTCCTGTATGATCCAAGAAAATCCTCAAATGCAGTTTGGATTGACAAGCCTGAGCCAGTTTCCCTTGAAGTGGAACCCAAACATCCGCTAAATCAGATATATTAGATCTCACAAAGTTGATTTCGGCATTCCCCAATGAAACAGCTTCGTCAAAAGGTCCGTCGAAATCGAAAACTTCAACATTCAGTACAGAAGGAGGATCAGCCATCGCATCAAATTCAAATATTTCTGCACAAACAAGATTCCAACCCTCAAAAAACTTGTGACGACAAATCAAAGAGTTGAAACATTCAAGAATTGAAGCAAGACCCATTCTACCACTAAGATTGAGGACAAGACCCATGCTACCACTAAGATAACTGGACTTAAAATAAACCATAGAGCAACCATTTACCATTCCACTGAGGATTAGATTTCTGGAACTTGATGGAGCTGGTTCTCGTCTTTCCATTGGAAGTAAATACAATATACGGATCACAATGCCCGCTTGGATCTACAGCTGCTAGATCGACTCCCTCAATTAGAGCAACAGTTAGCAACCAACCATCTCCATGCGCTTTGATGCCATGATCACTGCCTATAATTGGATTTGACAGTTAAGGATCAGTCGGATACACACATCAGGCTTCCAATGAGAGGCCACAAGACAGAATATGAAATAGTCGATGGTGTATCTTCATGGATGTTACCTTTCTGTTTTCTTGCCTGCATGAAACGGGAAATCAGTTGCAATACTCTTTCGCACTGAAGAACGAGAACCCCACTAACAACAAATTCTCCAATTGAATCCGGTAAATCAAGGCCATTAAACTCAAGCCCTTGGATTGCACTAGGTATGGCAAACACAATATGGACAAATACATAAATACCAATCAAGAACGTGGAGAAGACAGTGAAATTGGCAAAATATTGTACAGCCAATTTCCAGTCTGATTGAGGCTCAGCTTGCAAGGAAGAGAGGGCTTGCTCCTTGTTCACCCCAATATCCTTTGAATCTACAGGCTTTACACTTTGAGCCAACAAATTGGCATACTGTTCGAAGTTGTCTTTTAGACCTTGTCGGGCTCCATTCTCTATCATACCTTTCATCATAGTGCTCTGAAGAAAATTCAATCTCCATGAAACTACCAAACGGGAACACTGCTCCCCAGATGGCAACTCAGGGCCAGGAGAGATGCAGTAAAGGACTTCAACCTTGAAGGTACTTCCGAATGGAACATCTGGAGTGGCAACACTTGCTAAAACGGCGTAAACCTCTCCGTCTGCTTTGAGGTATGTCTGCTCCTCTGTGCCTTTGACAGCCTTAATCAGTTTGGTTGGAGCCTTGAGGTAACTTACAACCCGCTTAACACTCTCGCCATCATTTTCACCTTTCCATGGTCCAATCTGAACTTCCGTGGTCCCTTGCAATTCAGTAAATGACGCATATAAACTTGAATCCGATGCGAAAAGCAGAATGTTAAGATCTGATGGGGAAATCATAAACAACTGGTCCACAACGACACCACCAGGTAGATTACTAGGAGGTTCACTTCCCTGATCTTTCGACTCCATTACCTTCAATAATTCCTCAAAGGAAGCAGAAGATGACTCATCTTCAGACAGCTCAAGGGAAAAGACTGGTCTAGAGGTCTCAGATGGTTCAGATGCATCAATGCTCCTACTAGTGGACGGTGTAGGTGTGGCGGTAATAGCATTCTTCTGAAAAATCTGAGTGAATCGACCGGCAAAGGTTGTCTGGGGGATAGATGAAGCATCATCTGATCTAGAAGGAGAGGCACAAGTGGAGGGGTCAATAGGTGATTCCAGTCTCAAGTCAGGACTCCTCGAAGCAGAGGCTTGATCCCCAGTAGAAGTCAAATCAAGAACCGAGTTCTTCTGACTGAAACATATCTTTAAAAGGATCTCACCTGTACAAGATGGATCAAAATAAAAAATGAAAATTCGAAACTAGCGTCAACGTAGTTAAAGACAAATGAAGGAAGGAGGACGTACCACAATCCTTTTTGGAACCTTTCTTCTTTGGGTTAAGAGGATACCAAACAGTGCCAAGAGATTGATTCTCTGCATCGAAAACAAGGGAAACAGAAACTCTAACCTGACCAACGAAGTCATCGTTGAAGTATTTATCCTCATCAAGAACAGAGACGACGAGTTCGTCATTCAAATCGTCGACGCCAAAACTGAAATCTTCAGCCCATTTGGGGTTCAAGTTCTTCTTCACTACTTTGGTCCGTGACCTCTGTTTTCCCAGCTGCAATCTGACGTAAGGGTCGCTAAACCCATTGAGATCCATAGCCGGTAGATTCCTCGCTTCCACGACTCGGACCTGAAGCTTCATCTCGACGACGATGAGCTACTCCCTCCAAGGGATGCACACAGTGGAAATTGACGATGGCGAGTAGAGGGAAGAACGATCCCAGAAATACGAAGAATGGAGAAGAAAACCTTGAAAAATCAGCAATGGAGAAAGCCACACAAATAGGGAGAAAATTCAAAATTGGAGATGAGAGAGAGAGAGAGAGAGAGAGAGAGAGAACTTTCAAATGGGGGGAAATTGATCATTGAGCATGAAAAAAGGGGATTTTGGCTGGAAATAAACCCTAATTTGCTTCAAATCGGAAGAAGTAAACATTAACAACAACAATGATAAATCCAGAAAGTCCTCGGCGACGAAGTCTTCGTTAATGTCTTCTTCTTTCTTTTTTTTTTTGGTTTGGTCAACGTTAATGCCTGTTTGACTTTTCATACGCGAAACTTTCATAAGTGAAGCTATCTGTATTTTTTTTACCATTGCATTGGCGCCCTTCATATTATTGATCTGTAATTGTGGCCAAACACTTCTTTCTTGGCGTCGATTTATTTACAAAACCAAAAAAAATGTATAGTTTATGGTGTTGTTATATGGATACATTAATTTGGGTTGGTGTAAATGTAAATTGTTTTCCAAAAAATTTGTTTAGTAAGTTTTGTTTGTATTTCGATGGTATTGTGGAATATTCCTCGGACAAAAAAAAAACGAAAGGATTATGTGACAACGGTAACAAAGAAAATACGGTAAGGTAAGGTAAGCCACGTGTACTCTCTAATTGGCTTGGTAGTTAAAATCATTCAAAAAGCCAAGATGGGGGTTATTAACCAAAAGCTGTCTTCTTCAGAGTTTTTACAAGTTTAAACTGGTAAGAAAGCTTTCACCCAGTGCGAGCGAAACGAGCTTGAATCCTCCTCTGGATTGTCCCACGACAAGACGGACAATCCATCATTCCTTCTTTCTCGTGAAGCTGATTGCATTTAATGCAAAGAACTTGGTGAGCACAAGGCAAGAATATCACACTCATCTCTTCGGACAAGCACATCACACATTCTCTTTCTCTTTTCACTTTCGTCATCCCAACATTCTCTCTTTTTGTTGCCTTTGACTCACTGCTGCCTTTCTTCAGTGCAATGATTCTCGAGTAGTCTGATTTAAGTTTCAGCTCTGAGATCTCTCTCTCAAGTCTCTTGATGTTATCTATGTAATATTTCACGTCAGTTTCTGCTTTCCCTTTGATCCGCTCTTCTTCCACTTTTCCAAGTGCTTCAAGTTCCTTTGTTTCTTTCTTTATCAATGATGCCTGAGCACTGAGTTTCCCTTTGGCTGTTCTTTCTTGCTTCAAAGCAGCCTGCAGAGGAATTTTCGTTAGATATCTCCATCAACTCCTGTAACTAAAAACAATCCTTTCTCAAACTTACAACATCGACCAAACCTAGATAAATAAGAAACATCAATTGCAATCAACAAACTCTTGATATTACTACACTTCATTACTAAAGCTACTTAAAACCACAAGGATGCAGTAGACTAAAATACACTTGATACTGACATTTTTTTCCCTTTAATTTCTCGCATTCCTTAGATATAGCAAATAGCAACGTACAAGGCGACATATATGTAGCCAAAAGAATGAAATCGTTACCAGAAATACGAATATGAAAGGAAGGGACGTTAGCAGATGAGACATATGGTGAAGTGCAGGTAGCTAACGATACACATCATAAGACAAGAAGACCTAACATATGTCTACAAAAGTGGCTAACCTCAATTTGATTCTGGCGATTTTTTGCTTTGGTAACTTCTTTCTGTAGCACTGCTGCCTTATCCCTTTGACCCTTGAGCTCTTCCTGCAACAGAATTTTTTGCCCTTCCCACGAGTGAGTATCCTTCAATGATCTTTGCCCTCTTTCTTTTGCTTCTCTACAGCTCTCAGCAGACTCAACAGCTTTTATCTTAGCAGCTTCCATCTCTTTCTTCAGTAAAGATTGTTCCAGCTCGAGCCTGCGAGCAGTATTGTGAGCTTTTTCCAACTGGCTGGTCGCATTCTTCAATGCAAAATCCATCTCAGACAGCCTTTTCCTAGTGTTTTCTTCCAATAACTGCTTCTCTTTTTTATACTGTTCTGCCTCTTCTCTCTCTTTCCTTAGTGCCTTAAGCTCTGGTTGGTCCTTAAGTAGTCTACCAGTTGCTTCTTTTACTTTCTGATTAGCCCAGTCAGTCCAGACCTGCATTTCATTCTGCAGATCATTCACTCGGGGAACTAGCTTTAGAATCAATTCATCTTTCTTATCACGGGGAACATATATACCCAGAGCTGCATCATATGGGATCCCAGCATAGTAATCTGGTGCTAGCTTTGCAGACAGAGATGCCTTTTCTTCAGACTTAGAACCAGACTTCTTTTCTGAAGCTGATGGTACCGAAGAATCAGACTTCTTTTCTGAAGCTGATGGTACCAAAGAATCAGACTTCTTTTCTGAAGCTGATGGTATCAGAGTTACAGACTCAGAACCAGACTTTTTTTTTGAAGCAGATTTTACCGACCTAGCAGGTAAGGCAGTTATATAGCCCTTTGCATCTACCATTACCACAGGTGAATCTAACTTACTGTTCTTTCTTACAAAACAGCCGCTATCCTCAGCTAATGAAAGTTTCACTCCAATCTCTGCTGTTATCTTCGGTGAAGAATTTTTTGCCACAAATTCAGAAGATGATTTGACTCTTTTCTCTAGAAGGAAGCTGCCAACTGATGCAAACTTTGCCGCCTTATATCCACTGCCTTTGCTGTAAGTCCTAATTTTTTCCACACATGATTTTTGCCGAAGCATAGCTATCTCTTTTTTAGTACGGCCTTTACGACAAGATACCATTTTTTCATCAGAGACTAGAGTAAACGATGTACTTCTCATGCCTTGACAAGAAACAGTGCTACCTGAGCATACTTCTTTTCCCGGTGTTGTTCCACTAGACTGAGTTTTTTTGGAGTTGGGTGAATTTGGGAAGTTTCCAAACTTGAGTGGCTCATTCCGATTGCCTTGAGGATTGGATTGTGGAGGCTTTGGGTTATCTGGGTCACTAGAGTTTGGAGGATTAGATTCAGCACCAAGAGATTCGGAATCAAATGATTTACTCGAACTCACCAATCCATCGCCTTCAACTTCAAAGGCTTGCAAGACATTCAAGTCGCACATCAAAAGCCTCCACATAGCTTCAACTGTTGATAGGGACGGCCTAACCTCCTTAACAAGACTTACCATTTCTACCAACGTATACGAAACAAGCTGTTGTAAATCCTCAAACACATAGTCTCTTGAACCAGCACCTTCGTTTCCAACCTTGAGAACACTCAAGGTGTTATTGACAATGTTTGACATAAGATTATTGCCTCCACAGTAGAGCCTACAGCCTGATATAGCTTTCAGAACTTCGTCATCGGTGTAGCCACAGTCAATAAGCTCCTTCATTGCATTAAGGAAGAGCGTGAGCAAATTTGATGACAACAATTCTTCAAGTTGACAGGCAAATGGGTCATCCCATTCGACAGATTCAGAGTCTTCAACTTGCAGCTGATTAGAAACTTCCCCAATCAATCCATTTCCGCTCAAATGGTTCTGAGGTTTCAACGAAGGTAACTCATATGGAGGGAATTCAGTGAGGGAAGCAGCATTTGGTTGAGAAGGATCAGCTAACTTTCTCTTGTTTTTCCTTCCTTTTTCCTGTGGTGACACTGTAAAGGCTTCTACTTTGTCAACATTGAGACCACAACCATTCATTTCTTCTTGCTTCTGAACCATACTCATCACCTTTTTCACCCATTACACATGAACATCTAAGTTAAGCACAGAAAAAAACCGTATAATAACATAGATACGAAATTGTTCATATGCAAAATCCATTAAAGTAACAAAGATGACTTCATCTCCTAGTTAAACGTGATTCAATCGCCCACTAATGCAATCCCAGAAACACGCCAAACAAAAAACTTTTTTTTTTTTTTGCGAGTAAACGTATAGAGATTCCTCAAATCTAAAGCGTACTACATTCTGATTGAGTGCTTAATCATCATGCAATTCAGAACCGTCACCGAATCGAAATAAAAGAAATCCAAATAATCGCACGATCATTCATTCAACCCAAAAACAATCACGAGTTTACCAAAATGGATTAAAAAGAAAAAGGCCGTAAACTGACCTTCAATGAAGACGATAACGGCTTAAGGAGAACGGCGCCGGAAGAAAAACAGCGGGAAATAAGATCGGTAGCGAGAAATAGAGAGTGAGAGAGCGAAGACGAGTATTGGTTTTGAGAGTGTGGAGAGAGCGAGAGAGACTGAAAGGGAAGAAGAGAGCCGGAGAAATTGGCCGTGAAACACTGTTTCGTGAATAAAAGAAGAAGAGGTTTGGTAATTGCTGTATCACTTGGATTCTCATGAGGGTACTTTAGTCAATTCACAAATATTCGTCTCCGACCCAAAAAGGGCAGCGAATCTTTTGGTTATTTTGTTTCTGCATCTGTAGATTAGATCCTTGACAAAACGCACTTTAGCTACAAAAATCGATACAGATTAATTGATGAATGAAAGAAGAAAGCTGTCTCCACAAGACATAACTCGATTAATCATAACCTGATGTATATAAGTACTCAAATTCGAGCAACAAGCCCACATGATCTAATACACGTTACAAGTCTCTGTTGAATCGGTGACAAAAACGGGATGGTTTCACTTTTTCCTCTTCGTGCGTCTTCTTTCAGCTTCATTCTCTGCTACCACAACGTGAAACTCTGATCCAAGCATGTCTTGTATGTCAATATTCTTTGAGTTACTGAGGTTAACAGTCTCTATGATTACTTCTAGAGTCACGGTGAAGCCTAGATTAGACAACACGCGTATCACATTCCCGATTCTGCATATGGTTTGTCGAGTCTCGGGTGGAATATGGTTTTGCTCTTTTCCTGTGGAGGAGGATGAGATCATCTCCTCATCTTTCTGATCATCTATCGCCATAGGATCTCTCACTTCAACATGTTCTCCAACCCATATGAAACCATTGCAGCCAATAATCAAATCAATCCCAAGACTTTCTACGTAATGAAAGTGATGTTTGCTTCTCTTGACCAAGTAAGGATCGACCTTCAGAAGTTGTCCCTTCTCGAGCTGTAGCGCGATTCATGGATTAATCAATGTTCAGAGGAAGAGACTAGCAAAAGGTATAACTACATGAGCATGTGACCAAATCAGAACCAACCTTGCCATACTTCTGGCTTCTGGCTTGTAACTGCAAGCTACCATCATGCTGAAAGTTGCGTACTTCAGCCTAAGAGTTTGAACAAATCAAAGAGGGAACCTTTTTTGGTCAGTTTGACTTATGTGTTCAAAGATAAAGAAGATATGTAAAGACTGGAACAATATTAATCACAGGACTTACACATACGACATCGTGCTCTACAAAGATATTCCGCATATTGAGTTCATCCACAGAGGTTCTTCGCCTCTGCCAACATCAAGAAACTTCTATATCAATGAAGTCGACATACAATGTGGAAGCCAAACAAGGTAAGCCAGCAAATATCTAAATGGCAAAATATCAAGACTCAAACTGTACCTGAATACCATCAGGCATGTTCATGGAAGAAAGCATCAGTACTCCATCCTGAGTAAAGTTGAGCTCCACTCTCCAACGTTTCTGAGCAACCTGAATAAGCAAATGTCCAATGTGATTGAAACCCTTATGTTAATCTCTCAATCCAATTTCAAAATCCAAAACACCAATTCAAAAAACTACCTCAATGACACGGCCTACAACAATATCACCAACCTCAGGCTTATACCTAAAACGTAGATCGTCAAAACCATCAGTTCTACTTAATCTCAGAGTAGAGAGTCAAAATCATTCACATTTCCTGGGAAACTAAACAAATTCGAAGATCAATCACAGACCTGGCTCGCAAGGTGCGTACATAGACAAGCTTATCAACACGCTCCACTACTCCACAGACCGTTGCCAGTAACTCACCATCGACCTCGGAAGTTCCGTGTCCCCTTGAATAAAAAAACCAATCGTGTTGACAAAAAAATTTCAATCCAGAACGGAGAAAGAGAAGAAATTTACTTGAGGAAGGCATCGTCATGATTGACGGGAATAGAGTCGGTGACGATAACAGAAGCGTCAGAGTTTGCCGTCGACGAAAGTGATTGAAGCCGCTCGATTGCTCTCTCAAACCTAACCTTCTGCGTCTGGCTCAACGGTAACTGTAGCTTTCTCAGCACCATCACAGACTTTCTCTTCCTCTCTATCTAGCTCCAGCAACACAACAATGGCGATGCAAAATGGGGGAAGAAGAGCAAAAACCTCGACGTTGAACGAATTTCTAGGGTTTTGGGTTATTCGTTGGACTAACAGATCCAACTTCTGGCCCATTTATAAACGTGAGGCCCATTTCTCTAATTAATCTGATAATTTGACGCCATAAAAAATATTAAAAAAAGAAACGAAATTAGACGTCTCTCCAGGCTCCAGCGACAACAAGCTTCAAGTCTTTTGTGATCTTCCTATTTCTGACGCAAATTCGTATCCTTCACTCTTCAAATTCATTCTTCCACGGATCAAACAAATTCTCTGAGAGTACCAATTGGTAAGATCTAAGCTTTACGCTATGAATTTCTTCAAATCCGTCTTCTCCGACGACCTAGATCCTCCCGGAACCGAATCCGAATCCGATTCACCAAAACACAGCGAAGAGAAAGAACATCCAGAGCAATCTGACCCTAACGACGACGGTGGATGGAGCTTCGGCGGTCTGATGAAAACTATAGCCACCAGATCCGAATCCGTGATTGA
Organism: Arabidopsis lyrata subsp. lyrata; assembly: GCF_000004255.2. NCBI lineage: Eukaryota > Viridiplantae > Streptophyta > Magnoliopsida > Brassicales > Brassicaceae > Arabidopsis > Arabidopsis lyrata. Next base: position 988,624 of record NW_003302555.1, on the reverse strand, counting down.
AACCTACCGACGAGATCTCGAAGAATTTGGTACAGGTTTGAAGAAGGAGATCGAAGTGGCTCAGGGATCGCTTGGTACTGTGGGACATGCCATTGATGAGCTCGGGAACACGGTGCTAAAAGGTACGGCTGAGATCATTGCTCAAGGTAAGGAAGCCATTTTAGCCGCTGGTAATGAATCTGATTCTTCTGATAACAATAGTAGTCAGAGTTTTGGTCGTCGTGATAGCTTCAGTTCGAAACCCTATAGTCGTTTCGATGCTCAGATTCGTGCTGTTCAAGGCGATCTCAACACTTACTGTGAAGAGCCTGAGGATTCTGCTGATTACCAAAAGTGGGAATCTGGGGTTTCTCTGGATGAAAAAGCTGAGGAGATGGAGAAATTGTTTGAGGAAAATGGTGATATGAAAGGAGTGTATAAAAGGGTTGTTCCGAGTATGGTTGATCATGAGACTTTCTGGTTTAGGTATTTCTACAAGGTTCACAAGCTCAAGCAAGCCGAGGATTTAAGGGCTAATCTTGTGAAACGAGCAATCTCTCTGGATGATGAAGAAGAATTGAGCTGGGATATTGATGATGAAGAGGAGAGCAGCGAGAAAGTTGTTGAAGCTACCAAAGAAGTTTCAAGATTGAAACTTGAAGGGAATGATGGTATGGGTAGTGGAGATGTGAGCGAAACTGTGAAAGATGAAGTGAAAAGTACAGATTCAGTGGCTAAAGTGAGCACACAAGAGGAAGTGAAAAGTGCAGATTCAGTGACTGAAGTGAGCAATGTTGGTTTGAAGACAGATACAGATTCTGAGGGAAAGAAGGAATCCGATGAGGAGGAAGTTCCAGAAGCAAAACCAGTTGTTGAAGCTGCATCTCCTGCGTCTGTTGAGGCTCCAACCCAAGATTTGGTCAAACCCAAATCTGACGAAGCTGCTCCATCCCAAGAATCAACTAAACCAGATGTGGCTGCTTCTTCATCAACTCAACAACCATCTGAAGAGGATTTGGGATGGGATGAGATCGAGGATATGAGTAGCATCGATGGTAAGGATACGAGGCGGTCTGGTGGTAGTCCAAACAGAGCTGAGCTGCGTAAACGTCTGAGTGCTGCAGAGGAAGATGAAGATTTAAGTTGGGACATTGAAGATGAAGAAGAAGAAGAATCATCATCATCCAAAGCTTAATGTTTAGTTTTAAAGTGGTGTGCTCTTTTTTATCTCTCTCCTTTTACTTGTTTCTATAAGTTTCTCCATTCTTCAGTTGTTTTTCTCTTCAACGTTTCTATTTTACATTGATATGAAAATATGTTTCTACATTTTACCTTGATTATCAAAATTAGGTCAATATAGTGCCAAGACAGGAATCTAATAGGTTGCTCACTCAATACATGGATAAATTTTAACACATTCTCTCTAATTCTTTTGAGTATTTCAATCAACTGACCCTGCGAATTCGGAGCTTTGATTGTTTCAAAATTGAAGGCAATATCTGTCCTTTGTGAAGAACCAAAATATACTGAGGCCCATTAGTGGTCTAATGGGCTTACAGGTCGGATAAAAAAGGATCCGGAAGGATTGAAGAGAAACCCTCGGGTGGAGTAAATTAACCCTCTCTTAAACCCCAATCACCATTTCAAGGCGAGAAAGCAAAAGTTTCCATCTTTCTCTTTCTGTGGCTCCGACCCAAATGGCTTCCGTTGCTCTTCGAAACTCTACCTCGAAACGCCTTGTTCCATTTTCTTCTCAGATCTATCTACGATGCGGAGGTTCCATCCCCTCGATCTCACATTTCGTCGGAGGTGATGATCGTTGTTCCCCAAGTTATGCGACCTCGTGGTGGAGATCGATGGCTACTTTCACCCGAACGTGAGTTTCTACGCTCTTCAGATCTTTCTCTCTTCTTATGGGTGATTGGAAATCTTAGTTTGCTTGGAATTGATTTGAGTTACTACTACTACTACTACTCTGCTTCTGTGGTGAAAGAGTGATGATCAGGGAAAAAAATTTGGTTTCTTAATTGGCTTATCACTTCAAATTTTGTTTATTTTTGCAGAAAACCTCATGTAAATGTTGGAACAATTGGACACGTTGATCATGGGAAGACCACTTTGACTGCTGCGATCACAAAGGTGGGATCTTGATTTGTAAAATTACTTTCAAAGTTACTGCGACGAGCCATAGAATTTTAAAAGCAGTGTTTCGATTTGTTTACAGGTGTTGGCTGAAGAAGGTAAAGCTAAGGCTGTTGCGTTTGATGAAATTGATAAAGCTCCTGAAGAGAAGAAGAGAGGAATTACTATTGCAACGGTCTGCTATTTGCTTGCTCTCTTATGTTTCCTTTGTTGATTAATATCCAACTGGTTTTTACTCTGGACAGTACTTGCTTCTGTAGGCTCATGTGGAGTACGAGACGGCGAAGCGTCATTATGCTCATGTGGATTGTCCTGGACACGCTGATTATGTTAAAGTAAGATATTATCTAATCATGATCTTGCCATACATTAATCGATTTAAAAACTCGAATCTCATACCTTCAGTTGCTGATTTTCAGAATATGATTACTGGAGCTGCACAAATGGATGGTGGAATTCTTGTGGTTTCCGCACCCGATGGACCAATGCCTCAAACTAAGGAGCATATTCTGCTTGCACGTCAGGTTTGCTCTGTTACAATCTGATTAGACAATTTAAGATACTTGAATGACTTAAGACTATTGGCTACAATCCACGATTTTCATGTCCCATAGGTCGGCGTTCCATCGCTTGTATGCTTCCTGAATAAAGTTGATGCTGTTGATGACCCAGAGTTGTTGGAGCTTGTAGAGATGGAACTGCGTGGTTTGTATAAAATTCTTATGTCTTGGAATTACAAATTCAGAATTATTCCTTATGAAGTCCAAGCTTTCTTACATCAACTGTTTTGTTTACCAGAACTTCTCAGCTTCTACAAGTTTCCTGGGGATGATATTCCCATCATTCGAGGATCTGCTCTGTCTGCATTGCAGGGTACAAACGAAGAAATTGGACGGAAAGCCATATTGAAGCTAATGGAAGCTGTAGATGAATATATACCTGACCCAGTTCGCGTGCTCGATAAACCTTTCCTCATGCCAATTGAAGATGTTTTCTCGATTCAGGTATAGCAATATACATCCTTGTGTTTTTTTTTTAAATTTCATTACTCAAATGGTTTTTGAAAAATTATAACCGATTTCTTTTTCTATGAAAGGGTCGTGGAACTGTTGCAACCGGCCGTATTGAACAGGGAACCATTAAAGTAGGTGAAGAAGTTGAGATATTAGGGTTAAGTACGGTGAGTTAGTACTGGCCGCTATTACAATTAAGCATTGTTCTTGAAAATTGTCTTAAGTCTCATTGCAAGATATAATTTCCAGGGACTTCCACTGAAATCCACGGTAACTGGTGTTGAGATGTTCAAGAAAATTTTGGATAATGGACAGGTAAAGGCAATCTGGAGAGATCTTTTTCACAGAAACTCTATAGGCATGTGAGATTGATATAATTTTCAAATATGTTAGGCTGGTGATAATGTAGGACTTTTGTTGCGTGGGCTAAAGAGAGAAGACATCCAGCGTGGAATGGTAAGCTCTAGATCTTTGTGTTGTAGAAGAGTGATAAGACCAATATTGCAAAACTAGCTTTACTGAATGTAACTTTGTGCTGTTTAGGTAATTGCTAAGCCTGGTTCTTGCAAGACTGCCAAGAAGTTTGAAGCGGAGATTTACGTGCTCACGAAGGATGAAGGTGGACGTCATACCGCTTTTTTCTCCAACTACAGGCCTCAGTTTTATCTGAGGACCGCTGATGTCACTGGAAAAGTAGAATTACCTGAAAATGTGAAGATGGTTATGCCCGGTGACAATGTTACTGCAGTTTTCGAGCTAATCCTCCCTGTCCCACTTGAGACCGGTTAGATTCACTGGCTTTCGATATCTTTATTAACCCACCAAGTTCGAGTTTCTTCAAGTTTCTTGAGTAATTCAAGTTGTTTCTATTTTGCGATTTTAACAGGTCAAAGATTTGCTCTAAGGGAAGGAGGTAGAACAGTTGGAGCTGGTGTGGTATCAAAAGTGATGAGCTAAGTCGCTATAGTAGATTCAAAAGTTCTTCAAAAAAGAAAAACACAATTGTTCTCAGTTTGTTCTCTAGTATCTAAAGATTCATCTCCATGAGATTTCTACTACTTTTGAGAGTTATATCAAATAACCGAGAGATTTGTGTTTTAAGAGAAAAGCTTCTCCAAATCTTTTTGGCTTTGCAACTTCTTTGGTTTGCGGTAGTTTAAAACTCTACAAAATCCCTTTATCAACAACCTAACATTCACAAATTAACTTTTAAGCAAGCCATCAATGGAGTTAGAAACTTGACTCCAAATCATCAGCATTTCAACAATTCAACCAAACCTAAGTGCAACCATGGCAATTACTGTGGCAGCTCTGAAGTAAACTTCCTTGATTCTTCTTTCCACTTTATTTGAGATTTCTTCTTCGTTGATTGTTTTCCTATTGAAATTAACAAGGGCTTCCCTGAGTCTACTCACCGACCACGAGAGCAATACCAAACTCAAACTCAGTGCACCTTCGAAGAATTTGTTTGCGCAAAAGGGTACCTGCCTGGAAGCAACATCACAAACCAGAAAGAAGAGCACAGCCATACCAGTTCCAGCAAAGCCAATTGAACACTGAGTCAAAAGCTCTAAGAGTTCTCCACGTGATTTCTTTAGAGATAGCATTGTGGTTTTTCTATGTTGTTCATTGCCTATCATCAGAGAGATAAGGCTCTCAAATGCATGGAGACAGTTTCTTTCGTAGAGGTCCTTTTCCTTATCTCTTATCTTCGGATTTTGTTTCTTTGGTGAAGGCTTAAGCCTAGTTTTCTCCGCACTATCATAAATCGAAAGGAATGTTCTTTAAGAAACGGGAAAGATCAAAGGAACAAAAAACTAGTTGATAATATTAGATAGTACCTCTTAAGAGGAGCAAGTGTAACTGCATCAGGCTTAACCGCGGATAGCTGCAAAGTGTCTATTAGTGCTTCACTGTTGAATCTGTAAAACGAGAGAGAGTAAAACCTTAATGTTAAACCCAAAAGGATGAGCAACATAGGTATGGATCAAAGTTGCAGTGAAGAATTAACTACCGCTGAAACTGCGGGACAAGCCGTGAGAGCTTTCTCCATCTTGTTGAGTTCCTTAACCTATGAAACTCAGCTGCCGTAGAGACGAAATCATTCAATTCAGCTCTGCTACTTAAGAACAGAATGTTACCATCCACCATGAGATCCAAAAGCGGCTTTGCAAATTCTTGATTCAAGTAAAAATAAGAAGAGGTCGCAAATGGTAGCTGAGAACTTGATCCCAAAGCCTCCAGACCCATCAATTCAGATAGCAGAGACAAATCGAATCCTCCTTCTTTGAGTTCTTCTGATCTAGACAAAAGGAACTCTAACACCTTCTGTTTTTTTGCATAATGCCCAGTGATCCCCAAGCTTAAACACACAGGGTCTGGTCCAGTTTCTGTAAACCACAGTTCATGTCAGTAGAAAAAAGGATTACAATTTGGAAAATTCAACTGCAAATTGATCAAAGTCACATACCATGAACATCCATGAGCCTATGCTTCATCATGGTTGAATCAAACTCCACAAAGTGGTTAGACTTACTCGAAGAAGAAAAAGGTTTCAATGGCTCCAAGAGTTGTGGTTTGAGGTTAAAGGAGCTTTCTGGTAATATGTCATGTTTTCTTCCTCCAGGATTCACCAGATAAGCCCGGCTCTTCTGAATCATTCATAGACATAAGAACCAAACAAGAGAAGAAGAAGCAGATAGAACCAGGACAAGAATTCAACGAGAGATTCTAAACCCAAGTGTTTTAAAACAGAGAAAGTAAAAAACTAACCTTGATGATTTCGTTGCTTCCTAGCTCTTGAAGGAGACTAAACCCAAGTGTTGAATAGCTATGAGAAGCCATTGAGAAAAACGTGGCTTCTTCTTTGTTCTCTTCTTCGTCACAAAACCATGGAAACAAATAAGAAAAAGCTTATCGTCAGCAATCTCACCTATATATGCGTCAGATATTATTAGATTTGTGTAAATCTTTTCTTTATTCTGTTTTGGCTGGTGACCAAAACACACATGAGGTTTTAAATATTTACTTTTTGAGGCCCTTATTAGTTATTACTTGAATTAGCAAGAACAGACCCAATCTTTTGAATAATTACATAAGTAAAGCTTTTGTTTGTTATATTCAAAATTAGCCCCAAAGATCATTAGGGTCTACTCGACATAGAGAAGTTCTAAAGTCCTCAAATCCCGCAAAGCTTTTTCAGCTTCTTTGTTGAATTGCGAGAGGAAGAAATCAGCAGAGAAAAAAAATGGTAAATTTGAATACTTTCTTCGTCTTTCCTGAACTTGAGTGTTGGCAATTGTTTTGTTTGACCTAGAAAAGTTTTCTTCTTTCTTCGTAATTATTCGTGGGTGTGTTTCTCTTTTAGCCAATGGTTCTAGGGTTCTTGGAGATTTCGGGTTTTTGGTTTCCGATGATGATTTAGGTTTTTGGTTTCCGATGATGATTTAGGGTTTCTCGTAATGGGTTTTGATTGTGTTTGTTCTCTGGTGCAGTTGTTCTTTTCTTACTTCAAGGATTTGGTTGGACAAGAAGTGACGGTTGAGCTGAAGAACGATTTAGCCATAAGAGGAACTCTTCACTCAGTTGATCAGTATCTGAATATCAAGCTCGAGAACACTAGGGTTGTTGACCAGGACAAATACCCTCACATGGTAAATTTTCTTTCTTTTAAGCGATTTCTCCCAAGAATTGGGAATTTAGGGTTTATTGGAGCAGCCCATGATTTTCTTGTTCACTTAGGCAATCTTTTCTTTGTTTTGTGTGCTTGAATTGTTCTTTAGTGGTTTATATTTCTGTTTGACATTATCTTGAGATAGATAACCACTGGACTTGATCTCACTCGCTAGTTTCTTGTTGTTTCGTATTGTAAAATATCACTTATGAACTGATGAATTCGAAAGCTTAATGCTTGGCTCTTGCAGATGTCTTTAAGCCATCACTCTTTCTTTTTTTCCCCACTTACATTTGCTCCAAGCTTGAAAAGCTTTAAGGTGATATTGATTAGATTTACAATCGCAAAGGGATGATTTGAAGTGATAAGTGGTTCTGATTGACATATTTGATTGAGATTGCTGCTTGTGTACTGCAATTTGTCAAGTTTACTCAGAATTACAATAGATTTGCAATATGTTTGCAGAACCAATTTCAATGCTTTTAGCTTTCATTTTGGTATTTCTTTGGCACTGTACTTATTTATCTTGTCACACTTTAAGAATCTTGTCAAATTGTACCGATTTCGCTAGAATCTTCCCGATGATGTTTTTAGCTTACATATTTGTGTGTGTTGTCTTGTGTAGCTTTCAGTGAGAAACTGTTTCATCAGAGGATCAGTGGTAAGGTACGTGCAGTTACCTAAAGACGGAGTTGATGTTGATTTGCTTCACGACGCCGCTAGAAGAGAAGCTAGGGGTGGCTGATTCTGAAAAGTCGTTGTATCTCCAAAACTTAAATACTTTTCATTTGGTGTAATGGCTTGATAATGAATGTTTTCCTGATGTAGAGCCTATGTTATGGCCATGAATCTTGTTTCCATTATCTTTACCAAAGGATCATCTAACTTTGTTCCTCATTCGATGAAAAGTTTATTTAAAACACATAGAAACTCCTTCATTCTTGTCATTACTTTAGTTTCCTCTTCCTTAGATGAAGCAAACAGAGGAAAAACATATAGACTCAGTAAGAAGGAACTGATATAAAGCAATATGAGTACTTGTCTGCATAGCAAAATGATCCTTAACTCTTGTCATTAATTTAGTTTCTTCTTACTTAGATGAAGCAAAGAGAGGAAAAACATATAGACTCATATAAAGCAATAGGAGTAATTGTCTGCATAGCTAGTGTAACGCTTCATAGGATTTGTATCCATGTACGGTCTGGTTTGCCAATAGGGGAAAGGACCAGCTGCAGCCATAGGAGGATATGCTGCAGCCATAGGCGGATATGGTGAAATGTGAACACCATTGAACATTGTGGCTCGAGGCATGGATTGGTATGGATAAATTGGACCACCACAAGGTCCACAACCACCATATGGTCCATACATCGCTCCCATCGAAAATGGGGGATAATGGCTTCTAGGGGCTGCGGATATGGGCCACCGGTTTAAAGGATTGGGTCCACCATGGTAGATCATCGATTTAGCGGTGTAACACGGCGGGTTAACATCATTTTTCTCACTTACCAAGTCCTTCTTTTTACCAACATCCTTCTCTTTCTTTGTACTTGAGTGTTGCCATGTGAGGATGCTCTTCTTCTTCTTATCCTTCTGATCTGTTTTTTCATGTGATCCTTTTTCCTCATTGGAATCTTTTTTCGGATTCTCACTCTCTGAAACTTTCTGTTTTTCTTTCACATCCTCTTCACGAGACTCTTCTGTTCATCAGAAAGGCAGAAACTTTAAGATTTGTGAAGATAAGTTAGAAATCTTCTGATAGGTTAAACCACTAACCTTCGGTTTTCTTCGAGTTCTTCTTCTTTATTGCTTTAACCTGACACTTTGAGCAGCAACCGTCGTTCATTTTTCAGATCACGTTCCTGCTGCTTTCAAAGAAACTTGAAGAATTTTTGGGTTTTACTTATAGAATCGGTTATGTAATTGCTAAAGATTATAAACCCTAAGCAATCCATATCTTATCCTATCTACACAAAATGAATAAAGATTATATCTTTATGCTCTTAAATCTTGAGGAAAATCTTCTTTCCATATATACAATGAACGTACTCTTTTGAATCCATAAAAGGCAGGTTTCATCACCTCGTATCAGAACGAATAATGATCACTGATTTGAGGAGATACAGTATTAAGCTTTGGATACAAGCAAAAGGCACAAGTGATGTTGCTATATCAGATATTGTGGAAGTCATTGATTTAATTGAATATTCTTATTGGAAATATGACAACACAGTAACATATACAAAGATCATAACTTGAGTTCTAAGCAGTAGCATTGATGGTTTCAAAAAGGGTACAACTGTACGGCTCCATCTCATACACAATCAGTTGCTGCAGCTGTTCTTCTGCTACAACAACGGTCTCTCCTTCGACAGAGAAAAACCCCGGGAAAGGAAGAGCTGTGTCGACCAATCGTCTCCATTTGCTTCCATCCGGAAGTGAAGGTAAGATTACACTCTCCGGATGATCACTTGCATTGAATCCGATGAACAGATCATTGCTCTTTGGCTCAGTTGGCTCAACCAGTGACGCAGTTTCCTCTTCCTCTGACTCTGATTTGATCTCCAATGCCAAAAACTTAGAAGTAGGATCTTCCCACTTTGGAGTTGTTTGGTCATTTGCATACCAAACAATATTTTCAGGTTTCAAAAAGTTTCTCCTCTGAAACACATCGCTTCTTCTTTCTCTTACTGAAGTCATGAAGGAGATGAATTGCGTGATCTGTGTACCGAAAGCCGAAGCTAGCAAGTTCCAATTAAAAGGTTTCCGTGATTCCAACAAAGGCGAGCCCTTTATCGAGATTCCACATTCATCTCCCATGTTAAGCACTGGAATTCCGAGTGATATGTACTGTATAAACAAGAAGTTGCGGATTTGCTTTAGCCTTCTTTGAAGAACAGCTGATTTATTTGTTGCTCCTTCTTCCCCACAATTCCAACTTAGCTCTGAAGCTAGCTCAGGGCCACTGAAACTGACTAAGTCAACAAGAGAGAGTCCTGAGTTTCTTGAAATGTAGTTGAAGGAGAAAGCCGGACCTCTTCCATCGGTAAATATGTCACCACTTCCACATATTCTTGTAGCCAGATCGCTAAGAACACCTCTTCCCCTCAGAAAATTTCTTACATTTCGACAATATCTTGTGTTGAGTTCTGCCCATTGCTTCCAATGCGGGAACCGTACTTCTTTTGGCATCATTTCAAGTGGATCCCAGCAATCAGAAATTAGTTTGGTTTCCGCAAGAAGTGGATCGAAAGTTATTGCTTCAACCAAGGGAGGACGAGAGAGCTGTTCACCGTGAACGCCTCTCAAGAGAGACGAAGCATTTATGAAACAAAAACCATCTACATGAAACTCGGTAACCCAATAACGCAAGCTCTCCAAAATCAACTGCTGAACAACAGGATAGTTACAGTTCAAGTAACTTTTATAATCTAGATCATTGGCCCTTCCCTTGTAATAATAGCAACTGTCATCAATTCCATGAAGAGCTCCAGAATCAGTGGTATGTGTAAAAACTACTTCCAAAAGTACCTCTATTCCCTGACTGTGCAATTTCTTCACCATCTCTTTCATTGAGTTAACCGCGGATTCAAGGCTATTGGAAGGTCCATATATGTCCATTGGTGAAAAGAAATGAAATGGAAAATAAGGACCTTTTTGCTCGGAGAACGAAAATATTGGCTCCAAGAGAACACCGTTGACTCCAAGGGTTTTCAGATGGCTAACTTTCTCAGCTACACCAGAAAAAGTCCCTGCTACGTTACTAGGCAACTTGCTGGATTTGTGTTGTGTAAAACCCTTCACATTCAACCGGTAAACAATAAGTTTCTCCAGAGGTATATTCGGAGACACATCTTCTCCCCAATCAAAAGAAGGGTTCTTAAATAAACTTCCAAGAAATTTCTGAGAGACAGATTTACCAATGACTGTGGCATATGGATCCAAAACAATTGGCTCAGCTTCAACATCGACATCTTCTTCCGAGTGAGCCGTCTCCTTGCAACGGTAGCCATATCTCACAAAATCCCATGTATTGTCAATTGAAGCATGCCAAACATCACCTGTTCGGTTGACATAAGGATCGAGATCAAGCTCTAAAGCAGGTTTATTGGTTGTGGTATCATCATACAAGCATAAAACCACGTTCGTTGAGTTTCTTGAAAAGAAGGCAAAATTCCAAGAGTCATCATCTGGCCCTGAAGAAAGGCCTAACGGCAATGGATGACCAGCAGTAAAACCAACCGGGATACAGAAGTCAGTGTCCCTGTGTGTCAGCATTTCTTGACCGTCCGGATCTCTTCCTGACACTAACTTCAAGTGAAATGATAGGTAGAAAGGCGATTCTTTCCCATCAAATTCTAGCCCTAGCATTAACTCAGACAAGGAGCTTTTCACAAATGGAGTTTCTGTTGTGTGGGTTTGTGAGTCTTGGGAAGAGTTTTCGAAATCCAGAGGCAAAAAACAGGAAGAATCAGACCTGTAGACACCCCAAACCATCACCAGTCTACTCTTGTCATCACCAGTTAGTTCCAAAGATGAGACATAAACCATAATGCTGTACTTTTCTCTCTTCTGTTCAACTTTAACTTTAACAAGAGCACCAGATTTTGTCCTGAATGAATATGATGTTACCTTCTTCAGGTCATCAACCTGAGCTCTTTTAGTAGACAATGCCTCTCTCAGCTCGATGGAAGTCTTCGAAGCACATATCTTACTCAACTGATAACTTTTTAACGCGCTAGTAACCAAATCCCCCATGAAACGTTTTCTTGTAAACATCAGTGTCTCTGATCCAAGTTTAATCTTGTTCTTACCAGTAAAAAACCTTGCAGAAGGAAACTTCCATGTTCTAGTGACGCCCTTATTAAGACAACAAGATCATATCCCAACTGATGGTGACCAAGCAGCCATTGTTTAGACAAAGCACCAAAAACTTTAGCAATCCAGGTGATGAATATCCCTGTTAAGAACACAGATCAAACCCCAAAGCTCTTTATTAAGATTGAATGATAGAAAACAGAAACCAAATCACTCAATGAATTTCACAAGCGAAACTATATCCCGATAAATAGAATCAACAAGAACAAGACGTCTCAGGATCAGGATAAATCGAAAGACTACGAAATAATAGAAAAAAAAAATAAGGAACACAAGAAAGCGTAAAGAAGAGACAAACGTCGTAAAAAAAGTCGAGCTTACTGTCGCATAAGCATCATCACCGCCATTGAAGCAAAAAACTGAGCTTTAAAATGGAGAATTTCACAATGATTGAAACAGAGATATCTAACACTACCCATCTGATGAATTGAGTGAGTGTCCATGAGTGTATGATTTGATTTTTATTTTGGATGAAACTGAAAGGTTTTGTCTGGTTCCTTCACGAACTCTCACACTCACCTCACGCGCCTACAAAAACGGTCTTTAGCGATTGCAACATAGACACGCGCGTAAGGTGCGTCTGGGAGTGAACGAGGAGTGATCTTATCTGGGCCGAGCCCATCAACCCAATAATTTGAAAAGTACGACAAATGTAAAATTTAAGACAGAAGTGAGCTGAGCTGTTTTCACTTCCAGAGTTTAAGAGTGGAGTGTTCCGTTTTAAGGTGTGTCTGTGAAGAAGAAGAAGAAAGAAGAAAGGGCGCGTTTTTACTATTTTTGTTCTTAGGGTTTTGTTTCAGAGCCAAAACATTGGTTGTTTTTCTGTCAATGGAGCAAACGATTTTCAAAGATTGTGAAGTTGAGATCTGTTCTCAAGAAGAAGGGTTTAGAAACGCTTGGTACAGAGCAATTCTGGAAGAAACCCCAACGAATCCGAATTCGGAAAGCAAAAAGCTTCGTGTTCGTTATATGAACTTGCTCAACAAAGAAGGTGCGTCTCCCCAAACGGTCGAACAGGGGTTTATCCGACCAGTCCCGCCGGAAAATCTATACAACGGCGTCGTTTTAGAGGAAGGAACGGTGGTTGATGCTGATTACAAACAAGGATGGTGGACCGGTGTTGTGAAAAAGAAAATGGAGGACGGGAGCTATTTGGTTTACTTCGATTTTCCACCAGACATTATTCAGTTCGAGACAAAGCATTTGCGAGCACATCTTGACTGGACCGGTAAGGAATGGGTACGACCAGAAGTTAGGGAACTGAGTAAGTCCATGTTTAGCCCCGGGACATTAGTTGAAGTAAGTTGTGTAATAGATAAAGTTGAAGTTTCCTGGGTTACTGCAATGATAGTTAAGGAGATTGAGGATAGTGGTGAGAAGAAATTTATAGTGAAGGCATGGAATAAACACTTGAGATGCAGTGTTGATGAGGCAAAACCAAAAATGACCGTTGATTCACGCTGTGTTAGGCCTACACCGCCTCCTTTTTCGGTTGAAGAGTATGACTTGCTTGATTGTGTAGAGGTGTTGTTTCATGGTTTGAGTTGGCGTCAAGGGGTGGTGATGGGAGTTCTCACTGAGAAACAGTACATGGTTAGGTTAGAGGCTACAAAGGATGACTTGGAATTGAAACACTCGGATCTTAGGCCTTTTAAGGTGTGGGAAGATGGGGTTTGGCATAACGGACCACAGCAAAAACCCGTAAACGAAAGTCCTTCCAAAGACATCAAACAGAAGCCAATGTGCTCTTCTCCTGGTGCTAGGCCAATGGCTACAAAACATACGAGAAGATCTCTAAATCCTGAGGAAAATGGCGAGACATTCTCTGTAGCTGAAACTGTTGCTGCCACTGGAAAGAAGGGGTCGGGTGCTGTGATGAATGACAATATTCCTCCGGTAATAATTTCGAAAGTGACATTCATAGCAGAAGAATCTGTTTCATTTGTAACACCGTTGAAACAAAACGCTGAAGGAATGAAATCTCCTGAGAAGACACTTGAGCCGATGAGGAATCAGAATAGCTTGGGAAATGATTCAACTCAACAGAAGTTGCCTGAGGAGGAGAATAGCAAAGATGGGAGCAGAAAAAGGAAAAGAGAAGAATACCTGAATGAAACTGATGGGACATGTAATGGTTCAGAGGCTGAGATAAGTGATACAGGTAAAATTATCTGCAACAATGATGATGCTGATGATCAGCCATTCTCTACTGAGCTATCCTCTTATCAGAGCTCAAGTGTGGTGCATAGTTTTGCTTCTCCTTTTGAAAAGAAGTTGCCGTTTTGGAAGACATATGAAACAAATGAGTTGTACAAATCAGTACCACAAACTCCTCATTTCAGCCCGTTGCTCAAGGCTAAAGAAGATATTCGCGAATGGTCAGCGGTTGGTATGATGGTGACTTTCTATGGTTTATTAGAGGAAGTTAAACATCTGCAGCTCGATGATTCCTCGAGCAAACTAAGTTGCCTCGCTAGTTCTTTTGCGGAGCTCGAGAAGCACGGTTTTGACGTTGCAAATCCACAGTCACGGATCAACAAATTGTTGGCTTTCCAAGATAAGCGAGCAAAGAAAGCAGAGGAAAGAAAATGTCTTGAGAAGAAGATTGAAGCTAAAGAGATCGAAAGGCAGAGGTTTGAAGAAGAATTGATTGAGTTTGAACGCATAATGCTTGATATGAAGAGACAAGCATTGGTTGCCAAAGAGAAGAAAGAAGCGACGGAAAAAAGGATTGTTGAAATGAAGTCACGTGCAGAAACCATTGATCAGGAGATTAAAGATGAGGAGCTTGAGTTTCAGACAAGTAACTGTCTCGGCTCCATGGTAATAAGATAAAGAAAACAAAAGTATGGATGACATCTAAGCTCTATCTATATTTTGGGAAATGAAAAATTAGAGTAGATGTATGTAAAAACAGTTATCTACAATCTTTATCTCCGTATGGTTATTGTTAATGCTTTGTTTAGGCTAATCTTATTAAGATTAACTATGAGAATCATCTTTTGTAGATCTTATGATGAATAGAATCAACTTAACAGGTTTCTGAATCATTTAATATCCCTTTATAAATTTCTTTTACTAACTTTTTTCTTTATTTGAAAAAAAAGACATTGGCTTTGTTAAACAACCACGAATAGACTGAGAAAATTCATAGGTCCATAATCTGGTTTGAGTTTCAGAAGACTGAGAAAATCCATATAGCTCATAACTTAAATAAAGCTAGATCCACATGCAACCCCCGATCCAAGTTGTGGTCTAAAAAAGTAGGAAACAAATCCATTTATTCTTTAGCATTTAAGAACCCTCTATGTACAATAACTTTATTCTTCAGTACCAAACAACTTGTTCGGTCTCCTTGTCAAAGATGTCCCAACCATCTTCAAGAAGATCTCTACAATCATCTTTCTCTTTGTTCATGAAGGAAGCTGCTGCTTCTGGGAAGTTCTTGTTGCTTGAGGTTTCAGGCACTCCATTCAATCGCTCAGAAGGATTCCCGAGCACCAAGCTTCTCATAGATGATCCGCATGAACTAGTGAGGCTTGAGGAGATTAAATTGGTTAATTGCACTCGGTTTTCGAATTTCTCTTTCAACAGCTTCACATCTTGACAGATCACAGAAATTTCTCCTCTGCTCAAAGAAGCAAGAGAGGTTAAAAATCCATTTAATATAGCAGATCATTACGAATATCCGCAGTAAAAATTGCTAAATGATTCATGGGTTTTCTAAATAAATAAACCAATGTACGGTTAGTGGGACGAGAATGGGACTTACTGTAAGGAATCAACGATCTGACCACGATCCATAAGAAACTCTCGAAGCTGCAGGCCGAGAAGACGAAGAAAAAAAGATATGAGATTGAGAAGAATTTTGAGTTTAGAGGAAACTCATCGCTAGTGTTTGTAACAGTGATTGTACCTTGGAATTTTCCTCTGCCTCCTGCTGTAGAAGCTTTGATTCTTGGACCACTTTCTCCATGTTGGCTTCTTGCTCAACAAGTGCCTGAAGTGCAGAATCTTCTTTGTTTTTCTTTTCTTGCTCAGCAGTCTTTTTCATCTCAAGTGCTGTCGCTAGTCTTATTTCGAGACTTCCTCGCATCTACAAAGAAACACAATTAGATAAATCTCTGTACAGTGTGAAACAGAGGCAGACAACTGGTCATCTAAGTTTCGTTTTAAGAGGGGGAAAAAAAACACAAATCTTTATAATCAGCAGATGGAAACATACCTCATCAAGGATAGTAAGAGATTTGTTTCGTTCTTCTGATAAGTTGAGCAACCGGTTTTCAAGCTCTTTCACTTCAGTGGCCAAAATTGACTTCTCTCCATATACTTCTCCAGCATGCTGAAACATCAAGGTATATTAGCTCTAATTACAAAATCAAGCACCTTTAACAATATGTATTGGCCCATTATAGGTAACAATGTTACCATGTCATTTGCTTCCTTTGCATGTTCCAGCATCTTCTTGAGCTCCTCGACCTTTTGAAGAGTATCTAAACCTCCCCTAGCAGCTTCCTCCTTTGACTTCTCTGCATCCTTCTCTTGAAGTTCAACTTCTCTCATTAAATTCGTAACCGTTTCCATCTCAGTAAGCAAGGTTTTCTACATCATTGCACAACCAAAACAAATACATGAATAATGGGTTCCTTCAAATCTACCAAAATGCAGATAAGTAACTAGAAGTTGTAGCCCTGGGTCCAGCTTTTCGGACCTCTGCACCAGTGGAAACAACTCAATGTACATAAACGAAAGAAATTTTTTTTCACAGGCTTAAAGAATGCTAAGATTATGTGCCATACCTTGTTACTTTTGGCATCCTCAATAATCTCTTCAAGGTGATCAACGCTGCATACATGGGTTGATGTGCTAAAAGTATCACCTATTTCAGTATCACCATTTTCAGAGACCAATGAACGATTTGAAGTCTCGTCCACAAGATTTGTACTCCCAGAGTCAACTTCAAAACATGAACCCTGCTGTGTAGTTGTCGTAGTATCCCCAGGAGTTGAATCGACCAGCTTCGATACAGCATTTTCTGCTTGATTCCATGTCATACCAAAACAAAGATCTTCCCAAAAATCGCTAGTCAATTTAATATTATCTAGGGAAATGGCAGAGACGACTGAGGCGATATCATCCTCTGGCACAAGCAAGCCAAGTTTTGCATTGCTCTTAACATCAAAACACCTACCAAAGAAATCATAGTTTCCGTGCTCTTTTCCACGAGCCTTTTTCAAAGATTGAACTTCCTCACTTTCCAGGTCTTTATGGCAAACATCAAGACCAACATTTGGTTGCAAATTTGTTGGCTCGTTCATATTTGAGACCAGATCAGTACTTAGAGCACGGGTATTGTGGTCACGGACAACAACCAAGGGAAGAGTTTCTGAAGAAGAGGAAGAACAAGAAGAAGAAGTGCTGGGCTTTGAACCAGAAGCTCCAAGAAAAGGGCGGCACCTAGAAACAACATCTTCCAAACCACGTTCTACTGCATATTAAACAAGCATTTTATCAACATTTGCTCTCTGAAAATAGAAAAATAAGAAACCTCAAGCTGTGAATGTGCAAGCCAGAGCAACAAACAGCTCACAAAATGGTTATATTCCATGGGCTATATAAGTTGTACCTTCGCGGTCTGAAATACTTCCAGATGACTTGTTGGAAGATTGAGTAAGATTATGAGACAAATTTGAGGAAAATGAAGGAATAATCTCTGAAAGAACCACAGCAGCAGCTTCATCAGCATCCTTGGGGTGTTCGATTGCAACAGCCCTCAAAATTCGTGCATCAATCTGCAGTGGAACATAATATATATTGTGGTTTGGATAAGACTAGAGAAGACATGACTTCTATATGACAACACAAAACAAAAGATGATTCAGCCAAAATAAAAATATGGTGTCCAGTGAAACCATTTGATCAAACTAATATATCCAATGGCACACCAGTAATTGAGTGTTACGATTTCATTGCTAAAGTTGTATTAAATCAAATAAGAGATCAGTTTTTACCTGAGGAAAGATTTCGGTTAGAGATCGATAAACAGAACCGAAACCCATGAGTGAAAGTTAATACACTCTGCAGAAAACAAGCAAAATATTATTTATTGATTGATGCAAAGAAGACTGAAATATAATAACTTTGTCTGCAAATATTTTATCATATAAGTATATAACTAACAAAGCCAACGAAAAAGGAAAACATTACAAGCCCCTTGTGAAAACCTTAAAGCTCATGGACGTGTTAGTTACTTGCGTACATCAAATAACCCTAAATTTTGTTTATGCAGAAAAAAGAGATACACTATCATACAAGTGCAGAAGACAAAAGAACAATTATCCAAAAAGTACAAATTCAGTATCACCTAATTAAGTTTTCTAAAATTGAAGAACGGAGATTCCAAAACCTAATCAACAAAAAAAAAAAAAAAAAAAAAAAAGAGATAAACCTAGCCGTCATAATCATCAACGGATCATGAAAAGATCAAACTATAATTTTTAGAAACGATCACAAATCATCAAAAAATATACACACAGGAAAATCAAATTATATTTCTTAGAATATTTAATTACCAGAGAAAAACGAAGAGAATACAACAAAACCTTTAGCAAATATTCGATTTTTGAGGCAAGTAAGAGATCAGAAGCGAGAGCTGTGAGGAGGAAGAAGTATAATTTTTGCTCCGTCTCTTATGTTAAGACTTGAGGACTAAGTCGTGCTGTAGGTGGTGGTATCGTAATTTTGTAGCGTATCCGAGGGTATTTTGGTCAAGATCTTGACTTTTTTGTCGGCTAAGATTTATAGAGGTCCATGCAACAAACCAATTGGCAATGGACAAATATTAAGGAAAGTACCTTAAATTATGATTGGCTTGTGGTTTATTTTATTTACAAAAATAATTTAATTGTCTTTTCCAATATTTTTCTGGATGAAACAAATGAACGTTATGTGTGTGAATCTGTTCATCTAATTTACGGAAAATTTTTATTAACAAAAAAAAAAAAAAGAGAGATAAATTTGAAAATACACAAACTATCACCACATGTCGAATATCGCCATAAATATTTCTGACAGACTTAGAGCATCTCCAATGGTGAGAGCCTTCCATGGGCTCTCACCATTTTTTTAAGATTAAAATTTTTAAATTTATGAGATGAGAGCTTTTGTAAATTTTGCAAAGTCTAATGGTAGGCTCTCTTTGTGGGGTTCTCAGGAAAAAATTAAATTATTTTTTTAATTATTTTATTTCATAAATCTGAAAAATATTATTGCAAAATTGAAAATAAATATATAAAAACATAGGATTTGGTGTATTGAATTTTTGAAAAGAAGGATAAAGAAGAGACAAGTGAAGTTTGGTGTTTAATTAAGTCTTGATAAACACACTTCATCAAATTTTTGTGTTTTGGTTATGTAGAGAAAAAGAAGATATGGATTCAAGTCATGGTTTTGTGGTTGATGTAATGTTTTGTGCTAGTTTGTGTGATATATAGCACTATGAAAAGAAAATAAAGAAAAATTCATCACTAATATCAAATATTTTACACACCAGAAGTAGCAAACTCGTAAAACACAAAGTTTTTCGCTACAAATGCATCACATATAAATGGAGTGTTGACAGTATAAGGGGCAATACAAATGCAAGTGGAATGTAGAAAGTGTTTTATATAGCAGAATAGCTGTAGTCAACAGTATCATCATTGGAGGAGGAAGGAAGAAGACTTAGCAGAAGCAGTGAGTACCACAAAGGTACCAAAGAGAATAGTGATAATGGCCGTGAAGTTGAGGAGAAGCAGTGAGTACCACAAAGGACCATGTTGCCATGTCAAACGATTCTTGGTGTGTGCTGCTACTTCTCCATCTTCAATGTGTAAAATTGAACAGACATATCATTGATCAGTCTTTGATTAGACAAAGCACACACATACTACACTATTGCTTTACTTTCTATAGTTTTTATGTGTGAGACCCAAAATGACAATCCCTGAAAAAAATCATCACACATAAGAGTTTTTAAGTCTAAAAGATAGCCTCAACATTTCTGCAAACATAGCCAATCATCACAGATAAGAGTTTTTAATTCTTGTAACAACAACAACAATAAAGAACTCTTTAGTAGATCAGCATCATATACCTCTTGTTTCCATCAAGCACTTCTTTCACGTTTTCCGCCAGCTCATCAAAATCTTTCCGGTTAGCCTCTGGGAGTATAATCATTTTCACTTGACTCCGTCTTGCAGCTATAGTCTTCTTTTTCACCTGACAAAGAGATATTTTGTGTATTACAATGAGAGCTTAGTACAAGAAAGTGACAACAAATCTTGCAGCAAATCTTAACCACACTCACTTCGGACTAAAAGGAAAAGGAATTACCTTGCAGCATGAAACTAGATCATTACCATGCCAGTTTGATCAATGTCAATGAATAAGCCATAGGGCTCCACACGTTTGATTCTCCCAATAATCATATCTCCAACATGGAATTTCTTTAAGTCATATGATTCAGATTTTGGCTGCCCACCAGCATTTACTGTCTTCAAAGTTTGAAATTAACATAAGTTCTACCATAAGGAAAGTAATAGGTTGCAAAGTCATGGTAAGAGTTGGCATTACGTTCTCCTGCAATAGAAGCCATCATTATAAACATGAAAAAGCAAGCCTTTGCCTGCAAACCTTGCAAGTTTCAGTATAAAGATGACTTCTCCAACCTTAAATTGCAAGCCATAAAACAATTGCTCAGCCAAGAACAAATGAGTTTCAAACCAAGAACTAAGCCATCGAGAACATCTCAAGTAACAAGAAAGAGAGATCCTTAACAACGAAATTTCTACCAAAAATACAAATTTGAAATCAATTCATTAGAAAGGATTCCGGAAATCGATAACGTATCAGAAACGAAAATCTCTGATCTATAATGTTTCCGACCTTAATTAATCCACCTGCGGCCTCTCCATCTTCCCTCAATCGTCGCCGGCGGCCTTAATCGTAACCTCAATCGTCGGAGAAAAGGCATCGCCATCGCCTTCGCAAAGAAACAGAGAGAATAGTCGGGAAATGATATATTTCGGCTACTCTCATTCTTTTTTTTCTACGCGTTTTTTTTTTTTGATCAAAAACAATCGACGGCTGAGAGAAGGCCACGTCGTCGGCTCTCATGGTACTCAAGATTTTTCTCAAGAGAGACAGCTCTCTTCTTAATTCACAGTTTTGATTTATTTTTCAAAAAAAATTTCAAGAGAACCTACAAAGAGAACCTGATAATGCATCCATTGGAGATGCTCTTATAAAACAACAACACTTGTAAATTGGACTTTGGTCCAAAACCATTTTGTTTAACAGATATATTAACCTTTCGTCTGCTTCGACAAGTACAATATGAGAAATTTGGTGTAGCTGATGAGATACTAAAAGTCATTAGTGTACATGAGAATTCACAATCGACCACTTCTTCATTCTATGATCAATGGTTGATCCATTTGCTTTCAGCCTTCTTCCCAATCGATGTCGTCTTCCTCTTCTTCTTCTTCACCACCCGAAGCTTCTGCTTCCACATTCAAGTCCACCTTGTAGTTTCCATTAGCTGCAAGTGAATAACATGTTAAGTTACCAAATTGAGCATCATGCACCCATGACAGACCTGTGTAATCTAACTTATATAGTTAAATATTAGCATGTCTTAACAAGTATCTTCTTGTTGAAGCTCTGCAATTTCAATATATACTCTAAAGACTAAACAAGGTTCCATCTAACTAACTGTGCGTCGTAAGTGATATGGAAATGAAGTAAGTATGTAAACTCAAACTGACCTGCAACAGGAGCCTTTTCTTCCCATTCAACATCTTCTTCATCTTCGTCTTCATCTTCTTCTTCACGTTTGGCCTTCATACTAACCTGACGACCTGAGGATGTAGTACCCAACTGGATGTCAGAAGCTGATTCCCCAGCGGATTCTTGTTGATTTCGTCTTGCAGCAAGCTCTTGCTGCTTCAGAAGTTCTAAGTAGTAAGCTTTGAGATACTCATCCTGAAGCAAAATGAAAATACTGTATCAAGATTCTTGAAACATATCCAGAAGATGCTACTGTGGGAGTCTAAATAGATACAAAGGATTTGTCCCCAAAAGCATGCCTTCAAATCCTTCTCATCTCCATTTCCACTGGCTGATTTCTTGTCTTCTGAAAGTTTTGCTGCTCCTCTTGAGCCACCATCAACCTTTGCTTCCTGTCTCATCTCTCCTCTTTGTTCTTCGGTCAGATTCATTCCTTCCTTGATCATCCATGGAGGCAAGACTTTCAGACTGGAATCTCCACCTTTAGATTTAACATCTTCGTTTCCATCGCCAAGGTTAACCTCAACCTAACCATGTAAGATTTAAGAAATCAACTAACCACAATGAAAGAGGAAAAGTGCAGGGAATTTTTGCAGATGTATAAGTAGTGATCACCTTTGTCTCTCCGAGAAATGGCATTGGTGTTGAACCATACCCACTCTGTGACCTCAAAGGATCATTAGGGTTAAGATCACCATTCGCGCGAGCAGCCATAGCTGCACGAGCCTCCCATGCCAGAAAAGATCCAAATTCAGGAATTGGTAGGTCTTTTACTCTATTTAACTGATCCATCAGAGGTTTCATTTGAACCTGCATTTTATACTCAAATTGTCTCAACGCACAAACTATATAACTAAAGCCAGAATACAAGAAAACACAATCAAGCAAAATAATCGCTAAAAAACAGCAAGGTATAAACCAACATCACAGAGGCAAATTTCTGCAACTGTCAACTTCAAAGTAAGTATGAGATGATGTCGAGAATGAGCTACTATATCAGCATGGCTAAAGTAAAAGTTACGCGTGAAAAGAGGATTGCAGTGGGAAACAATACTCAATTCCTAATAGAGAATATAAGCCATGAGACTGTTGCAAAAAGAAAAAATAACATTTCCTTATCAAAAGTAACCATGAAAGCTACAGACTCTTATTTGCAATCTCAAACATTGGTCATTTAATATCTGATCTCCAGGAATACTAAATCAAATCATAAATCATTCTGGTATCATCTTGAAAATATCGAACGATGCAAAGCTTCAGTGAGGCTTTATCAAATTTTCTAGAATATTGAGGCACTAAAACAGTATACACATACCTCCAACTTCTGAAGCATATTTTTTAGTTTTTCCCGCCGCCGTCTCCTAGCATTATCATCTCCATCAACAACTTCTTCGGAAGTTAGCTTGTTACATTCCACAACAAGTTCACCATTGCAATTTTCACAATGAAAAGAATCGTCTTCCATAGAAATTAATCTCAGAGCATCCAGCGCATTATATCTAAATCAGAAATGAAAATTTATTCAACTTTAGTGAACATAATACAACTTTCATAAGTAAAGATTTTATAAGCACATAAAGAGTAATGGACTTTACTTTCTTTGGCAGTTAGGACAGCCATACTCCTGAACAGTATTCTTATCTTCTAGCTCATCTTTGAGCCTTTTTTTCATCCGATGCAGTCTAAAACGAACAACATCACATATCTGTAAAAAAGAAAAAGCAACTTAACAAGGTATAGGATAGTATGATAAAATAAAATTCTTAAAAAAAAAAAAAAAAAAAAAAGCAAAACAGCAAACTGAACAAAATAATTTAGGGACATGAAGCATGCCTGTGCATAATCGAGACAACAATACGAGTGGGTGTGAAGCTTAACTTTGTCCTCTGCTCGGCCATCAGTTGTAGCAGCCACTGCAGCACTATACATCTTTGCCCCCTTTGCAGTCTATTGAAAAGATTTGAGAATCAATAAAGCAACAAAGTAAAGAAGTGGTAAAGAATTAGAGATAAGCAAACATTTGAACCAAAAAATGTAGAACACGTGGTGAAAAAATACAACCACAAGTTTCACAAAGGAAAAATAAAATAAACTATCATTCATTCACACTCATGTTGAATGTTGAATAAACTGTCGTTCTTTGGTTGAATGAGCATCAACCAAAGAACGCAAAACCTGGAATACCCAATCTATCATTCATTCACACTCATGTTCTTCAATCATTGTTATACTCTAGATATTTTATGACAATATGCTATATATCATAAGACTAAAAGAGTCGTTGAGTTGAAAGCTTAGCAAGGGGCATATTGCAAATTAACTGCTATATAACAATCTGAAAGAGCAAAGTTTCTGCACAGACCTCTTTCCGGTGGTCACGCATAATCAACTTTTCTTCTTCAAAGAGTCTTATTATTTTTCGAAGTTGCTTGGCGTGCAATTGCAAATCTTTTGCCAAATCTTCTTCTCTAACCCATTGCCGCCTAGCAGACATAGAACAAAAGAAATAACAGAAATAAAAGTCAGTGAAAACACAGCAGGTTTAAATAGTCAATCTAAGAAATATCAACCCTAAACAGCCAATAATCAAGTTTCAAAAATTATCCTTAAACCCCAGCTGACAGGGAGATGTGAGCCAGTTGCTCAACAAAGCTCATAATGCAGTAGTTACAAAAAGTTGTCTGGAAACTATTGTGACAAGTTTAAATATTATCAATATTCACCTAAGAGACTCTTGGGGTTAAAAAATAGAAAAGATGTACACAAACCTCGCCAGGGCGTCTAGCACCACAGCGGCAATCCCTCTGTTGTCACTTCTTGCAGATTTCTGCTGATTATCGCTTTTCGTAGTATAATCATCATAGAAAGCCCTCGCGACAAGCCTCACCAGCCTAAAAATTAAAGTAAAACAACATAGAAAATGCAAAAACAATTGATAAGGGCACTATTTGAACATATATATATATATATATAAGAAGACTGAAGACAAAAAGTATCGCTATATCTGTGATTGAATAGAAAGAAAAAAAGTTGTATGGTATAGAGAGTTACTTGACAAATGGCTGGAGCACAACGGCTTTCTGCACAGGGCCTGATTTTTCCATGGACTTAACAACCCAAATACTTACATTACCAGTCAAGGAACCAGTATTAGGTTTGTGTTTGATACAAAATCTTCATTGATACAGAGAATAAACCTAAAAAGGATCCATCACCGTATAAGTAACTAACAGAGATTAGCTGTGAAAAACTTAAACACACTAATGCCACCGAGCGTATAAAAGTAACTAACGGAGATGATATTTGCTCCAAAACATAGAAACTACGAGCTCAATTTTAAAACCCAGATCCATCGATGAGAAGAATGACCTCCAAAATCCATCTTTCAAAACAAATCAGCAACAAGAGAGAACTCAGGCAATTCAGAAAATCAAGAATAAGGGTTCGGAAACTGTGAGAGTCCCCAAGGACCACGAAATTAGGGTTTATACGGCAGTGCAATCAACTCAATTCGAAGAAACAATTAGAACCTCACTGAGCAGTGAAGTTTCTACAAGAATGGAGATATCTAGGTTAATCAAAACTATCTACTTATACGATCACTAATCCAACAGGAAAAACGACGAAGCTTACCGGAAAGTTCAAGAGATGGAGAGAAAACACGACGGAGAGGTCTCTGTGTTTTTCCTTTTCTGTCTACCCTTTTGTTTTTTTATTTGGTATTAACATTTACCAATTACCATATATATATATATAGATCAACCTCATTTTAGTTCTCATAGAAATTTCCATAATCAGATTTTTAACTCTTTGTATTTGTAATTACACTAACTAGGAAGTCCACCCGCGCACGGGAAAATGAAAACTTGAAGTAATTAACATTGCTAAATCGTTTAGAGTGGAAACTTGATTATTCTAAAACCACATAAATCTGGGTTTAGTAGTGAGAGAAATTATGAAACCACATAAACGATTAGAAAGGGACACAACCATTTTAAACAGAGATATTTTCGCATAAATTCACATGTTGAAATAAGCGATTAATCATATATCATAACAAATAAGGCGTTTTATGTAAATTTTTTCCATTGGAAAATAATTAAATGCATTTGTAAGAAGATTTAATTTCATAGTCATAAATCAAAGATTAAAGATTTCATCAGCTCAAAGTATTCTTTATCCCTCCTTTATTATTGTTGAGATTTGCGCTCGTACAATTTGGAAACCATTTCTCTTATTTGTATAGAGCATGTTGATAAAGAATTGGATGAGAGATGGAGTGAAACTGTTTTTATTTACTCGACAACTTTCTCACCCAGAACCTGTAATACAATTATCGATCGACTACAACAATGCATTAGACCATGGTCATTTGCCTAAGTGCGTCATCAGGCAGCAAAACTCTAAACACTGCATAATGATGGTTCAAACTCTTTTCCCCTTGAAGTCTATGAACACTCCCGAGACCACCTGCCGTGGGGTTTGGAAAAGCATAGAAAATCCGTTTTATTCTTTGATGCACAAGCGCCATAGCACACCTTGGGAACATATTACGACTTTATTAGATACATAAACTTGCGGAGTTTGAAGGGTAATGTATGTAGAAGCTCACATTGCACAGGGCTCCAACAGGAGGAAAATGTCATAACCAGTGCAGAGGTACGGCCTTTCCATTGAAGGATCTCTAAGAGTCTCTTCTCCGCTGTCACTTTGGACCTATCGGTAACTCAAAAGTGTAAGAAAGAATGCTGTACTAGTCAAAGCACTGGAGGAAATTCAAAACCTTGGTTGGAATGAACTTACGTCTGGACTGTGACTGCTTGTTTTCTGCTTTTTAGCCGGAGAATCTGTATTTGAGGGCTGAACATGATCCTGACCAAAAATCTCGGATGAATTGGGAAACAGATGTCTATCTCTGGCCGAAGAAGATTCAATGGCAACCATGGAAGCATGCCTAAGAGGATTCCATTGGCTACAAATTTCAGTGTCATGCGGCTGCAAACTCCATTGCCAGGGATTTAGACAAGCAACAGCAGACAACGAACAATTCTGTTTTTCAAGTATGCCATTTAAGCATATTTCCCCTGTTTCCTTGAAGGGCCTGGTCCCTGCGCTAGTATTGTCGCGAGGAGCAGATGATGCATATACTTGATCAGTTTCACTAGCTATTATTCGCCTAACTGAAGGATCAACTATCACTGCAGCATTTACAAGCTGAAAAGTACAATAGAAATGTGGTAAATTGAGATCCTTTTCTATGTAATGAATCCGTGGTAAATCTTACTGCCAAGAGAAAAAGGATTGAGGCGCTAAAAAAAGCGAATGGTGTGTGAAAATGAAAATAGATGATTAGGAGACTCCGGTCTATTGTTTAAAACTTCATATCGATGTTATTTAGATCAATAAAAAATACTTACTGGTTTATGACCAGATACTGCCATATCAATAACAACTCTCATGAACTTGCAGATCGATTGTGTATCCTCCTCGCTGAACCCACCGATGCCATCTATATTGCTGTCATTGGCAAATACAAAAAGTAAAAAATCATTGACTGCTGCACTATAAACAAAGACATATATTGCTATCAATGCAAATAAGAGCACTAATAGAAATCATCAAGAAGTAGGATTATTCTAGAACGACTAAAGCTTAGATATTAAAAAGATAAGAAAGATAATGTAGACTCCTTTGGTTACAAAAAAGATCCAAGAAACCAAAAAGCTAACAAAAAGACATGGAGCTTACTAAGTTGGGGGGTGAAAAGAAGTTGGCCATATCTTACTCTGTTCTTCCCACTCTTCTTTTGATACCGCAGCATATTTGCATACCTATCATAGTTATTGCATGAAAATATGAGATTCCACTGAAAATATAATTGAGTGAGCAGAAAGAAATCTTTGACTTGGAATCAAAATGTACAAAATCCTTGAAGAAAATTGTGGTGGGAAAAGAGAAAAGAAACCTACTTGTGTAATAAAAGGACTCAACTCATAGGGATCAACGAGTTTCTGCACATCAGGTGGCATATTGTTCAATTGATCGTGGTGCTCAGGTGCTAGACATAAGATGACAGTCAACTGAGTTTCACCTGCCCAATAAGCTTGAAATCAAAACCTCATAATGTTATGTTTGGTGTATCACAGCGCCAAGAAAACTAACAACGGGATACCGCTATCTGGAAGAATCTTCTTCTTCACCCTTTTAACATGGCGAAGATCTTCTAGAGGA
Organism: Arabidopsis lyrata subsp. lyrata; assembly: GCF_000004255.2. Classification (NCBI taxonomy): domain Eukaryota; kingdom Viridiplantae; phylum Streptophyta; class Magnoliopsida; order Brassicales; family Brassicaceae; genus Arabidopsis; species Arabidopsis lyrata. Next base: position 960,880 of record NW_003302555.1, on the reverse strand, counting down.
GCAATCTTACATAAATGCCTATCATAGCAAAGTCAAAATCCACTCATTTAAGTGTAGAGTTGGAAAAAAGCTAAGCATGAGATTACAACTGAAAGTCGAAGAAAACTGAGTAAGAGATTACAACTATAAAGTCGAAACAAGAATGACAAACCTGACTATCATATTGGCAAATTTGGGTTTAATTAGACTCGCATATACCTTTACTGTGAACAACAACAACACCCACACACAAAAGAAGAAGTTTACATAAAGAACCTTTGATAGACTAAAAATCCAAAAGGAGAGGCCTTTGAGATTGAATCATTACCAGTGGGCTGATGGTCAGGTGACAATGCAGGCTTTTCAGGTATATGGATGATTTCCCATGCATCTAAATCCATAATCTTTCTGTATTACTTGAGCCTGATTAACATAATTAGCTCAAATTTGAAGAAATGGGGATAAAACCGAGACAAAAACTCCAACTTTCTCAGTGGAGATTGATGACAATTGAAATAAGAGAACTTGCAAAAAGTTTCAACATATAACCAAACACTTTCAATTTCCAGCTTCAATTAGTAGAGTGGTGAGTAAAACCAAGGCTTTTCTAAAACAATTGATAAGGGCACTATTTGAACATATATAAGAAGATTCTAGACAAAAAGTATCGCTATATCTGTGATTGAATAGAAAGAAAAAAAGTTGTGTGGTATAGAGAGTTACTTTACAAATGGCTGGAGCACAACGGCTTTCTGCACAGGGCCTGATTTTTCCATGGACTTAACAACCCAAATACTTACATTACCAGTCAAGGAACCAGTATTAGGTTTGTGTTTGATACAAAATCTTCATTGATACAGAGAATAAACCTAAAAAGGATCCATCACCGTATAAGTAACTAACAGAGATTAGCTGTGAAAAACTTAAACACACTAATGCCACCGAGCGTATAAAAGTAACTAACGGAGATGATATTTGCTCCAAAACATAGAAACTACGAGCTCAATTTTAAAACCCAGATCCATCGATGAGAAGAATGACCTCCAAAATCCATCTTTCAAAACAAATCAGCAACAAGAGAGAACTCAGGCAATTCAGAAAATCAAGAATAAGGGTTCGGAAACTGTGAGAGTCCCCAAGGACCACGAAATTAGGGTTTATACGGCAGTGCAATCAACTCAATTCGAAGAAACAATTAGAACCTCACTGAGCAGTGAAGTTTCTACAAGAATGGAGATATCTAGGTTAATCAAAACTATCTACTTATACGATCACTAATCCAACAGGAAAAACGACGAAGCTTACCGGAAAGTTCAAGAGATGGAGAGAAAACACGACGGAGAGGTCTCTGTGTTTTTCCTTTTCTGTCTACCCTTTTGTGTTTTTATTTGGTATTAACATTTACCAATTACCATATATATATAGATCAACCTCATTTTAGTTCATAAATTTCCATAATCAGATTTTTAACTCTTTGTATTTGTAATTAGCAAAATTTTGGCTTTGATTTTAACTGATAATTGAGTTACCAAAAAAAAACAAAAATTATTGACTTAATTACAACTGTCTGTCTGATTGTGGATAACACGAGACAAGATTTTGTTTGGATTTCAAAATTAACTCATATCATCAAAATCCAATAACACACAAGAAGTAAAAATATGACCAGAGATTAGATTGACCCATATGCATTGCTTAAACGACATGCCATTCACTTACTCATGGGACTATGGGTGAGGCCTTTTGTGAAGTGGCTTACTACACATTAAGTGAACTATAATATCTCTCGATTGAGCATTAAGGAGAATGATGGAAATACATTTCTAGTCCTTGGCCACTTTTGTGCTCATACATCATATCGTTCAAGCTGATCAAACCGGTATGTACCATTTTATTGGTTTAGAATGAAACAAAACTCTTTTGTTTTTCTTATTTTGTTCATTATTTCAACTTTCTATATAGACACAACATACAACAAAGTAAGTGCTAAGAGACGTGACACTGAACCTTAAACCTTATATTACTATCTATCTGATTCTGCTAAAAGAGTCTCTGTGATTTTTGTTGTGTAATTCTTTGTACCTCGTGCTTCTTTCCCAACAAGCTTCTTCACGGTTTGTCCTACCTTGCTTTGAATCTCCTGTACCACACAAGAGAGTCATTAATCACCCACAAGTTTTCAACTTTTATTCAATAAAAGATACCAAAGATTTGATCAGCCAATGTTGCTTGCTTACCGCTGGTGAAGCACGTGTTATGGATGATACAGCTGCTGCTGCAGCTGCCGCCACACGTACCCTGAAATAATGGCAATGTATGATGCAGTTTTACTATTGTAGTGGACCTTATGGTAAGCATTAGAGAAATGACTCAGAAGTAATAAATACCACTACAATACCTTTTATGTACATCGATGTAAACATCAGTTTCATCCACGATTTCTGCCTGCATTTTCAGTAAATCACCAATGGAAAGCTTCTTAAGTGAAATGTATATAAAAAAAATGTGCGTAAAAGAGAAATTTTTGAAGTCGTGATAATGATTAACACGCGCAGAGGATCAAATCAGAAAAGGAAAAACGAGAAGCATAAGATCATACTTGTAGAAGTTCTTCAAAGACATCCTCTAACGTGATGATGCCAATCACTTCTGCATCCTCGTTATCTTCCAACAAACGCGGTAAGTCTCTTGTCACAGTACCGTGCTGTTGGAAATTTCTTCCCCTATTTTTCACATGCTTTGGTACTTTATCAATATCAACAACAACATCATGGGATTCATGCTTCAACAAAGGAGCCGTTAAATTACTACTCTCATAAAACTTCATATTTTCTTTTGGTGTTTCGCCATTAATCAGCAACTGCATGTTATTCATTTTATCTCTGTCTTTAACTTTGACAACTGCAGCCATGTGACTGCTTCCTTTTTGAAACTCATTGAGGATATCGTACAATGGCATGTCTGATGGAACCCTGGAAAGGTAATGTATGGGAACTTATACTTGTTTTCATGTAGAAACATAATATGAGTACGTCAACTTATACTCAGGGAAGCAAGATATACCTTGGGATCTTCCTGATGGAAACAGAACTTACAGGTGCCTCTGTCTCCGCTCGGACAGTTAGAAGACTCTTAACCTAGATAATACCAGCAGATACAGAAATAAGTAATCTAATAGGATTTAGTGAAGCAATGCAAGAGTTTAACAGGAGTACCAATAGAAGCCCAATGATATTTTTCGGATTCCCTAAGTAGACTGGGATTCGGCTATGACCTCGTGACAGTATTTTTCCAATTGTTTCCCTGCATTTAGAAGGTGAAAATTCAGGATTTCAAACCATGCGTTATTATTACTAAGCAGATAGACCAAAGAAAAGAGCTTACTTTTCAAAGACTTGACAGTTGACAGATAGAGAAAAGCAAATTGTCTAAAAAAGGCCAATTCTAACCTTAACTCACCAGTCTAACTTTGTATTTACATCCAGCGAAAATGTTGATTCAATTGGCGTCATAGCTTCCTCAGCAGTCTGAACTTCCAGAAAATGAAAGTACATGAATTAGATCATTAGAAGTAATCTTGAAGTAAAGTATGTTCTGAACTGGAAGGCGAAGAATCAAAGTATATGCACAAAGTAAAGTCATCCTTGGCAACTTCATGTAGCTGAAGAGCTTAAATCCGGATCAATGGCGCATAATAAGTAAATCGTTTCATTCACAACATAACTTGTTCATCAGCATGGCCTCCGGAGGTTTCAGATATGCACGGCTAATTCAAATACATACCTTCTGGCTCAAATCCAGGGCTCCGCTTATAATCATTGTTTCCTCGTGTGTCAGTTCACCCCCCTTACCAGCCTATGTTGGAGATAAAAAGCATGTCAATGGGAGCTGGAAACAATAATACTTTTGATAATCAAGTAACTTAATTAACTACTTCACAAATCAGACAAGGTTACAGCGTAATATCTGTCCTTTTTACTATTCTGGTTAGATCATAGAGAGAAACTACCTCCTGGCTGTGAATTGAGACAAGGGCTTTTAGCTGAGCTCGCCTAAATAGTGTGTCATTATGCCCAATTACAGCATCAAGAACCTGAGGCATGTAAAACGTTGATAAAAGTAAGCATCTACAGCTGCATACTACTCTGGCATAATAAATGTATCAACTTGTCTTGGTGATATAATCAATGCAGTTAGCTCTAACAAGTACCACTTCTTAAATACATTGCTAGATTTTTCAACATATTTCCCAATCTTCCATGGTTGTAACATAACGTATTGACTATTGTAGCAACTAGTGAAACAAAACCGATCACTAAGGTTTATTGACACGAACAAAGAGTAGTCTTCAACAGCATTACCTTTCCAATAGGGTAAGCAATGGGATAGCAGAGTATCATCAAAATGCGAACAAGCCACAAAAAGTTTGCGCCAACAGCAAGTCCGTATCTCGAGCATATAGCTTGCGGAATGATCTGGTTAGAATTGCAACAACATAGTTTTTATCAGTTATAAATGGACAGTACTGAATAGAACACAATTTGATACCAAGAAGATATGTAAATAAAGTAACCTCTCCAAAAGCAAGAACAAAAGTAACTGAGAGTAAAACAGCCACAAAAGGATGGAATATCTTATCCAGGCATATAGGAAGAGCCTGAAACAAAAGATCCAAGCACAAAATTCACTGATTCTGAGGTGCAAAAGAACAGTTATTTTATCGTAGTAAATCAGAAAAAAACTGGGGTAACAAATCTCAATAATTAACCTCCATAGCAGCTGCATTGCAAAGAAGTAGAGTCACAAGAAGTTGATGCTGCTTCTTTACCACTGGTAAGATTGCAGCTGCAATATCCAAAAACAACCCCGTCAAGAATAATAATAGAGACTCTATCACTCAGGTTATAACCAAAATTACAGAATAAGAAATTAAAAATCAAATTTTTAAGAAATTCTATAGCCATTGCGAATCGAGCAAGTCATGTATGTAATTATGTACCAATAACACGTCAAATTGTACATAGATATCGAGAACCGTACCGGCCTGTTTTTTCTCGGCGGAGGAACCGCTCTGTTGGAGAATCTCTAGCTCAACGAGACCAAGGGACATTAGTCCGAGCGTGAGTCCCGACATTATTCCGGCGAAGAGTACGAGGAAACACGCCACACCGACGACGACGAACCACCACGGAGAACCGAATCGGATGTCTTCGGCTTCAAAGACGAAACTGTTGAGCGAGTAAGCGGCTCTTACCAACGCTAAAGTGCTCAGAACAACCATTGCCGCGCTTCGATTTGGTCGCTTGAAGAGAGACTAAAACAGCGACGGAGCCAGAGAAAGAGGGAGAGAGTGTTGTGATGTGAAAGTTTTTATTTTTTTGTTAGGAAGAAGAAGAAGAAGACGACGATGAATGGCTTTGATACGGGGATACATGGACCACCTGACACGTCATCATCCAACACGCGTTTTTTCCTTATTTTCCTCTTTTTATTTTTCCGTTCTCTTTATTTCTTTTTTTACTTGCGTTTTCTCTAAATTCACCTGTTCGATTAATTAACTTAGCTAATCGTCTTATTTATTCAGCTTTCACCGGTTTTAACGCCCGAGAAAGATACACACACCTTTTCACCTCTCATCACATTATTCTTGAGATGAACTTTTTGGACCGTTACCCAAAATATGTAAATAATAATATTTTCAAGTTACAAAGCTAATGTTATTGACAAAAGAAAAAAACAAAACAAAACAAAACGGTGCTCTTCGGATGATATTATCATAGTTTAAAATTATATTTTAATTGTCATTATGTGAGACACCAAAGGATCAAATCTTGGAAAGCTACAGCATTTTGTCCTGCCCAACGCAAATTGTAACACTAAAGGTTTCATATGGTCAACGTGAATCCTAATTTAATCCTAAATGTTGTTTTTAGTGTAAACCAGTATTAAATTCCCTTAATTCATAGGATTTGATTTATTTCATTGTGTTCGTATCACAAACAAAATATTCGACACCTCTATATTTTATTGAAATAATCTTTTGAATGAAAATTACGTAGCAAATCAAATTTCAATATTATAAAAGTCGTAAAAAAAAAATCCAGAATCTTACATTATTCAAATCAGATAGTCACATTTACCAACGAAAACATATGTACAACGTAGCATGTTTGATGCATCTTGATTAATATGGCATAAAATCAATCCATTGCAGTGAACCCATGATGACTCTCAAAAGTTGTGAAATTTGATTGATTGAGAAAATATCTTGGTATAAATTTGATTTACTTTCTTTGGGCTTTTGGGGGTCAAACTATGAGCCTAATAATGGCCCAAAAAGACTTGGCGGAAAATACTTTTTTATTTTTCTTAACAAGTGAAACCGGAACGAGCGAGACGCAACAGAAGAATCTCAAGATCGAAGACCAGTGAAATCGAAGAATTGAAGCACAAGCTTCTCCATCTCTGCAATCTCTCTATCCACCTCTGAAATCTCTCTATCTCGTTATCGCATGTTTCGCTTTCCAATTCAGACGACAGAGAGACGACGCGTCTGAAGCATATCTCCGGAATCGGGGTGAAGAGAAACGCGGCGAGAAGAAGAGGCAGATTTTCGTTTTGGGAGGGTAGACAAATCTGGCGAAAGTGGAGGGCCTAAGGGCGAGGCCATGGCTTAAGCCAGGAGCTTGTATAAATGGAGATCAATATGACTACGACGGTTCGGAAGACGACCATTCCAGGCCTTGGTGGCGTCGTCGTCTCAGATCCTTGTATATGGCGGCCATGTCCTTTACTCCGTCCACTTTTCGAATCGCAATCTCGTTGCTCCTTCTTGTTGCTATCGTCACCGCCGTCATTTTTCTCCCGGTCGAACAGGCAATTTCTCTCTCCCTCCTCAGTCTCATCTTGCGGGTAGCTTTAGTAATAATGTAGCAACAATAGTCTCTGTATATTCTAAGTTTAGAAATCGATACAACGGAGTATTGCTGAGCTCGCTATGATCCCTTTCTGCAGAAATTGAAGGACTTCTTGTTATGGATTAAGGAAGATCTTGGACCTTTTGGTCCACTTGCATTGTAAGTTTTTCATGCTTGCTACTTTTTTTTGGTTTTACTCTAGTTTCTACCACTTATTGGTTTATTTTGCTGACATTGTTTTCTGGCTGCCTTAAATAATCTTGTGATGAGCCTTTTTTACCTCATTGAAATTGCAGGGCTTTGGCTTATATTCCTCTCACAATTGTCGCAGTTCCTGCTTCTGTACTCACGGTAGGTGTGGATTCATAACTATTTAGTGAAATCTAGTGTGCTTTTCTAAGATGTTTGTTCATAATTTTTCATTACAAGATAGGATACTAGGACTTTTTAATTCCTGTTCTGATAGTCTTCATTTTTTATCTCTCAGCTAGGTGGTGGTTACCTTTTTGGCCTGCCAGTAGGATTTGTAGCCGACTCTCTTGGAGCTACATTAGGTGCAACTGCCGCATTTCTGCTTGGTAGAACGGTATGTCTCTTCGTTATGGTTCCATCTGTTATCATATATTTCCCTTGCAATGGTGTTGCTTGCCATAACCACAAAAGTTTGTGCGTCTTCACCACTAGGCAATTTAACTAAGTGTGTCATCTTGGCTGTCTCATTGTTGCTAATGATTTATCTTTGTCTTTCTGGTATCATGTAGATTGGTAAATCTTATGTCACCTCAAAAATAAAGCATTATCCAAAGTTTCAAGCTGTTTCCGTTGCAATTCAAAAATCTGGCTTCAAGGCATGGAAATCTAGTAACACTCTCTCAGTTAATTGACAGTTCGTTTTTCTTCATAGATAGTGATGAAGTATGGCAAAGTATCTCAACTATATATTGATATTTTCTTCCTTTGCAGATAGTCTTGCTACTACGCGTTGTCCCCATACTGCCCTTCAATATGTTGAATTACCTCCTATCTGTAACCCCTGTTCGCTTAGGAGAATACATGCTGGCCACTTGGTTGGGAATGATGGTACTCTCATTTCTTAAAAATTCGCTAGTATATTGGCCATTTATACTTTGATAGTGGTGGAAGAAAAGCCTAGTGCTTTGATTTTGATCTATTCTTGGAGTTAAGTAGTTGTGCTTTCGGTTAATTCAAATGGTCATGTGTTGTATGTACACAATTCATGGATTGACACCAAAGGGGAGAAACAGAGAAAACAGCGGAAATTGTTTCAAGTTAGCATTCATGTGAAAGTGCTGATTGCTAATATTATCCATAATAGTAATACTAATCTTTTGAAATGTTTTGATGTAACAGCCCATTACGTTTGCGCTAGTTTATGTTGGAACTACTCTGAAAGATCTTTCTGATATTACACATGGATGGCATGAGGTGTCAGTATTTCGTTGGGTAAGTTTTCGCTCATTTACTTCTACTTAATATGATATACATTTGTGGGATCTGAAAATAGAGAATTTAGCTTAAATATCCTGAGGATGATGATTTTTTTAACCAAGTCCGAAGCATCCTATATGTAGGGAATAAAATTGCGATAGTCTCAGCATCTGCACTTATTTAGTTGCGGTTTTATAGCTTTGATTGAAGTGTGATTTCTCATTTCTTCTGCATTTTCACTTGGGGATGCAGGTAATAATGATGGTTGGCGTTGCTCTAGCTGGTAAGTCTCTTCTGCAATCATATCCAAATATATATCTAGTTAGCTTCACTTCGTTGTGAGCAGTGGAACGACACCGTGTGGTGTGTGTTTTGACCCGTCTTTTTTTGGGTGGGTGCAGTAATTCTGATAATATGCATAACAAGAGTGGCGAAATCATCCTTGGACAAAGCATTGGCTGAGAATGGTACTGATTTAGATGTGAAGAAGAATGACGATGCTTCCGTGCTCCCGATCGCAGAGCCACCACCGGATCTACACGAGCCTCTCGTTATCAGAATCGACCCATCCAATACTTGAATAATATAGACCAGAAGAAACCCCTCTTGAGTTTGTAAATTTGACGAAATTTTTTTGCCGAGGGAGATACTAGATACGTTTTGTATAGCATCATAATAATATACTTCACCGTTTAATTCGTTTTTCTTCACTTGTTTACTTGAGGTTTTGAAATCGTGTAACTTGTAACCGGGAAATTAATTTTACCCGAGTCCTTGTCAGACCGGTTGAATCGGGTCGGGTTAGAGAAATCAATATTCCGGTATATTCCGTGGCCTTTGATACGTTTGCGTCAGCCTTTTTTTGTCTCCGAATCCCAAAAGTGTTGCTTCCTTCATTTTCGTGGTGCTTGCGTCGTCTGTAACCGCAATTACAAGTCGAATCCATTTTCGAAAGAGTTTTATCGGACCGGTTTTCTGTTCAAATCAGCCGATTTCCTCAGATTTAATTGTTGAATCATGGCGGCTACCAATGTCATGCGGCGAGATGAGAGCCTTCTTATTGATCCCCTTAGAGGTAATTCGAAGTTCAATTCTGATAGACCCGTGTTGGATTTCATTCCCTTAAATTCGAGAAATTTCTGTACTGGGGAATTAGGGTTTCTGATAACAGGGATTGTTTTTTTTTTTTGGTTTCCTGGGAATGAATTTCTTAGGGTTTGACTTGCAGGAGATACTAGTGTTTCTCGTGGCCTCTCGCTTGAGAAGAAAATTGAGGCCCTTGAGAGCCTGGCGGGACAAGTGAGTGCCTTTTTCACTCTTGTTTGATTTTCTTGTTTACATTTGCTGGGAAATGTTGTCAATCGTGTTTCATTCTGGTATTCAGTTTTTTTAGTTTCTCTTATTAATTCTTGAGAAGTGATTTTCCTGTGTTTCTTCATCTAAAGGTTGGTTATTTAAGACCATGAGGTTGATTTACTTTGTAGCTAATGAGTTTTTTTTGCTAATGCAGGTTAGTAACAGGCGATCTCGGAGATGGTTAAATGATCGTATTCTGATGGAACTTGTTCCTCGTTTGGATGCCCAAGAAATCAGAGGCTTGTTTGCTCCACCACCATGGGGTAATATAACATTCCATTCTAAGTTTACTCTTCCTCTATAATCTCAATTTCACTTGGAGCTTCTGCCATGCTTTCGTCTTTTTGCTATTGTTATCCTTGTTAACACAATCATCGTTTCACTGACTCTATGAATGCTCAATAGGCGATGATGTCCCACCCTCAGCCTTTTCTTTGACTAATGTTGGAGAATGGGACAAATTCAGAAACATAGATATGGACAAGGAGGTAAGTAACCTCTCTTTTGGGACTGTGGTGTGTCAGAGAAGAAGTACAAGTTACTATATTGCTCTGAATATGAGTTGTTTGTAGAATCAGAGTAATGTGGTTTGTTTGACATATTTGGTCTTAACTATTGTTGATAATGGTGTTTTTGTCAGGCCAACATCATGGATTCCTTGAACAGGTCATCCGTAAGGCAGAAAGGTCGTGTGGATGCTGACAAAACCGCTGTCTTAAACGCTTGGCGGAGAATAGATTGTAGGACAAGAGAGGCTCTTCGACGTAGCTTTTTACCAGAACTAATCGAGGGATATGAGGTAGATATTCTTCAGAGATGACAATATTAAGCCATACATGTAAATACAGACCCTTTGCTCCTAGACTCCAGAATTGTTTATTATTTCCACAGAACTGTATAAGTCAATTTATCGAGGAAGGTGGTGAAGGAGATGTTCTCGATCTCAAGGTTCAAGACCCATTCCATAGATTGCTTTTGCACGGTGTTTGTGAGGTATGAGCCCGGACATCTCCTGAGCTATGTTCTGCTAAGATGTTAATTAAAGATATAGAGAGAACCAACCTAAAAGAATCTCTTTTCTTTGGAGCAGTACCACAATTTGGTATCAACAACTGCTACAGAACAGATAGGAAGGATAGCAATGAAGACAACGACCATCAAATGGAAGAAGAGTGGCGATTCAGGGGAGAAACCAAGCATCAGCCTCGCTCATTTCCTTAGGATGTCAAAGGAAGGAGCTTGGTAACATCACATACACTCCTTTGTAGCTGTGTAATTTTTATGAATAAAAAGCTGCATTAGCGTCAATTTAAAGAATTAGCGTCAATTTAAAGGGCTATTTATGCAGCAAAAAGATCTCAAGACTCTCTCTCTCTCTCTCTGGCCTTTGCTACTTACCCCTATATGGCCTCTTGTAAGCTTGTATTTGTATCCTCAAATGTATACGGTTTTATTATTAAAGAACGAAATATTGACAAAAAAAAATTATTTAGTGCTTATTGTGAATTTTGATTCTTTAAACTTATATTTTTGATATTAACTTGTAGAAACCCTTTGAGCACTTACAAAGCCCAACAGTTGGACGGTAAATGACTTTTCCAACGTTTGGAAAAAACAGATATTTTAAAATTTCATAAATTTTGGGTTTTGAAGTTTAAGATCGTGGAAGCCCCTTGGCCCATTGGTTGACCAAGAGTTAATTAATGCTTCTACACCAAGATGTCTGGGGTTCGAGTCCCAGATATTGCGATTTATTAATAAATATGCAGATTAAAGAAGGTAAGTGTGCAGGAGATCTCCAGCGAAGTACAATTATAGCCGTTCGCCAGGATTCTACGCAGAGAAAGAAGTGTCGTCAGGTCGTGGATCATTGAAGGTGTCCGTCAAGAGCATGGAGAAGGAAGTGTTGTCTGTCGTGGATCTAATAAGGGTCGGAAGGAATTGTCCGTTGTAGAATCGTCTATGTAACAGTTCTCATAATTTGCAATAAATAATAAATCTAGACGTAAAAAAAAAAAAGTTTAAGATCCATTCGAATATTTTAAAAATTTTAATCTATTCAGATATTTTTAACTTTCAAAAATTTTGGGTTTTGAAGTTTAAAACCCGTTCGAATATTTTAAAATTTTTAATTAGGATTAGGATCGGGTTTTCCGGATCAAGTTAGAATTGATTCTTCGGATTCGTGTTTTAGACATTTGCCTAAATTGGATGACTAATGTGAAATGATATCGATGTATTATTATGCATAATCATATAAACTAATCGGATTTAGCATCTCATTCGTTTAATCCGTTAAATGCTGTTATAAATTTAACATATTTCACGTGATACAAATTTAATGCTTTGCTAAATTTTAAAGATTTTTATCACTTAAAATTCATTCATTACATAATTTATTTAAATCAAGTGATGAAAAATGCCAAGAAATGATTCCATTGGCTCCTTATTAATCACATCAAACATAATATAATACCCACTAAAACATATTTATTTTCAAGAAAATGATCAACTAATTTAATCAAGCAGTGGAAGTGAAATTGAAGTTGGCGCAGTTAGTACGACGGCCCAATAACGTGGAACTAAACCCAAATCTGTTACTCGCCAAATCAAATTCGATCAAATTATCCTCCAACTGGAACCCTCCGATCACCACAGAGGTTCTTGCGTTGACTCCTCCGTCAACGAAACCTAAACAGATAACGTCATCACTGACACTCACCATCGAGTTAGCTCCAAAGATCCTCCAGACGACGTCGTTGCTATGAAGCACAAGCTGAATCTCCGGCACTGCGTATCCCAGGCGCGTGACGCCGACGTTCTTCGTGCTGAAACACGCGCTGAACGGTTTCACCGACGCTACTCTCGTGATGTTCCTCGCCGCTGCTTGTTTGACGAACTCCGACGTAAAAGCATTGTAGATCGATGACTCCAACACCGTGTACGGATTCACGGAGCTGATTTTGGTTCCTCCGAATCCGGTACTTGCGTTGATTTTCAAAAGCGTTGGATTGATCGGAACTGTTTTCTCGACGATTTTAATCGCCGTCACGCCGATGAAGTACTCTGAGGATTTCTCACCTTGTGAAAACGCAGAAGCAGTGCTCACCGGATTAATGAGAAGCGGCGTCGTTTGGAGACCTGAGATCTGGATTCCGGGGAGGAAAACGTAAGGTCCGTTGCCGAAGAAGGCGACTCCTCTGCCGGAAGTTAGACACACGGCGAATTTGCGGTTGAAGCTAAACGCGGCGGCGAACTGAGACGGTAAACCGATGTTGTGACGTCCCATTCCGGCCATACCAACGGTTCCAGTAGCAAGTCCTTTAAGAAGAAACGTTGCTCCACAATCGAAGATCAAGTTGGGGATTTTAACGACCCGACCCGGATTGGATCCGTTAGTGGACTGGATCGACACAACGTCTAAAGCAAATTCGCCGGAAGTAGCGGTACCGGTGACGGTGTTATCTGGAATGCCGCCGCAAGTGTTGTTACTACAGCCAGGTCTCGGAGGAGAAAAGCATGTGCCGCAGCTGTTGGAGCCGGCGCGTGAGCACACGGCGGATTTGCAGCGAGGAGATTGGTAAGTGGAGGAGACGTAGTCTTTGTCGCAGTCGACCCAGAGTTCTCGTCCACCGAGGTCGAAGACGACGGAAGCAGGGACGAGAGGTGTGCGTTGGTTGATGACGGTTGTGTACTGGAGGGTAGATTGGTCTTTTGTTACTGGGAGAAGGAGAGCTTTGGGACGGAAAGATGTTTGAGCAGATGATGAAAGTGAGAAGATGAAGAGAAGAAGAACGGAGAAGATGATTGGAGAAGACGCCATTGTTAGAGATATGAATGAAGATGATGAGTTTGATGAAGAGGATTGGTGTGTGAGTGTATTTATAGGGACGAATTTGGGATTTTTGTGTGTGTCGGTCGGCTAATTTGAATAATTGGATAATGGTGTGACGTTTTTGACTTTTATTTAAGATGCAAATGATATATGGTTTCGTGATTTTGCTTCTCATCTCGTGAAAATGACACAAATCAAATCTAGTAGTTTTCTCTTTTGGGGTTAGACCAAAAAAATAGCATTTGTTTACTGTGTTCTTCTTTCCCGTATCGGTCTTTGTTTACTCTGTTTACCTTTTTATGGAATCGGTCCTTTTAAAAATGAAATAAAATTTACTACCTTTAGTTCAATATTTTGTCGGTATTTGAAATAAAACACATGTCTAACTATTTTTCAAAAAAAGTGTGTTTGTGCTTATGAAACTTTAGATTTTGGTTTAAAATCTTTTGGTTATTCTTAAACAACATGTAATTGCATTGATTGGGGTTGATTAAGAATAATAGTAGTGTGTAACTAAATTGATGAATGAATCGTTCCTACGTTATCAATAAATAAAATATTGGCAAAATATAAAGAGAGGAGGAAACACCGTGGGATGGTCATAGAAGCAAAGCTTGGTGTTTTTGGTGATGAAATCAATTAAATGCCAGGTGGGCGTGAGGGTGCCTTTCTTGACTTTTCCTCTTTATTTCTCGATTGCATCCATTTTCACAATTTCAGAATATGTCAGTCTCGATTTAACATATTTATTACTAATATATTCTTCATGTACTGTTATCGATTACTCCCGACACGTCCATGGATTCTCTTTTTTTTTGGGTTAAAGAATATTCAAATATTATAAATAAATGTCTATTGGACTATTTCCGGATTAGCCCCATACATTTTTCCTTTAGGACCCAATCCACAAACATCAAACCAAACAAAATCATCAAAACAAAACCGACTCGGTTTAACTAAGCCGAACAAACCGGACGACACAGCAAAACCCTAATCACAAATCGTAGAACACGATTTAAGCCGCCGTCCAAGATCTGCAGACACTCGCCGGAACAGGACCTCCGGTGAGCCTAGACTACGTGACTCGAACGGAGATGGTGATCCAGGATCCGTTGTCATCCCGCCACCGTAGAGCAGTTTTGAGGAGGAAGAAGAGATCCGAGCTTCCTTTGTAGCGAGTCTCCATGCTCAGTCGTGAGAGTTGACGGTAGTAGGGAGTAGATCTGAGGACCATCGACGGTGGCTTAGCTTCACCGAGCCGGAGTCGACCTCCCCCATCAAGCGACAGCCCCTTGAAGCTTCCAGAATCTCTAGTCCGCAGATCTAACCGCCGTCATCCCTCGTTCTTCGCCGTGAAAACACTCTCTTCCACTCCGCGTCGCTACACCGCCGATAGAGCTCTTACCGTCGGAGTCTCGCTGGATGCTTCTCCTCGGCGTCCTCGCCACTGCTTCGTGACTTTAGATCGATTGATTCGTCGAGTCGATGTCGTAGACCACGGATGAAGAACCATGAGCCGTAGGGTCCTCTTCGCCACCAGAATTAGCAGAGAACCCACTGTCGGCGCATGAGATCATGTTCAGAAGAGAAAAAGATGGTGAGAGAAAAATCGCCGCGAGTAAGTACCACGCACGACTCTCTCTCAATGTTTTTAGGAAAAAAGATGGCTGGCTACACGAAGTATCCGCGAAGACATGGCCACACATGCAAAGTTTAATAATAGATCCTAAACTACATGAACTATATGTATCGCATGCCCACATATACGAAATATATGTAGTTATGTCGTCAACATCACGAACATTTTTTTCCGGTACACTTTTCGCTGGAATCCGGCATTGACCAGTTTGACTGGCGTTGACCAACATAAATATTAAAAAAAAAGAAAATTTAGTTTTTTTTAATATTTAGAGTATTATGTTATTAAATCATTTATAATATTTTATAATTAAAAAAATATATACAATATTCAATATAAAAATATTTTGTATATATATTCAATGCATTGATTTTTATAATTAGTTAGTTTCAATAATTTCAAAACTAAACTAAAAATAAAACAAAAACCAATTAGGTAAAATAATTATAAATAGAAAATTTTAAATACTCTCTAGTCTAAAGTTTTTTTATAATATGTTGTTAATTTTTTTTGTATTATTAAAAAAAAATTTCGTAATAATTTTAGATACAAAAATTAACAACATATTATACAAAAAAACTTTAGACTAGAGAGTATAGAAAATTTCATATTTACAATTATTTTACCTAATTGGTTTTTATTTTATTTTTAGTTTAGTTTTGAAATTATCAAAACTAACTAATTATAAAAATCAATGCATTTCATATATATACATAATATTTTTATATTGAATATTGTATATATATTTTTTAATTATATAATATTATAAATGATTCAATAACATAATTTTCTAAGTATTAAAAAGCTAATTTTTTTTTTTTTTTGGAATATTTATGTTGGTCAACGACGGTCAACGCCGGTCAAACTGGTCAATACCGGATTCCGGCGAAAAATGTATCCGAAAAAATGTTTGTAATGTTGGCGACATGACTACATATAGTTCGTATATGTGGGCATGCGATACATATAGTTTGTGTAGTTAGAGATACATTTTTAAACTTTGCATGTGTGACCATGTATTCGCGGATACTTCATGTAGCGAGCCATCTCTTTCCATGTTTTTAACGTCCATGGATTCTTTCTTTAACGATCATCTTTAATCTTTAATAATATCAAAAACGTCCATGGTTTCTTTCTTTAACGATCATCTTTAATTTTCAATAATATCATTCATATCTTATCAATATCACGGTTTTGAATTTTATGTTACCACTCTTCTTGAATAAGATAAGGTCATGACATCATACTATTATATTTTATATGATCAGGCATAATAATACATCGAAATCATTTTACATTAGTCATTCAGTTTATAAAACATGGAAAAGGCATGAAAGTGTTTATGTTTCAAGTTTCTCATATGTATATATAATTTATATATACACATTTAGAATATAATGTTGAAATACTAAAAGAAACCCACATTAGGATATCTATTATTTTTGGTCATTATTTTTCTTAGTAAAGCGGTAGTCTTATACTAGTAGGTACAAATACATTAGTCGGAACATTGATTTTGGGTCACATTAATGAATGGATATGCTGATGAATCATATATATAAAAGTTGGCCAACTCTCTCCATATGAATGAGATATCATCACATAAGTAAATGACATGTGTCATTCAATATTAGTTAAATTAAAAATCAGCAAAATTAATTGAAAGAAAATCAAAAGTCTCCTATTGTGTTAAATCCTCCAATAATCCATTTCTTAAATGATTTCTTCAAAATAAAAATAAAAGTATAAAATTATTTTAATAAATCAATTACTACTTTCATTTTACTTTTATTATATTTCTATTTTTTTTAATTTAATAGTCAATGGTCATCACTCGATAATGACTAAATAATTATTTGTGTTGTAGTTTAGTTGTTTGCTACCTAATATCTTATTAGTTTAGTATTTTTACCTTTAATATTTTTTTATTATTACGTTATGGTTCATATCTTATCATATGACATTTTCTCTTTTCATTTTTGTATCTTATGGTAAGTTCGTAACATTAACTTGCAAAATTTTACAAGTAATAGGCTTTGAGACGTTAGACATACCACGAAATTCAAGACAAATCCATTTCTCTTATATGGCTATATGCAATAGCATAAAATCTAAAAGTATTACTTAAATAACTCTTTAACTTTTGCTTTCTTTTTCTTCTTTTCATACGAAAAGTACTCTTGAGAGAAAAATATCTTATATTCTTGTTGTGAGGATTCATGATAATGAACAAATACTAGAATTTTAGATATAAAAATAATTAGATTATACATGAAAATGTATAATTAGATATTTAGAGTCAAAAACGAATCTAACAATAAATATTTTAAGTACATAAGATGAGTTTAATTTTATTAAGTATACAATAACAAACAAAAAAATAAACACAAATTAGCAACAAAAATAATTAACACATTTTTATTTTAACAATTTTTAAAACAAACCCACGCGTAACGTGGGAATTCATCAAGTATAATAAACACGTTACTAGCTTATATCGTAATCACATAGACTACTATTAAGGAGTATTAAATTTTATTTTTGCCTTTTATTTAACAGTCAAACAATCAACATCCGTTTGGTTAATTCTAAACGTTTTCAAGATAAGCGTCTCAGATAGAAGAAACAAGTGGCCTAGTTGTTACGTTACGGGGGTTAGTTAAATATCTGATTCTGATAAATGAAGCCCATCTACATAAGAGGCTCATAATAAAGACCCATTATGGTTTGATATACTGAAAAAAGTAAAGCCATTAATTTATTTATCATAACGAAAATAGAAAGCGCATGTTGATCCAATTTCACCGCTTTGGGTTATTTTGTGAATTTGAGTTAATAATGGGCTTTTATGAGAACATATATAAAAAAGTTAGATCCCTTCAATATCGAGAAATTTATTTTACAAAAAAATTAGTCATCTGGTCGTCTTCTTCTTCCTCTCGCCATGAAGCTCGTCAGGTAAGCTTTTTTTGTTTCTAACTTGTGATTTGTTTGTTCTCCATTTCGAATTTGTTTCTCTCTAGGTTTTCTTTGTTCATTGTGTTCAAAAATTTGACTTGTTGGAGCTCGTTCGTGGTTTGATCCCAAATGGGTCTCTCTCAGGTTTTTGATGAAATTGAACAATGAGACAGTTTCAATTGAGCTTAAGAACGGAACCATTGTTCATGGAACTATTACAGGTAAACTCTTTCTCATATCCCCAGCTCCTTTTTCCTCGTTTAGGGTTTTGCTGAGTCTCCGATTTTTCTTATTCTCGTTTTGGTTCTTCCACAATAAACCTTAATTTCTCCTAATTTATCAGCTATGATTTGTATACATTTTTAGAATGTTACTCACCGCAGATTATGTGGTGTGATTCTTTTACTAGTATTTTACAAATTCTAAGTTAATTTCATTTTCTATGTAAAATGCTTGTGTTGCACTGTTTCATATACAAAATCCGAGTGACACTGACCGATTCAGATACATATTACATTCTTTATCATGCCTTGAAACTTTGGTTTTAAGTAGCTTCTTTAGTGGCATGACTTTGGCTCTTGAAAATACTCTCTGTTATCTCTCTGTATACTTCTGAAATGTCCATAGAACAGTTTATATGTAGTCTACTAGACTAAAGCATTAACAATATCTTCTTGCATTTTCTTCCCATAAAACTCACTTCTTAATCAGCCTGTTCAATCGTGGTGAGCTTACCAACAAGTAGGGTGTTGTCAAACTTCGAAATTGGTCACTGTTGTTGATGTTGTGGTGATTCTATTTTTCTAGACATGGTTAGTTGATTCAATTGTAATGCAATTAGCTTTGATTGATGGATTTACTCTTGGTGATAACTCATTGCAGGTGTAGATGTTAGTATGAACACTCATCTAAAGGCCGTAAAACTAACTCTGAAAGGGAAAAACCCGGTTACGTTAGACCACTTAAGTGTTAGGGGAAACAACATTCGGTATTATATTCTTCCTGACAGCTTAAATCTCGAGACTTTGTTGGTTGAGGACACACCAAGAATCAAACCCAAAAAGCCAACTGCTGGTAATCAAAAACATTCTTTCACAGCTTCATTTATTCTTAAACCATTATAAGTTTTAAGCATCTGTATTCTTCTGGATCTCGAGGCTGATTCTTATATTCATCTTTTTGCTTATGCATGAACGGTATCAGGGAAGACACCAGCTCGCGGGCGTGGCCGTGGAAGGGGTCGTGGACGCAGCCGTGTTGGTGGTCGTTAAGCATTCATGATCCTAAGTTTTTATTCTTCTTGTGACACTAGAGGGATTGTGTGTTGTAGTGAGGCGAGTCTCGTAAAGAACAAATTCTTGTGATCTAATCACCAGCAAATTTAGATTTATAAATCACATATGGCCAAAGAAAATAACACTTTGTCGTTTAGATGAGTTTAAGAAAAATGAAACCAAGACATTGTGCAGAAAGTAAGGCAAAAGAGGTAATGTTTTCTTTTGATGTTTTGATCACTCTTCAAGCATGATGGAATCCGTTACTCTGTCTTTATTGTGGATACAAATATATAGGCGTGTGGAAAAATTTTATTCGTTTAATCGTTTACAAGAGACTGATTTTTCATAGCCAAGACGCAACCTTCCATTACAGTGATTGTTTTGCCTCTGATCAGAACCCTCTGCTTATCTTTGTCCAGATGAACCTTCAACGGTTCAGCCTCTGCTTGAAGCTTAAACAGCAAACAAACACATTCCAATAATACCCAAATTCCTCATGAACACTCATCATTTTAAATTGGTCTGTTAACTTGTATAACTCGTAAGTCAAAACCCCTAAAGTATTAGGTTAAAAGATTGTAAATAACGTTGTAAAGATAATTGTAAAAGTATTATGCATTATCGACATTAGTTTAGTTTCTACTAATCCCACATCGATAAGATTTTAAAGAATAAGCTCGAAACGTTTCTTATATATGAAGACTATGTTGAAAGTGATTTATTTTTCCGCAGGATTCTAAGAGACAATTTGCATGTACAATTTTACTGACATACTATAATATAGCAAGAAGCCATGAATCCTGCTACTGTGGATGAATCTCGAAGTAGGCATCATCCATGGTGGTGAGTCTATACAATTCCACTGTGGAACTCTCTTTGTTTTCCTACTTAATTAGAGATATATATATCAATCGATGTGATTAACGTGTCTGGTGAATGCAGGAAGAGCAAATACGTAATCTACGACATTATGATACACATCCTTGTGATAGCCTCGAATGTTGCAACGTTCCTGTATGTGAGAAATTACAAAATCCCCATAGCTGGAGATAAAATCTATATGATCGAGCTCGTAGGTTTCTACTCATGCTTTAGCGGCATCTTGGGTGTGGTTGAATGGGTAGACATCTTCAAGAACATTCCGGACATGGAGTTCAAAGGAGGCTTTATGGATCGCATTAGCCATATCTTTGGTCTTGTTTTTCTCATCGTCTTATTATATTCAATTTCTCCCGTCTTTGCTCTCTATTTTGGTATTCCTTCTTCTTTGTGGTTTTTATCCGTTTTGATTTATACTATGCACGTATTATGCTGCCGAAGCTACCGGACTAGTTTTCCTAGCTAGTTTATTGTGTACGTACTAGTAATTTTATTTTATTTTTGCTTAACTTTTTGTTGTTTGAAAGGAACATACTGTACTCGATCATCAACTATATGCATTGTGCGTAAAACATGAGAAGGATAACTTCGTTGAGATAAATGCGATATTTAAGGAAGGGGGATAAAGCTCAAGTTTATTGGTTTGTTTAACGTTTTTGATTCTCCCGAAATTTTATGGGATTTGTTACCTCAGGTATATTGCTTTTGTTTCTTGGGCGGATATAGACAAGAAATATCTTACTTTCCAGGAAAGATTCTTAGTTGACTTTTTGGAAAACAAGAAAATCACACTGTTGAAAAAGATACCAAGATTGTCAACTTAAAGAACATCAGGATCATGATTGTGTAATATATTACAAGAGCCTGATTTTTCATCATAGCCAAATTCAAACTAAGACATAACCTTCCATAACAGTGACTGCTTTGCCTCTGAGCAGAACCCTCTGCTTCTCTTTGTCCAGGTGCACCTTCAACGTTCCCCCTCTGCTTGAAGCCTAAACACATTCCAATAATAACCAAATCTTTCTTCAGAAACTAATTAATAGTAATACTCATCATTTTAAAATTGGTCTCAAGTTTGTGTGTGGAGAGAGAGATAGCTAAAAGAGAGAACCTGGTAGGCGAAGAAATCACACTTGTTCATCTTGAGGCTCCAGTAATGTGCTAAGGCACAATGCGCACTTCCAGTAACAGGGTCCTGAAGAGCCACACAGGAAGAGGTCATGTTACCTCATTGATTCCGAATCTCGGGGCAAAGTAGCGACTACAGAAATCATAAGTAGATTCAGCAGAAGCAGCGGCAGACACCATCATTCCTTCACAAGGGCATTTCGATATCTCATCTAATCTTGGCTGCAATTCAATGACAGCTTCCCAAGATGAAAGCACAACCTGCAAATCAATCGAAAAGAATCGAGATTTGATTCAATGGCGCCGCCATAGCAAGAAAGAAATGGAGACAGTAGTTGACAAAAATATATATTTACGAGGATGTCCTTCTTTGTGGCTTTAACATCAACAATGGTAGCTCCATTCAAGGCTTTGGAGAACAAAGAGAGATCATCATCAATGTAGTTGACTTCAAAAGTAGGTACAAGAGGGAAATCCAATTCGATTTCATCATCAATTTTGAGATGTTTAGCTGTTAGAGCCCCTGATAATGTGTCGAACTTAACTGTTTCGGAATCAATCAAACCAGTTGAGAAGAGAACGTGAGCAGATGCTAAAGTTGCATGGCCACACAAATCCACCTGCACACAAAACATAAAAAAGCTGAGAGATTCACAAGAGCCAGTGAAATGTATACAAGAAGTTATCTGGATCTCTATCAAGTCAATGATAACAAGTCAACGGAACAATTCCGAATTCAAAAGTATAGCAGTCATTAGCGAGCTAACCTCAGCGACAGGAGTGAACCATCGGAGACGGAATCGAGGGAAGTCTCCGATGATCGGAGTGAGGAAACAAGTCTCGGAGAGGTTGAACTCGGCAGCAAGAGACTGAAGCCACGCGTCGTCTCTCTGGTTATCGTTATCGTCGTCTAGAAAGCAAACAGCAGCTGGATTCCCTTTGAAGGCAGATTCAGCGAATGCATCAACAACGAAGTACTTGACTCCCTTTTTCTCCGCCATTTTTTTGTTTGACCACCCAAGCTTCTTTTTCTTTTTTTATTGGTGAATATTTTTGCTTCACTCTCTTTATTATTGGTCGCTGACTCTTTAGTCTCCTCAAATTACACTAAAAATATATAAACATAATAACAAAGACAAATCAAAGACAGAGACTAATATAAAATGTACAATGATCTTTAACTTCCTTCCATGAAAATACTACTAATCATAAATGTGATAAAGCATCTTAAATATTCTTTTACCAAAAAATATACAAGACTGTTTGGTTGAATGAGTTTTATAGTGTAAGCCGTTATTTATCATAACATTTTTTGGACTTTCTACTCCTACGTACTCAAAACGTGAAATCTAAGTATACATAACGTTTATATAACTTGTGAACATCTATAATGATCAAATGCTAAAATAAAAAATTCGGCTAGTATATATTTTTTTTTGTAAAATGCGATTAGTTTTCACATCCTTTTTATACAAATTGAACTTGGAAAATCTCTAATGATTAAATGACGAGATCTAAAATGCGTTTAGTTTTACATCGTTTTGTAAATTTAGTTTTATTTAAATTACCTTCCATGAGAAAAGACAATATCAAAACTCAAAACTTTTTTTAAATAAACTGAAAATTTTGAATGTTAAATTGACATCACGATGCAAAAATAAATTGAACTTGTGAAACTAATGAAATAACAAAGTTAAATGACATGATGCCTAGGCGCAGTTAGTTTTCGACGTGATTAAAATTTAATACTTACATGGTTTTAGTTTTCAAATGACTAATTTTTAAAAGTTAGTTTTCAAATGACTAATTTTTAAATTTTTTTAGTGAAATTTACATGGTTTTAGTTTAATAAAAAGTTATTTTCTTAAAATTTAGGGGCTTTTGCAAAAATGCTACTTTTTCAATGCCACTTTTCAAAAATACCTCTTTTTTAAAACCTTATAAAAAATGATCTTAAAAATATAAGATTTATCCAAATATATATGTAATATTATTAAAACATACACAAACTACATTTCTATGTATCTAAAATCTTATAAATACTTTATAAATACCTTATAAATGCATTTTAAATACATTTAAAAACCTTTAAAATATCTTGTAAAACCTTTGAAAAACCTTAAAAATCCTTTAAAATAACTTGTAAAACCTTTAAAAACACCTTATAAAACCTTATAAATACTTGGATCGAGTCTTCAAGTAGTAGTTACAATCCATAAGTACCTTATAAACCTAATAAAACTTTATAAAAATTTCAGATTTAAAAAGGGGCATTTTTGAAAATGAACATCTAAAAGGGCATTTTTTAAAAGGAGCACACCAAACGGGGTATTTTTAACAATTTCCCTAAAATTTAAGTGTTAAATTTGTTTTAAATTTTAGTCAAAATCACTATAATTTTCTAAAAATGAGTTTAAGTGGCAAATCTATATTACGTGAAAACATGCCGAACTTCGAACACCAAAGCTTACTGACCAACTAAGGACAGGATGCCTAGGCGCGGTTAGTTTTTGACGTTTTTAAAATTTAACACTTAAACTAATTTCTTAAAAGTGATAGTGAAATTAACATGGTTTTGGTTAAAAATATTATTTTCTTAAAGTTGAAGTTTTAAATTTGTTTTAAATTTTAGTCAAAATCACTATTATTTTAAAAAAAAAGTTTAAGTGTTAAATCTATATTACGTGAAAACATGCCGAACTTCGAACACCAAAGCTTACGGACCAACTAAGGACAGGATGCCTAGGCGCGGTTAGTTTTTGACGTTTTTAAAATTTAACACTTAAACTAATTTCTTAAAAGTGATGGTGAAATTAACATGGTTTTGGTTAAAAATATTATTTTCTTAAAGTTGAAGTTTTAAATTTGTTTTAAATTTTAGTCAAAATCACTATTATTTTAAAAAAAAAGTTTAAGTGTTAAATCTATATTACGTGAAAACATGCCGAACTTCGAACACCAAAGCTTACGGACCAACTAAGGACAGGATGCCTAGGCGCGGTTAGTTTTCGACGTTTTTAAAATTTAACACTTAAACAAAAATTTAAAAAGTAATAGTGAAATTCATATGGTTTTAATTAAAAAAAAATATTTTTTTAAATTTAAGTGTTAAATTTGTTTTAAATTATAGTAAAATCATTATTAATTTTTAGATCATTAGTTTAATTGTTTTAATTAACAGTTAATCTTTTTAAATTTATTTATTATTTAAACTAATCTTAAAGAAAAATAAAAGAAACCAAAAACAAAAATAAGAATGAAGAAAGTAATACCTTGTATAAATTGACCTGGCCGAATGGGATGCATTGTCTCTGTAGGAATCCTACAGTAGGATTATAGGATAGGCGAGAGTCAGACAAACTTTGATGGGCTTTGTAGTGTCTGTCCAAAGAGTTTCAATGACTGCAAGTCGTGTGGGCAATCCAATCCGTCTCTCTCACGCTCCGAAGTTGCGACAACATATCTACGTACAAAGAAGAAAGAATTGATTAGGAATCTCGAACAAAAATCAAAAACTTTGAGAAAGATATATGATTAGGATTAGAGGGAATTAATATAAGACATAATTTCAAATTTGATTAGTATAAAACCACTTGAAACATGAGAAGTCTCTGTTTTGCGATCGACTAGAAGAATAATTAGGTATTTATATATGATTTGATTTGGTCAAAAATTCCAACGAGATATAGAAAAAAATACATAAACAGATAAAGAAGCAAAATACCTTTTGATCGAACAGAGTGTTGTAGTCGGCGCAAGTTGGTTTGATCTCTTTACGACAGCCTTTACTTTTGCTTATGATCGCTCATCCCCAAAAACGAAAATCGATCGATTTTTTGGTTTGTTTCATGTATCAAACACAGTAAAAATTAATGAAAGAGTAGACTAAAATTCACGACTGATCTGGGTAGAAGAAAGAGAAGAGAGAAATAGAGAAAACAAAGAACGTTTTCCTGATATGAGAAAAGAGAGGAAAGTGCTATCGAATGGATCTCTGACTCTCAAGTTATATTTATAAACAATATTGTCAACTTCGAATGGAAACCTAAAAAAAAAGGAAAACTTGGCCGTGAGAGACAGAAATTACGTAAATACCCCCTCATTAGAAAAAAGGAAACTTTGTTTTTCGACCGTTGAAAAATTTCGTTTACGTAATAACGTCTAGTGGGTGAGCTGGAACTCCCATAGTTGGGCTTTGCAAGTGTCCAAAGGGCTTCGACAGTACTTGAGACGGTTAGTGTTTATCGGGTCGTCGCACTAACTCTGCCAACTTCAATTCCACTTCCACTGCTTGCTTAAATTTATTTAATCATTCTTTTTTTTAGTTGTATGTTTGATGGATTTAACAAGGAGCCGATGAATTATTTCTTGATCTGAATAATGATGTAATAATGAGTGAATATAATAATCTAGTTATCTCAAAATTAAACATACATTTTGCTAATATACTAAACCCAAACCCAACTTTTACGAGCTTTAAATTTCAATTCGATTCTTGAAAATCATCGACAAAAGAACAAATATGGCACCCTATAGGAATTTTTTTTGCTATGAAAGTTTTTGATAGACCTAAAGAAAAAAAAAAAAAAAAAACACACAAACTGGTTTACTAATAAGCCATGTCTTGCACACCGGTCTCAGCCATCTTCTCCAAATCTTCTTGTGTCAACAGAGTTTTCCTTCCCATAGTCCCCGCCTTATCATACGGTTGAGCCATTTTCCGAAGAAACTGCAAAAAAAAACACCACAAAATTGTTGATTCATTATTTTGCCTTGTTGTTTGTTTCACTGAGAGTTATAGAAAAGCAGTGAATTATATAGGTTTACCTCGCGAGCAATGTGAATAGCCATGTCAGTGCTTAGATTCAAGTGTGCATCACGCAGATGCGAAAGTATCCAACCAGGTAGTTTGGACCGCTTATCATGACGGCTATATCTGCAAGTTTTACCGTCAATGGCAGTGTGTTTTGTTAGACCAAAGTAATGTGACATTCTAAACCAACATAAGCATATCTAATACTTAATATACTAGATAGAGTATGGAGAGAATCACATTTAGTAAATATCAAGAATCTAAATGACCAAACTCAGAGAGGGAAACTTTAAAGGCACATATCATCATCCCATAACTTATACCTTTTGTCTGCAAATATCATCATCCCATAATCAGCCTTTGACCGGATTACTCGCCCTACACATTGAGCTGCTTGCCTCTGTTTTAAAGCCAAAAAAGAGTTAACAACAGTCACAAACAGCTAAAAGAGTTGCACACCAAAATATAATATCATCATAAACTAAGAATCTTACCAAGGCATCAAAAGTTAGGAAATCGCCTTCTTTTATTTGAAACGTATCATGCAAATACTCCAATCTTGCTCGTAATATCCTGAAAGTTTCACCGTTTCCATCGTATCATCTCTCACGTACGATGAAAATATAAATACAGAAAACCGGAAACTGAAAGGATAAACATTCATTTGAATAGAACTTACTTGCTTAATGTATACTGGAATGGTACTCCGTACATTACAACCAGTCTTCCATAATGACGATCAAAATCGATACCTTCAGCAACTTTCCCCCTGCCGTTTAAATACAAAATTTGATCACTTTCTTTCAAATTTCTAAAAGAAAACTCATACTGAAACCTCTTTAATATTTAGTTAACCAACCAAAAATAGGAGAGAAGAACCAAAAATTTATTGCCATGAATTCCCAAACCATCTACCATTCACAAATAGAATGTTTACCTGGCCACAGAGAAGAAAACTGCACCTCTTCCGCAATCGCAAGCCCTGCGATAATTATCCAGTGCCAATGTTGTTTCTACAACATCTTGTGTTTCAATGAAAACAAGCTTCTGTTGCATTATTTCCTACAAACATTAAAAGCATTGGTAATATTGGTAAACACATATACATTAATGCCTGTAGCACTACAAATATTTTCAGGTATCATAGAAATTCCAATTCATGCAAAACTGTGAAAAAAATACTGGCATGGTAAAGCCAAGAAGAAGACCTTACCTTCAGAATTCCAGTTTCATTCCATGTAGCAATAATGCCATCCATGTATGAGTAACTAACAAAGAAGCAGACAACTCCATCAGGAACAATAGATACCATCTCTACCAAAAGCTTTCCGTAATTCCTCACAACACCAGGATCACTTCTCATGTCAAATTTGGTGCTAACAGGAAGCTGATCACTGAAAAAGAAGACAACCAATAATGTCATTACATATAAAGTTAAAATATAAGGTAAGTGTTCAGGATTTGTTTTATGAACCACATACCTTCCCCGAGTCAGAACCATAGGGCAGATGCAGTCTCGTGTCATTGACATCTTAAAGCTTCGACTAACAACAGGAGTGAAACTAAGAAGACGTGGATAAAGATCAATTGGGCTCAACGTGCCTGATGTAATCACGACTGACTGGAAACGATCAAACACCGGTTTGATCGCCAGAGACGCATCATGACAGCTCAACTAAGATACAAAAGGATATATGTTTCAGATACATTTCTCAATTATTCAAACAGTAGCATTTACATTTTGAGTCATAATATCTTAAAACCCCAGTGACAATACTCAAAAGTAAGTAGATCAACACCATATTTACCTGCAATATAGGATCTGGAATATGGGGCATTCTCTCGTCATAAGGCTCAATGATGATGGAAAATCCCCGGGCATATGTCCCAACAAGAGTTGCAAAGTCGCACACTGTCTGGATAGGCAAAAACTCATCTGTATCTGTAATTTCAAGGGTTAGCATGAGAGACTGGAGCCGGTCATAACAGAACTTCAGTGTTTTCTGCTCAATGCCAGCCTGAGAATTCAGCGACGATACAAAGCTAACAGGGCTTTCTTTCTCTACGTTCTCAGTGTCAAGCCGTACCCCCAAATACTGAAGTAATCGGCGTAAAACATGCACAAAATGCTCAGCCCGTCTGATATTCCCCGGGACAGCCTCCTTTAGAATATCATGGGGCAGTGCAGGGTTTGCAAGCCATTGATCACTTCCTGCAGAAAAAAATTGTTGCGTCAAGTTCATAAAATTAGAAAATATGCCTAGTACTTTGTGTGCTTTCAATCAAACCACAGATCACCTTCCTGAACACATACTTACCAGATAAGTCCCCTCTCAGTGCTAAACCCTCAACCAGCCGGTTGTATTCAGCTCGCAATCTTCCTGCATCAGTAGCCTTGAACCTTCCTACCAGTTGGACAATTTTAATAATGATGACAAAGCGTTTGTAAATTTTTTGTTCCCCTTTCAGTTCTTTGAGAAAAAGCAGTGCCATAAAACCAGATTCTTTTCTTATTAACTTAAACTTCCCTAAGAAAACCAACAATTAGCAACTGGAGTGAGCAGACACCCAGATGGCATTCAAGAACAATCAGGAAATTCAATTGAAAAAGAAAAAGACCCTATCACTATGTTTATTGTTGTATTAAGAGTGGCATGTCCAAGCGTACTTAAGAATAAGCTATGTAGGAAAAAATTAGCGTACCTATCAATTTCTTGCCTAATCTTATTAAGATTTCGATTAGCTCCTTCAAGTGTAACCCTCCTCACACTGACGCTGAGTGCTTCAATACACACGTTATCGATATTATGGGCCTCGTCAAACACTACAACTGACTCCTTTTGTAACTCCTTTGATATAATTCCAGCAACCTTAGGATCCAGTAAGTATTGGTAGCTATAAACAATAACGTTGGCGAACTGAACCATATGCCTCGCGAGAAAGTAAGGGCACCATCCACGATTCTTACCAAACGCCCTTAGATCCTAAAATCCAAACACACATATACCATCAGCCAAAATGTGCAAGTAACCTCGGAATAGGTCCGAAATCAAACAGCATTCCGACTTAAACATAAACTTGATCAAGCAACAAATGTGAAAAACCTAAACTTTATAAATCTTACCTCTAAAGTATAAACACCAGGAGGCAACAACGCATTGTCAGCAGCCTTTTCATAGTTCTCAAAGTAGTCACAGAGTTCTACATTTGGATTCTCCGTGGACAAAGCCCTAACCCAACTAGCAGTCCGTTTCCTACAGGCGGCATCAACAGAATCACGATTCTCGGCAGCTAAAACCTTAGTATTAACGCAAAGATTCTTCCGAGAGGAAAGACCAATGGCGAGGATCATAGCCTGGGCGCCGAGATGGCGTACTTGGTAGTCATGTAGTAGCTTAAGCTCACCCAATGTTTTCTCCATCTCGTGGACAGTACGAGTACAGTAGACAAGCTTGATCGGAGAATCAGGACGAGAGAGTCGATAGCTGGTGATTAGAGAGAGAAGAGCAATGGTTTTGCCAGTTCCGGTAGGCATCTCGAGAAGACAATGTCCCTTAGCGTCTAGGGCTCGCTTCAATTCAACC
This sequence comes from Arabidopsis lyrata subsp. lyrata, assembly GCF_000004255.2. NCBI lineage: Eukaryota > Viridiplantae > Streptophyta > Magnoliopsida > Brassicales > Brassicaceae > Arabidopsis > Arabidopsis lyrata. The sequence continues at coordinate 931,063 of NW_003302555.1, read as the reverse complement.
ATGTATTCGTATTGTTCTGGATATATGTTGTCATAAGGGAAGTAGACAGTTACGTCTTCGATCTTGAAGATCATCTTTCTCTTCCTCCTCGTTAAAGACCTAGAAATCGAAATTGGAAGCAGAAGAATTTAGAACTTACAAAACCCTAAAAACTCGGGATTCACTTCAGCAAAACAAGCGATTTCGAGTTGGAGTCTATAAACCCAGCCAACGAGAAGGAAGGAGCAATTGAAATTAATCGAAGAAGATAACGAGAGAAAACTTACCGGCGAGAATGGAAGCTTCGTTGTGTTATCAACGACTGAGAGAGAAATCGGTAGCAGCTTAAACGTAGAAGAAGAAATTTTGCGCCTGTGTTTGTCACCGAGAGGTGAAGGAAGTAGAAGAGGACTCTTATGAAAACTTAAAAGCTTTGTTTCTTTTTCATTCTGACCCATATTTATTTATTTTTATGCGTTTGACCCCCCAACTTTATATATATATATATATATATATATATATATATATATATATATATATTAAACTTCTCGAGAAAATTAGATTTTTAACAAAGAAATTAATATTTGAATGAATAGCCCTTTAATCCTTTTTTTTTTTTTTTAAACAATAGGCATATTTCATTGTTCTTCTTTAAATGTGGATGGCAAGTTTAGTAAGGTGCTAATAAACCAGTAAAAGAGTACAATGTATTTTCGAAATTGGAATTGATACAAAAAATGCTGGTTTTATCTAAATCTGGAACAGGGTTTAGTTACAACAATATAGAGATACATACAAACTCTCAAGTCTTATTCTTCAACTGGTTGATGGAAAGCTAATCCCTTTATCACATGTCGGCATTGAAACCTGCAATGACACAGAAGGCATTGTCAAAAACTTGTTTAGTGTGTAACTGGAGAACTGTGAATAAGAGAACTACCATATTAGATCATTTGTGGGCGGAGAATTTGTTGCATTGTCTTGCGTTCTGCACTTGAATCTCAACTTTGAAGGCACAAACTGCAATAATAACAGGTGAAGGAAATCGGAATCTTCTACATGGATGTGTGAAATAGGATTAGTACAAGTCTACTATACCTTTCTGTTGTATCTGAAGTCACGTTTAGGAAGGAAATGTTGGGGAAGATTCAAAGTAGGTGGAGCATGAACCAATATGAAGAGCCTCATTGGACCTGCAACTCAGAAGAAGGGAAAAGAATCACTAACAGTTCACAACAATGCTTAAGAAGTTTGAAATTTATGCAAAAGTTACCTGGGTAGGAAGTTGATCCAGCACCCGCCGAGATCAGTGCTCGGATAGTCTATAAAGCCAAAAAGAGTGAAGGGCTCAACCTTTGCTTACTTAAAATGGACAAGGAACAAATCACAAGCAACATGAACACAGAGGTAAGAAAACAACCTTTTTTGAAAGTGCTTCTGCAGCTTTGGATTTAGCAAAGTCACCTTCGTAGCCCAGAAGAGAATCACTGTGTTGTGTGAATAACAACTCATAAGCTTTTTGAGGCCGTAATGGACTACCACCAAGAATCAACACAACTTTCTGAATATCAGGAGCTTCACGGATCATTAACTGCAGCGCACTTCGGAGACTAGAGATAGTTTTCATCAGTTTCTCCAGTTTCTTAATCTCATTCTTCACCTCTCTCTTTCTACTCACCAGTTTTCTTCTAACCAGTGGTTTCACTTGAGGTTGTGTAAGATTCGCCTCCTACAACCTAAGATTCTTAGATTGTGAAAAAAAGACCTTAAACCGTAAAGTGAAAATGGCGTCAGTAGAACTAACATACCAAATCCGTAAGTTCAGTTTGCAATCCATCAAATTCAAGGCTCATGTCTTGTATTACCCTGCACAGATGTAAGTAACCAACAACAGTCATATTGGTAAAGGAGCTTTGTGTAGCCAAAACCAAAAGCTGCAAATTTGAAGTTTCTAGCTTTGATTTTCAGTAAAATACTCATAGTGGAAACAACATGCTTAATTCTAAAACCTAATGGAAGTAGTTGTAGAGCTTTTCGATTTCCCCTAGAATTGAACATAACTCACCTTCACCTACCAGGAATTAATCTCTAAACTCACACTAATTGATCCAGAATACACAAAATTCATAAACATCAATCTATAGTTCCTCTAGAAAAAACCTATTAATCACGGGAAATCGAACACACTAGACAAAATTAACGGAGAGATTCAACAACACACAAAACAGATACATCGCCACCAGATAGAACACCAAATTAGGATAAATCGAAGCATAGAGATACGAAAAGAGGAAGAGATAACATACGAAGGGATCTGTTGATGCATATAGAGGACGAAACCGACTATGTCATTGATGATATGGAAGACGCCGGAGCCACCTAGTGAAGAAGCGGTGGTCGCGATGTCTACGTCGTAGTTCTCCTCCGTAGTTCCTTCCCCTTCCGCCATTTCCATCTTCAATCGAAAGCTCTAGATCCGCCGCTGGTTTGTGTTGCTGAAGAAATTTGAAAAAAGCCAGTAGGCGGGTGAGAGAAGACGAAGAAGAAGAAAACAGATCGCTCTAGAGGAAAAAAATCACTAAATTAATCCCTCTATGAACTGAGAATAACAAATCAACCCCTACACTTTATTAATTCAAAAGTTAAACTTGTTGATTTATTACCAAATCACCCCCCCTAAGCGGTGGCGAGTGTTGGGCCGAGAATAGAGGGAACTAATTATAATTGGATCCAGTTTCGGCCCAATTTTCTGGTTCTATCAGTATCATCAAGCTGCTAAACAGTTTCTACAATTTGATAGAAATCATTGGTCTGGGCAAATAAACCAAACCGAATGTACCGAACCGAAACCGAAGTAAAAAAAACCGAACCGTACCGAACCGAAATTTTGAAAATAAACGAATGGATAGTAAATTTAATAGCCGAAATAACTGTAACCGAAATATTTTGGGTACCTGAAATATCCGAAATACAATTATATTTTCAAAATAATTAGTTATTTATATACCAAATAATCAAAAATACTTGAAAATATGTAAAAATAGTTAAAATAATCAAAAATAACCGAAATATATCCAAAAATATCCGAAAATACTCAAAAATAACGGAAATATCCGAAAATATCAAAAGCAAAATAACCGAATGGATACTAAATTTTAAAACCGAAAAAACCGGAACCGAACCGAAACCGAACCGAAATTTTAAAATATTCGAATGGATACTAAATTTTGAAACAGAAATAACCGAAACCGAATGGACCCAACCAATAACCGAATGGTTACCGAAAGCCCAGGCTAGAAATCAATGTCATCGTGTATAAATCTTTACCAAAAAAAAAACCCCGTGTAAAATCGTGTTATTTTATCAAATAATATTTTCATGACCACAGTTATGTTATTTTTTCATTACACACATGCACTCCCACCCACTTGAGACTAAAAGACCTAATAAAAATTGAAAATTTATCTAATGATAAAACACCAAGATTACTTGGTATGAAAACCCTTTTTTTTTTATGTTTCATATTCGGATTCCGCTGAAATTAGTTTCATTCCATTAAGGAAACATATAACTAAAACTGTTACAACATCTTGTTGTGTGCGATGACTAATTTCATCACATATTAGTCGAGACACTATAACGTAGTAAAACTATAATGAATGCACATATTTAACCATACAAAATTATTGTACCGGCCGGCTTTATTTTTGTTGCCAAAATTGATATAGTTGTTGCCAATATGAATTAGTGATTTTTTTGGTTTAAGAGATTAGGTTATTTTGCCCCAAAAAAAAAAAAAAAAAAAAAAAAAAAGAGAGAGAGATTTAGTTTACCAAAAAAGAAGGTCATCAAAACTCAAAATAGAAACTGGGCAAATAAAATAAAATATATATGTTTGATTATTAAAAAGAATGATTGAGATATCACAGAAATGGGTGCCGCATGAGATAGTGGTCAATAATAAGCATCAAGTGGCACATAGAACCATGGAAATTGAGCTCTCTCTCTCTCTCTCGATATTCGTTTGCAGAGAAACAAAGGACACTTTAATATATTTACACACTTTTGGGACTTTAGATTATTGGACATTACTCATAAGTTGTCTAATTCTCATTGGTGGACATTTATATACTTTGCAAAATTTATATGTTGGGATGTTCATTATGTACGGACACTGGGACTAATTTCTTCGTCCATGTCGGGGAATATATGCAGAATACATTTTTTTTTTTTTGGTAAAAGTATGCAGAGAAGATTAGCATGGTCTATGCAGAATACATATGTACACCTCGAAACAATTTCTGTGAGTTTATAACATTTAACACCAGAGTTTTGGTTTTGGATCTTGACTCATAGTCTCGTTATAACCGGTCAAGTAAATCCTAATGAACAAAATATATATATATATATATATATATATATATATATATATATTCGTTTCTTTTCCGAGCTTCGGGATATCAGAATCAGTGTTTCTTTTCGCAACTTAGCCATATTCACTCATAAACGATCCGAAACATTTTTGAGTAATAATGTTGTTTTTATTTTTCCGTAGTGTGCTCTAATCTGTTTCTATTAATCTCTGTAACTTCTGTCAAAAATTTAAAATAGTATAAAATTTCACTTTTTACCAAAAAAAAAAAAAAAAAACCTAATGAAAATGCATCCGATTCTCGAAAGATGATATATATTTGGATGGAATTCCAAATTACTCTAAAATTTATGAAAGAGCCGAATATCCTAGAAACATTTCAATTATGGCCAACCATAATTAGACTCAAAACAAGAGAATACTAGAACATGTTTTTTTTTCTTTAAAGGTAGACATTTCAACCACTAAACCACCATGAATTGATTTAGAATTATCCATGATTATATGAGACTCTATATAGTGAAAATGCCCATGTTTTATGTGTTTCATTTACCAAATATTCTATAACCAAAAACTAGAAACGAACGATTGATGTTGGCAAAACAACAAGCATATCGATTTTCAGTTGATGCATGCACGCAAAAAATTACTTCAAATTTTACATGAGCGATATTATATATACCTACCGGTTCTATGATTATTGTGTAAGCAAAATCTAATTTACTGTATATCGACCAATGAGACAACAAGTAAACAATACCGTTCGAAATATTAAAATTTTAACATTTTAAATAAAAAGTAAAATGATTAATGAGGTCATGCACTTTGGTATGATAACGCAAAAAGAAAGTAAGAGAGTCTCTGCAGTCTGCACAGTTCGTACAAGGAAAATCTATAAACAGAATCTAAATGATAGAGCAAAAGGCAAATTTAAAGTTTAAATAAATAAAAATGGTGGGAATTAAAAGGAGAAGTGAGCAGATTTTTTTTGCATGTGATGGTCATGTGCGTGTGGGAACAATCTTTCCTAATGTTTTTTTTTTTTTTTTTTTTAAATCTTCCTAATGTTCATGTGGCCGTTGTACATACCACATGATTTTTTCGCACATGGTTTTTTCAAAAAAAAACATTTTAGTCATTTCAACTATATTTAATAATTTCTAGTATAGCTGGGCAGTCGGCCATTCACTTTCGTTCATTTTATTAAGTTTGATATTTTTGGGTTGTTAGATTTGTATCATACTGACCAGATGTATTTAGCTTAAGACCATTATAAGATTCAAAAAAAATGTAATTTAAAATATAAATCATCATCTGATGACCTAAATAAATACTCCAAGATATTCTTATCTTTGATATACTTCCTCCATTTTACAAAGAGTGTCATTTTAAGGTTTTAATTTCGTTTCACAAAGAGTGTCGTTTTTTGTTTTCAATGCAGTTTTTAAGATTAATTATTATTTTTATCTTTATTATTTTAGTTTATTAATTAGAAAAATGAATTATCTAGTGTAATAATAAAGAGTAAAAATGAAATTTGTTTATTTTTCTTAATTTGTGTGAAAAATTGTAGAATAACTTTGTGAAACATAGAGAGTATTATATATGAATTTTAGTACTATTGATGTTCCTAATTAAATTCCTGCTGCTACTGTTGATGTTGTTGTCTACTTGTCTTCATTACATTGGTAATTGGTCTCTTCAAGTATTTTGTCAAACCTCATTTTTTAGTTTGTAAATCGATCTACTTCTGGTTTTGGAAAGAAATGAACCGCTCAGAAATTTTCTAATACTACAAAATATATTTTGTCAAATAATTATAATAATCAGTCGGAAATTTATACAAAGAGTAGAGTGGAAAAACTGAAAAGAGTTAGTGTTTAGGAAAATCATTCTAGGAAGCTTCCTAAAGGACATTTTCGGATATATTTTTTTCCTTGACGTACAAAAAGAAGTTAAATAGTACCAATATACTACTACATTATTATTCAGTTATTAGTTGTTATGATGATTATTTATAAATCTGACAACAATAATTATGATAATATTATTAGACCCATTTAACATTACATTTAATAGAAGTAAAATACATTACCAGTCCCCTCAAGAAATCATACTACAAATAGAAAAGACAAGAAAACATACAGACATATTACATAGATAAACTAAAATAAAACCCACGTTAATTAGTCGAATTAAGTTGAAGTAGCGACCCAAAAGTGCTGCTGCTTCCAAGTAAGCATTGGTTTAGGCTCACGACCATTCTCCTTGCATCTTCTGCTTAATCTGCTAAACTTTTTATTTCCATATTTACCCTCCATGATATCACTAGTTTCCTCATCGATGCCCTCCTCTGTTTCTTCTTCTTCCTCCTCCTCCTCATGACTGTGACTAAGAAGAGAACTTTCCGACGTTAACATGAGACGAAGCCTTCCTTCACCACGTTCAGCTACAAAGCAACTAGGCGGAGACGAAGCCCTAATTGCTTGAACTACAAGTCGACCATCTTCTCCTAACCATCTCACCATACGATTATACTTTGAGTCTTCAACGAACTTTATCGGCGGCGGGAAACTGTTGTTGCGAACCATCGGCGATTTCTTGTCCGTCAAGTTAGTATCTTCTCGTGGTTTCAGCTGAAGAGGAACCCTAGGAGTAGTGGCTGCTTCAAACGCAAGCAATGATAACTCGTCACCACTCTCGCTTCCTGTTTCGGTTCCGAGACTCTCAGTGCACATCTCTAAGCTTTTCTCATTGAGCTTAGAAACAGAGCGTTTCTCCATCGGGTGAACATAAGCTTTATCCTCTTTGGTTTGGACAATGGCAGTGATGTCGGACATAGATTGCAGGAAACTCAACCCACCCATGTCATCTTTTTGATAGAAACTTTGATTCTTCGGAACGATGTTATCTTGAGGTTGACAAACAACAAGTGACATTTTTATATGTTCTTCAGAAAAACAGAGCAAAACAAAGGATTTTAATGAGGGTTGGTGATTATTATTGAGATCTAATGTATAATAACAGAGAGATTGGATGGTAATTAAGAAGAGAGGAATGAATTTGAGAGGGAAGAGGAGGAGGGGTGAGCAAGTATTTATAGTGGCGAGTCCACTTGGCATTGGATTCTTTATAGGCTTTTTTTTTTTTTTTTTTTTTTAATTATTCTACACCTTTATTACATGGACATATACTAAAATCTTATAATCCCTATATTTAATCATATGGAACCATTTTAACTGGCACCAGACCATCCAATTTTTGGTAGTTTTTTCTCTAGTGAAAAACATTAAATATGTAAATATTTTTGTTGTCTACAAGTTACACAAATTACGTTACAAACCTAGATTATAACACTAGATCATATTAATACACACCATTAAATTATATGTTTTAGTATTTTCATATGTTTGTAACTGATAAACTTGTTTCATTTGTCAAATTTCATAGATAAATCCTTCACCGCGCCACTAAACCATGACTCTTGCTTTATAGTTTTGTATAATCTTTATGTTTTGTCTCGAATATTATCGTAATTCGTATATCCAAATGTTCAAAGTATTTTATATAATACAAACCAATAGTGTCGGAAATGAAAGGATGGATGAAAATATAAGTTTGTGTTGTTGTTGTGTCGTGTCAACAACGATTTAAAAAGTTCGTAGCAGAAAGTTTAAAGAAGAAAAAAAAAAAAAAGAAAGATGATACTTAAGCATAGAATTTAGACATTTTAAACATTCTCAATAGCCCTTAAACACATATTCGACCTATTGAGCGGTAGCACTATGGAAAAAATGGCTTTCATATTTTTCTTGATATTTTATTGCCTAAAGATATAAAAATTGCTTCATTAAAAGTTAAACACATCATTATTTTATTTAGGAAGTAGGATTAGATTAAAATAAAGGTAGCATCAATTAACCCCGGTAATTCTCACCACAAGTGACATCGTTACAGTTGATTTAAAAACATTTGTTTAATTTGACACCTACATACATGCATGTTACAGCTTTAATTTGTAACAAATTTGTTAAGCAATAATAATTCAAATTCTGCTAACGATTCGTAAATTTAGTAAAAAGTATCCTATCGAATAGGTCACCTAACCTATAGCACTTCAGTGATATTTTTATTTTTTGGTTTCTTCCTCAAGTTGTGGCTGTAACTTGATCTTGTAAAATCACTTTGTCCAAATGAATTGGTAGGCTTTTTTTGCATTCTTGTACGTTAGTATTCTAATTCTTATAGAAAATATATATTTTCAGTTAACCGGCTGTTCCATAATTTCTCTGTTTTTTTTTTTCATTAAAAAATAAGACTTATCATAATTTTTCTAGTACTAATCTTTCTAACCAAATACGGATAATAAAAATAAATTATCCGTTCAGACCAGAACGAATACTGGATATATCTAGTCTAGCGATACCCGTAATCCATCAAAGACAAATAAAATGAAAAATAATGAAAGGCCCAAGAAAATCACAAAGACAAACCAACTTGCAGCAACTGTAATGCAAACTGATATGAACCATAAATAATACAAATCAATATATATATGTATATATATATACATATATTTTTTACTTTTTTTAATACGAAATAAAAAAATACAACTATAAGCATATATGCGATATTAATTACCAGGTATTTGCTTCTGTATCGAAATTGATTAGAGTAAGTGCAGAATCAAACGAAAGCAGTAACATGCTTACCAATCAATAGTATAATGGCCCCAAATCAGTTTCATGTCCAAATCCTTGAGATTGTGTTTCTGATACTGCAGCATCTCAATATCATATTGACAGTTTCCTAATACTTGTTGGTACATTGAAACCAGATTCAAAGAAAAAGGAAGTACAACATACGAAGAACCGAGCTTTCTTCTTATGATTAATCTACACCTCTCAAATTGTAATGAATGTTTAAAAACATGTATGCCTTGTAATAGAAAACTTATGGGAATACATGTTTCAGAGCGCGAATCAATGCTTGGGTTCGAGAGTGACTCCTCTATAGTCCATAGGTTCTCAAAGAAGTAATAAATGTAGGGTCAGTTAAGGAACATAGACAATAAGCATGTCTCATACTAACTTAGATGACAAGTAGTGATGTCTTCTATTACAATTATTCAGTTAATGGAACAGTACACCAAAAAGCTACGGGTAGCAAAAGAAGTTTCCATTTCAAGTGAGGAAAACTTTTCAAACCTTCATGTGTTGTGAAAACAAAAGTTTTTTGTTAATGAAAACTCGACAAAGACCAGTTAAAAACGTGTGTAGTATAACTTACTGGTAAGTAAAGCTATAAGCAAGAATCTGTACCTTATTTTCTCTCTCTAGTGATCCCTGACCATCCGGATTTCGCATTCGCCAATCTCTGTGTTTCCGTGTGTTTTCCCCTTTTTGGTTTTAGATTTGCCTAAACCAATCAAAACAAGAGAAACCTTGAAACAAGAACCAAAAAAAGTGGGCTTTCTCTGCATCATCATTCCACTTCTGGTCCCCAATTGAAAAGGACAATCCAAAGCTAGATCCCTTCAAAATTTCTGCAATTTTTAATATTACTTTGCAAGTCTATGTTTCTTTCTGATCTTTAGCAACAAAGGAAGGTGGAATCTGTTTCACGTTTACACAAAAACATGTCAACTGGGGATTTTCTCTTTCCCTAACTTTTGACCATACTTAATATTCTCTCTTTGTTTTTAATAAAATAAAAGGTTTGGTTATCAAGCATACATGTCATTAGCTTAAAGCTATTACCTTGATTAGAAAACTAACGAGGAACCTATGAACAAGCTTTTACACAATGTTAGTCTAACGTTAATTACGTTAATTCTAATTAATTTCCAGCATCAAGCATTAACCAAGGTTTATCCTACCAATTTTGGATTTTAAAACTTCTCGAACCAATCCTTACCTAGAAAGAAGTTTTTTGCGCTTTTATCTTTTCAAATCATAGCTAGCATATGCTGAGAATTACTCTTCGTGGAAACCTATACTATGAATTTTTTCCATATCTAAGTAGTTAAAGTCAAAGATTAGTACATTAACAACAAATTTTAGATGCTCTATGCGGACAATCAATAGCATATGAAGCTATTCATGAACTCCCGAAGAATATAAAAATCTCAATGATAGAAAAAATGAGTCAACTAACATACTAACCTGTGATGTGAGGTACATCCGTACCTGTGCTGGTCAAAGAACAGAAGTATATTTCCTCCACGAGTCTCCTGAGCTACATTCATCTAGTGATTTGTATCATAAGCAATCTGAAAAAAGAAGTAAGAAATCATTATACCAGAATTTCATGCCCATAATGCTGTTGTTTGGTTCTTACAAACCATCAGTGAGTCCATTTCAAGTCGGAACTGGCAGGTCTTATTCATTATGACAAAGTACATACACTTGCCCCCCACTGAACAATGTCAAGAAGGGAAAACCCGACATTGTGTTGGAACAGCTAAAGTCTCATCTCATCTCGTGATACATGCAGGTTATCAATATCAACTTGTAGCAACTGTAATTTACTTCTAATATCTGACAGTTCTTTCTGGATTCCTAAAAGATGATCAAGTCTTAGCTGAGCTTCTTCTCGATAAGGCTTGGCAACGATATTCACAAAGTTTACTAGATTATCAGTCGCATCTGAAAGATCTTTTCGCATAGAATCTTCTAGTTGTTGAGCCAACGCATCAGCCACTTTATTCACTTTGCCAATTATAGCTTGTCTTCGATATGGGAAGTTTGCTATAGCCACATACCTGCCACAAAGATTATGTTATATATACAGCCAGTATGTCTTAAAAAATCATAATATGCCTTTAGTTGCGAGAAAAATGATACATTAGGTGATGTGATATAAGAAGTGGAGTAATGAGACAATGGGAAAGATGGGAAATGCAGAGAAGTATCATTACCCTCCAGCGGAGCAAAGGCCAAGAGCAAGAAGATCTTCCAATGTGGTGGGTAGCACTGAGGTTAGAAGTGATGCAGATAGTCCCGCAGCTCCAAGCCCACCAACTGTCACAACGAACTAGAAAAGGCAAGCAAAACTCAATTATGTCAAAAGTGTCACTTTAGATTGATTCTTGAATAACCAGACGAAGTATATGGGAAAATACAGTACTGAATTAACATCTCCGTCAGATCTTAGGTTCGGGTTGAACAGATGACACAATTAAACAATGATGAAGATCAAGACACTTTAATCGACTGAACTCTAGTTAGAATAAAAGTATTTAATACTTGAAACTCACCACTTCTCGAATATCTTGTTCCAATCGTTTTGATGTGGTCCCGGCACTCAAGTTCTGTATTGTTTTCAAGCTGAATTTATCAGTTTTCCGAAGTAAGTCATATGTGTCTATGCCCAATTGAGTTTTTGAATTGACATATGTTGGCCATTTGTTTTCGAATGATTTCAGGGACAGACTCCCTTCACGGGCAGTATTTGATTGTAGCCATTCAGCATATTTTCCAAGCAACTCCTGCAAACCAGTGAAATGTAAAGTCAATTCCTTAGGATTAGAAACCAGTAACCAGCATCAATCAGGTCACAAGAAGACATTGTTAGACAATATTTAACTTCTGCATGAATAGAGACTATATCTCAGACCTCAAATATATGACCAACATGTCCACAGTTAGGACAATAACACTTACTTTAGCATTTGTGAGTGCTGGAGCGAGTATTTCACCTTGAACTTTGGATGTAGCTGCTATTGAGGCCGAGTTTTCCCCTTTGAATAAGTAGGAGACCGCAAGATCAAGGCTTGATAGTCGCAGGGTAGTTCCTATTAGATCAACAACTTGTAGTCTGGCATTATCTATCTGCAATAAAAGCCAGAGTACAAAACACAAAAAAGCCAAGTTAGAACAATCCAATTTCCTCCTACGTGATTCAACAAGATATATCTAATAGAATTTATACCAACGAGAGAGCCTGCCTTCTCCAAGAAATGCTCTCATATTCCATCTTAAGCGCGTATTCTTTAGTTCGATTGATAATCTTGTCTGCTGACGCCAAGTCTTCCCTAGCAGCTAGGCAATCTTGTCTCACAAGAGATTCCACAGAGGCAAGGAGACGCTCAGCAATCGCCATGGGTGTCTCCAATTTAAGCCTTATTCTCTCCATCCCGGTAGCAGTTGAGCTATCCAAGAAGCTATAAAGAAATTTCTCAAGTTCATTGAAGCTCTGGACTCTCCAATTAGAACCAGGATCTGAGACCTCAAGATCATCTCTGCCAACCAAAGAAGCTGTTGAAAGCTTCGCCTCAAGAGCAGACCGTGCGGACACCGGATACAATATCACATTTTCTGTATTAAGCAACTTCCGTGTATTCTCTTTAACAAATGAAATCGCTTCCTCAAGCTGCAGCAGTAAAATTAATCTTTAGTCAAGAAAAATCCAGTAATTACAGAGACTATCAAGGAAAGAACATAAATCTTATTTCTGATAAACCTCACGGGCATCACGGTAAATATCAGATTTATTCAGAATAAACACAAATTTCTTCTTCCACTGCTGTGTGTAACGGAGAAACGCAACCTGACAACACAAGGAGATGTAAACCAGCCTACAGTACATTCAAGAAAGCAGGAAGCAGAAGAGGTAGAGATAAAAATGACATGGGCATGATGACACTGAGAACCTTGTTCCTAATTTGAAAACTTTTCTGATTTTCAGAATAAATACCAAATATCTATAAAATTAGAACTTTCATAAATGATCATTTACATACAATTTGCCACCAGGAGGCAAAATCAGTTTTGCTGTACCAATAACAACTAACCTCTCATATGTCTTGGCCTAAGCTTTACCAATTTATGGACCAAAAGGACATACTGGTTCCAGCAATAGCTATAACACCCATTCTTGAAAAATAATTTGAATAATTTAAATTTATAATCAAGAAAACCTTGATTTATGCATTCAACCTAGTGACAACTTCCCCCTCCCTACACAAGGTCTTGATGGTCTATACATGACTTTACTAACTACTTTTGTGAAAAAATAGATTTAACCAGCTACTTAGGCAGATACATATTGAGCAAAAACAACAACAACAAACAGACCAAGTAAAACAGTAACTTCTACCTCACTTTCAGTTAGAGGGCGGTCAGCAGAAAGAACGAAAACAAGCAAATCTGCACGTGGAACAAATTCTTCTGTAAGACGTTGTTGCCTTTGAAGGATCACATTGGTCCCAGGTGTGTCAACAATATTTATCTGCAAAAGGAGAACAACCCAAATCAATTCCTCCAAATAATTAGAAAAAATTCAGGACTGCGATGGTGGAATTTTGAATGACTCACATCCTTAAGTATTGGTGCAGGAAGATAGCATACGTATTGGCCATCTGGATGTGTTTGGCAACGTTGTTGCTCTTCGGATTCCAAGTCAGAGTAGCACAGAAAAGTGATTTCATTGGTAGTGGGGACTACCCCCTCTTTCAGGTATCTCTTCCCAAGAAGTGCATTGATAACCGTTGATTTTCCAGAGTTAAATTCCCCCTAGTACCAGCAAATTATGGATTTCAATACATAATCCATACAGAAACTAGTTTGAATCATAGAAGCTACTTGTCCCGCTTAAAACATTTTCTAAGTTTAAAAAAACCCAAATCAGAAGTAGATAGAAAATTAGTTGGAATCCTCTAAAAATGACATGCAAAGCTTCAAAAATTTTAAACGAAACATGATAATTTTTTTACTCTTCTAACCACCAAATAGCTATAAGAACGGCATACTCACAAGTCACAAGAAAGCGAAATAATATGACTACAAGCAGATGGTACAGTTAAGAAAAATGCAGTTCCCCTATAACCAGATCCATAAGCAAAATAAGAATAGAAGCATAGACAGAACAAAAGAAGAAGCGAAACATCATAGGTGACTAAAGAAGATATTGAGAAGCACTAAAGAAGAAGTGACTAGAAGCATGCACATTGTTTAGCAGAGATCTATCTCAAGCTATCTAGTGCTGGCAAAAGTGTGTAACTAAAAATATTTCTAATGAATATAGAGCTAATACCAATGCAAATTCCTGGAATCACAATTTGACGGAGTTGAGTGCAGAATTACCACTATAACCATCAGAAACGGCTCATCAATCCGAGAAACAGCATCAATTAGAAGAGAGACCTCCTCCATCTGTTATGGAAAAATAGTCGAAGAAGTAAATTAAACCATATTATAACCACAGAAAACCTACTTTAGAACCATTTCAAAACATTGACTTCAACTACCAAATGTTTGAAATAAAAATCACCAGTGGAGCCGCCTTCTGGATGATTTCAATCGTTTCTCCCAACACTGATTTCTCCATTTCTATTATTAGTTTCTGTTTGTCCTCTAATTTTATGAACCCAGCAGAATTATTTTTCTCCGGCAGGTCACTCGTTTCAACCAATGTTTTATCGTTAAGAATGCTTTCATTCTTATTTTGTGTCTCATGATTTACAACATAAGCTCCATCAAGACACTGGCGAAGAGCTACATCCCTAGAAGAACGCAGATCTTTCAACGATATAACAAAACCAGAAGCGCCTGATTTCAGTAACTGCAATTCTTCTCTTTTGCTGCTGCAAGTAACAAAAATCGGAATTTTCACGCTCTTCAACAAAGAATCTGACAATAAACCCACTTGTTTATCTTCACCACTTCCAAGTATAAGGAAATCAGCACCCTCAGAGCTTGAAGCACTTAGAGCAGAATCAACATCCTTCACAATCCTAGCTACTAAAGGAAGAACTACCGAGTCGGGATTGGATCCCATCAATGTGTTTCTTGCCACTATGGCCGGAAGACCTGTACATAGCATTGAGAGACAAACTCACTGAATGAACAACACTTACTAAAGAAGCAGAAAGCTAAAATTGAATGAATTTGCAAAAATTAGATTTACCTTCGTCGGAGAGAGCAACACCACTAGCACCAACGGCGGAGGCGATATCAACACGTTCGGCGATCAAGAGGTAAGCACGACCCTTGACAAGTGATTTCAACAAACAAGCCGCCTCGTAGAGCTTACCAGCGGTAGCTCCGCCATCAATCACGACGATTTGAACCGATTTAGCTAAAGCACGGTCGACCAAATCGACAGTCTCTTCACGATTTCCACTCATAACCTCATCCGCGTCTAGCCGGAGAAGGACACCGGGAACGGCGAGTTCGGGACGCTTGTAACCACCAGGATAAAGAGTTCGCGGCCTAGAAGAAGAAGTCTGATCGGCGGATTCATGCGAAACGTTTCTGATCGAGAGAGAAGGAAGACGCCTATGACGTGGAGCAGTAAAGGAGGATAACTGAAAGCACCGGCCAGGAAACGGTGGAGATGCGGCGGAGATAAGAAACGGTGACGTCACACATTGCCGGTGAGAGATTAGAGTTCTCATGGAGAGAGAGAGAGAGAGAGAGAGAGAGAGAGAGAGATTTCTGATTTGTTTTCTTATCTCTTAAATATCCGCTTGGCCCATCCCAAAGCTATCCAACGGACGGCGCGATTAGTTATTTTTCAAAACAATAATTTATATTAACTAATTAAAGTTTGATCAAAAGTAATTATAAATTTGTGTGAGATGAAAAAAAAAAAAAAAATTATAAATTTGTGTGGACGAAAATAAGAATATAATAATTCAAATACCAAACCACAGGAATAAAATATTTTGGAGTGACCAAGTTAGGGTCTTAATCATACTTTAATTCATCAGGTATGATAGGTCTCTTGAGAGGAAATCACCGACCTTTTGTCTACATCTCTTGATAATGCCTTCCTCATATCTGTTTTTTTTGAGATCAAACGATTTAAGCTTTAAACAAAAGAAAAAAAATAAGCACGAATCATAGATAAAAAGAAGTGAATCAAAGCCTCGCCTAATCCATCTTCCTCCCCTAAATAATAGCGTAAAACCTGCCTATAGATTATGTAGCCAAGCTGCCACAAAAAAAAAAAAAAAGAGACGGTTAGTTTCATTAAATTTATGTTTGTATTTTGTAGTAGTCCTGAGTTTTATATCTGTTATCCGCGAATATCTGTACCCGTATCCGGTTTTTGATCCGAATAAATGGCTATCCAGCAAAACAGATATGAATACGAATGTTAAAATGACGGATTTTCCAGATACGGATACGAATAGTCTTAAAATTTGGGAAGGATAACGGATATTCGGAGTATGATTAGACCCACATAAGATTTTATAACTTAAAAGACGTATGACTTCAATTTTTTAGTGTTAAAGTCCAAAAAAAATTGTAAGCCCAACTTTTTTACTTATTTTATTTTATTTTCAATGTTAATAAATAAATCATATGATAAAATATAAATAATAAATTCTAAATTTAAGAAGTTGATTAATGTCTTTTATTTTGTTTCAAAACATCACTTAAATCTTTTGAGCTTTTTTCTACTTTAATAAATTCTTTGTTCTTTAATGTTTGTATGTTTATCAATTTTTAGCTATTTTATTAATTTTTGAGCTTTTTATGTATGATATTAACCATTTGAAAACTCTATTTCTGCGAATATCCGCGGACATTCGGATTTATAACGAATATTCAGATACCGGATATCCGGAATTTCAGAATAAAGATATTAAATTGGCGGATAATACAGATAGCCCAAACAAACCAGATATATGCTCCGTTTATGGACCTACTTTGTAGTCGTTTATACAGTTTTAGAAAGTACTCCCTCTATATCACAAATAATGATTTTTGAGGTTTTATTCTTGTATCAAAAAGATTGATTTTCTGTAATATATTTAATACATTTTTTATTTTCAAGATCAATTGATTGGAGTAAATAGGGTAAAAAGCAACTTTAAATTAATTTTATAAAATATATAATACAAAAGTAATCAATAAATGTATAAAATTTATTATTTTCTTAATCTTAGTGAAAAACCTCATAAAACAATCTTTTTGATACAGAGGGAGTATGTATTTTATGTACAAAATGATTAAAATTATAATATAAAATAAATAATAATCTAACTTTAAGCCAATTTTCGCCATTGGAGGTTCTGGTTCACCATGTTGCTGCAAATAGAAGTAGACGGAGGATTAGCCCCACAATGCAACTTGCTCTTGATGATCCTCTAGTCGACTTTAGAGTTGAGTTCGTGTTGCAAACTTATGACAAGACAGGGGTGCCTAAACAACTGGCTGATGACAGGATAATGGAGCACATAAATTCATGGATGGAGGCTCGCGTTCAAACCCAGACAACTTACAGTGTATTGGTTCTGTTCAGTCACGATGCAGATTTCGCAGACATAATGCGCATTGCTCAGCAACGCTTCAGGACTGTTTTCATTCATAAATCTAATTTTGACGTGGGTAAGAATTTGGACTTGTACTTAATTGGCACGGAAATTAACCATGAGATTGTAGTTGAGAATGAAGATGAGGGGGTGAAGATAATGGAGATAACGGAGGTAGCGATGAGGGGGATGATAGTGGAGATAGTGGAGATAGCGGTGATGAAGATGGTGGTAGAGGTCAACGTCGAGTTCGAAGAAGAGACCCTAGTTATCCACCTTTGGGAGCTCGGCGTAGAGGTGGTGTGTTTTATCGGTCGAAGAAAAGAAAACATCCTATGCGGATGGAGGCTGTGGCTGCTATATTGGTTGCTTGGGTCATCAATAAGTGTCCGGTTCCAGTTGCCTTTGGCGAATTAACCGACGTCTCTAGTGACATCCAGAGAGTATGTTGTTGTCATGACAATTTCAGGAAGCATTTTGCATCATTGTCGAAGTTTATCTATTACTAAACTAGGGAAAAATCCGGACTACGCCCGGGTAAGACATTTGAAGATTGATATTTTAATTTAGTTAACTTAGTTTAAATTCTTTGTAGTTTCTTTAGGAAATATGAAAAGAAAATTGTATAATTTTTAAAAATGTTGTATTTAACATTTTAACAAAAGCTTATATATATAGAGGCACATTTTAGAGCTAGTTATAATTTTTTGTTTTTTACTTATTTGATTTCTCTTAAATACCCTTTCTTATTGATCTCTTTTGGAGCCTATATAGAAATTATTATAGATCTAAAGTTAAAAGGCTATCACTTGGTCATAAGTTTTACCACATCTTTTAAAGGCACCTATCATGCAACAAATAAATGGTGAGTACTCAGTTAATTGCGATAGTCAAGCCATATTTTATTTTTTTGATGATAGTATAAATAGGTTTCTACAAATTAACTTAATCTCTAGCTTCGAGAAACTTTTGAAGCACAAATGATATTACCTAGAAAAGGTCATTGTTGTAATAGGTTTTGTTTGTGAAAAATATATGTATACCCACCACCTCTGGCCTTAAAAGCTGAGTCTTTCAAAGCCTTACCAAACAACTTTGACATTACATAATATACCCACCAGGCCACCAGGTTTTTGTCCTTGGCAAAACGATACATATCTTCAGTTGCTTTTTATATAAAACTGCATTTCCAAAAAAATACCAACACATAAATGGCTCGCCAAGTAGAGTTGAAACAAATTCACTGTCTCCGTGTCTCGTCTGCAACCATGAAAAGCAACATTTGATCTGTAACATGCTATGTACCATTAAAAATCAAAATCATATTAATAAACTGCCCTCTTATTTAGATTTGCAAAGCATTTACTTGCTTGCTTGGCTTCTCACGAAACTATCAAACTCTAGAGTTCTACTTTATGAAGTAAGAAATATACAAACAAAAATCCATACTAAATCAAGAGTTAAAATTTGTGGCGAACCTCACTTGGATGGATTCTCGGCGTCGTCTCAGTACAGAAGGAGGATTGGACCTTTGCTGTCCTATGCAAATGGTCGAAGCAAGTATTAGATTTGGAGAGCTTTATTGATTACTATGTACAGTCCACTACGTACCTATGACATCATGTTTGAACAACATCTATATCAATAAATTAAACTACAAAATATGTCTTTTTGTTTAAATTTTACCAAAAGAGATTTGATCTTTGTTCTCTTACTCCCTTGTCTTTATCAAAAACTGCTCATGTGCCGTATTTATAATTAGTGTGTAGAGGCTCCTAAACTGTAATCCAAATTGGAGGCTATATAAAGTATAAATGATTAAAAAATACAGAAACTATTGATGAACAAATTTGCACCATATATAGATTCTATTAATCTTAAATCTATGTCTCCCATACTCATTGATCACAACTACCTCAAAAGCACGACTTTACTTACCATGAGAGCTGTGATCGATCGAAATCTAGCTATAAGCTCCTTTGAACGATTGTAAAGTTCTATCCTCTTTTTTGATATCCTAAGAACAACAATTGATGAAAAATTAGATGTATTGTTGTGAAAGTTCAGAACTGAAAGACACTTTCTTGTTGATATATATATCACCTACGTATCCGCTGAAAATTGGTGGTGAAATACGCTTAAAGCTAGAGGAGGAGGAGGAGGAGAAAACGCTTTGATGCAATACCGTAATTATTTAAATGGAACAAAAACGTAATAGGAATGAAGAAATATTATTTACCTTAGCAAAATATGGTTCCATGAATCCGCATGATCTCCAAAATTAGGGTTTCGAACCACTTCAGAGTTTGCATATTGTTTTTGTTTGAAGAAATTCTGTCTATAAGCGAGCAAAAGACAAATACACAAATATAATTGCCACTGCTCTCCATAACTGTTAAAAAAAGGAGAAAAATCATGCGTTAATCGATTGAACTTTTAAGAGAGAGGTTACCATGAAAGAGAGAGCCAGATTGCAGGGGAGGAAGATGAAGACAATCGATTGATCAGATTGAACTTTTATATCGTAGGGGAGAGGAAGTGCCGCTTGTGAGACTTAGTTTAGAAGGTAGTAAATGAAGAGATTAAACGATACAAAGAATTGAAGGAAGATGAAGCGTCCTTACAATGAAAATGTCGAATGACAATCATCATCTCATAAACCACGTGGCATAAGGTAAACTCACAAAACAAAACAAATTGATGTGCTGATGCGGCTTTTTCATAGGTAGTGTTTTTTTTGCTGATGTGGATGACCTTAGACGCCTCAATTAGCATCTTTTATTAGTAAGAGATTACTAAATGAGGATAACCAGATTTTAAAATTAGATTTAAAAAATTCCTTGGCAATTTCAGTTTTTCAAGTCTTCGTAAAACATCAATGAGGGAAGTTGTTAGAAATTTGAAATTTTCATAATCATAGCATGTTCCAGTTGTCTCTGATGCCGAATTAGTATAACTGATTTGAGTAGCCCTGGGCATACGGTTTTTTCGGTTAATTCGGTTTTTCGGGTTATTCGGTTATCAAAAATTCTGCCGAATTGAACCGAATAAAAATTCGGTTCGGTTCGTGTTTTTTTCAGTTCGGTTATGAGGTTTAAAATCAATTCCGAAATAAACCGATTCTTTTTTAAATTCGGTTTATTCAAACCGAATTACACAAAATCAAAAGATTTTGGGCTTAAAAATAACAATAAATCAACAAAATCCAATAACAAGCCCCGTTTAACATATTTACAAAGCCCGTTTAACATATTTACAAAGCCCAAACCGCCAAACCATTAACAATTAGGGTTTGATGGCGATGGCGACGGCGACAGCGACGGCGGCGGTGGCTCGATATCTCCGTCCGATGAGCCTTTATTGAAAGGCATCCATGGAATCTCAAGGCTGTTGTTTCGATCCTTGTTTATTAGCCAAATGTACTAAACCCTAGCCATCGTGATAAAAGCAACAGAAAAAAATATTGTTAGTGAAGCTAAATCAAATGTGGTTCTAATCACTCTAATCTCTGTAAGAAATAACGAAAAGAAAAAAAGTGAAAACAAAAAGCTCACCAGAATGGATCGACAAAGAGCTCACGGGAATGGATCCCTCCGTTTGGTGATATTTCCGGCGGAACAGATCGGGATTCCGATGAGGTTAAGTGATGAAAGTTCTCAGAATTTTTAAGCAACTAAAGGGGTTAGAGAAGAGGAGAAAATAAGGGATTCACGTTAGATCTAGGGTTTTTTTTTGGCTTTTATAGGGTGTCTCCTGAAACCGAGAAAACCGATCGGTTTTCCTCTGCCGAACCGAACCGAACTGTTAACCGAACTCCAATTATAATTCCGCCGATCGGTTCTCGCCTGTGAACTGAAGTGAAACCGAAACCGAAAAATTCGGTTCGGTCGGTTCGGTTTTTTTCGGTTCTTTTCGGTTCAAACCGAACGCCCAGGCCATTTGAGCTTTGTATCCTCTGTTTCTGTTCTTTGAGGTTTTTTGTAAGAAAGTTTGCTTTTAATAAAGAAGACAATTCTGGAAAATTAAAAAAAAAAAAAAAATTGTGGAAGAAAAGCAGTAATAATAATTCAGATACAAAACCACAGGAATAGAAACATCATCTAAAAGATCTTGGAGTAATTTTAAATGCAAATAACAGTTGTGTCTTAATCATACTCTAATTCATCAGGTGTGATAGGTCTTTTGAGAGGAATCACAGACTTTTTCTCTACATCTCTTGATAATGCCTTCCTCATATCTGTTTTTGAGATCAAACGATATAAAGCTTAAACAAAATAAAATGTAAGGGCGAAATCATTGATAAAAAGAAGTGAATCAAAGCCTCACCTAATCCATCTTCCTCCCCTGAATAATAGCGTAAAACCCGCCTATAGATTATGTAGCCAAGCTGCCACAAAATGAAATAGAGACGGTTTGTTTCATCCAAATGGCCATTGAGAAGAAGTCCATCAAGGAGATGCGTAAAATGTGTGCATGACCCATTTGGGAAGTTAAAAATCTTCTTTTTTTTTCTCACAATGTCATCAAGATTATGAGGCTTCTAATCAATTTCATAATCCTAATATATTACCTTTTCATACATCTTGATGGCTGGTGTGTTGGAAGCTCTTACAAAAAGATCCACAAAGTAGGCTTTATCACTGCAATCAATAACCACATGTATAATAATCATTAGAAGACCAGAAAGTACCAGAGAATATAAAATCAATGAGAAGCAATTCAAGATTTTCTTCCTTTGAACCTATCTAAATATCGGTTTTCAAAAATATAAACGGTCCACTTGAAAGCCAATATCAATATATTAAAGCTTCCATCTTTATTTAATTGTATATCAAAGAGAAAACAAAAAACTGGAGATGCTTTGTTTCTGTTAAGTCCTACATCTTGTCACTGATATCTTCCAGAAGGTTCATCAGTTTCTTTGCGAGTTGCTGCCTGCGATATTCTGGAGAGACAGTGACGGCTGTCACATGACCATGCCAAGATTCACCCTGTCCTTCAACTTTACCCATAACTGAAACCATATAGAAATTAGTTAGACACATGCTTTTAAAATGATATTCATAACAAGAAGTTTTATCATACAGCTCTAGTTCCCAGATTTTTGTATAACAGATGATCATTCAAGAACACCTAGATAAGCCACTTACGTGGATTCTCAAGAATATCAACCATAACATTTCAGCTATACAAAAGTACATTTTCAGAAAAAACTGCTTAATTTTCACATGAGTTGATATCCATAAGCTTAGTTTTACTCTCAGCCCTTTCAATGGATTCACTATACTTGCAGGGTCTCTTTCCAAACTATACCACGAAAAGGGAGAAAAACAGGTTTAAATTCGTGAAATCTCTCTCCCACAATTAAATTTACATCTTCCAAACAAAGCCAAACGGCTTGAACCAGTCAAGTAATAGGGCACCACAAGAACGGAACGTCAAAGATTCAGATCAATAACGAAGCATATATGGTTCTTCAAGAAAATAAAGAAAGACGAAGCCTAGAATAAATCACATTTCGAACCAATCCAATAAGGGATAAAATAACTATACTTACAAACACTGAAAAACAGATAAAAGTTGAGCCTTGATATAACTCATTAACTCATTCTATGGACATTTAGAAGTTAGCACCAACAATCTTGAGCCATGGTTGCTATGCATCTTCTACCCCATATCAGGATTTCTAAAATCGCTAACTACACAGGCTAGAACTAATAATACAAACATATAAAAGATTCCCTTTTTCAAAATTTAGCTGAATGCCACAAAACAACTGAGATAGCTGAGAAATTTGTTAAAACACTTATACATCAAACAGTCACTCTTCCTGGTTTTAACAACATTCAAGCTATCTCCATCTGATAACCAACCAAATAAAATCAATAGTGGCTTTTCCACTAACACTTTATTATCTAAGTTTTAAACCTAAAATTAAACATAATCTCCACGAACGAAGACATAAAGAAATCAAAACGAAGAGATTACTTACTATAACCCATGACACGATTGCCGGGACCTTCAGCTACATGAAAATAGTCAGGCCATCTCGCTAAATAGGTCATGTAGAAAGACATATTGAACTGTTTCACAAAACCAAAATTTGAACAAAAAATCAACAAAAATCGCCAAAACAAAGCAATAATCAGAAAAAAACCAGAGAATACGAAGAAGAAACAGGAGATTACTGTTTCAGTGAGGTGGTCCAGATTCACGGAAGTGAATCGGAGAAGGTCGTTGCAGCTGAATCTACGTATCGTCGTCATCTCTTCTTCGAGCTTCGTCAGATTCTCTGGAAGAAGAAGAAAGAGGAAACAACAACAAAGCAATATACATGGGCCAATTAGAAATTTAATAAAGCCCATTTATATTTGGGCCTAAGACCATGATGACGTCATGTTTTAAGATAGGCAAATATCATTGTAATCTTCCGTCGTCGCGACAATCTCAGACAGAATCAAATCTCCTCGGCGGCGATTGAAGAAACCTTTCCGATGGATCTGCTCAGAGAAGAGATTCTGAAGAAACGGAAGAGTCTAGCTGAGGAATCTGGTGGTAAGAAGTTCTTCAAGCGGTCTGAGATCGAGCAGAAGAAAATCCAGAAGCTTCGAGAAGAAGAACGACGCGAGCACGAGCTTAAGGCTCAGCGGAGAGCCGCTTCCGGTGGAGATGGAAAATTATCCGGTTCTGCTCCTGGTTCTTCTAACGCATCTGCATCTGCGTCTTCCAAATCCTCCGCATCGGACGCTGCTGCTATCGCCGATTCGAAATCCCTAACCGACGAAAACCTAATTCTCCCGAGGCAGGAAGTGATTCGTCGTTTGAGATTCCTTAAGCAGCCGATGACTCTCTTCGGAGAAGATGATCAATCGCGGCTCGATCGACTCAAGTACGTTTTGAAGGAAGGATTGTTCGAGGTTGATAGCGATATGACTGAAGGACAGACGAACGATTTCTTGCGTGACATCGCAGAGCTTAAGAAGAGGCAGAAGAGTGGTATCATGGGAGATAGGAAGAGGAAGAGTAGAGATGAGAGAGCAAGAGACGAAGGTGATAGAGGTGAAACGAGGGAAGATGAACTTAGTGGTGGTGAATCGAGTGATGTTGATGCTGATAAAGATATGAAGCGTTTGAAAGCTAACTTTGAGGATCTATGCGATGAGGATAAGATCCTTGTGTTTTACAAGAAGCTATTGATTGAATGGAAGCAGGAGCTTGATGCAATGGAGAACACTGAGAGGAGAACTGCCAAAGGGAAACAGATGGTAGCCACTTTTAAGCAGTGTGCTAGGTATCTTGTTCCTCTCTTCAACTTATGCAGGAAGAAGGTAAAGATTCTTGCTTTCGATCGTTATTTAGGCGTAAATCATTGTTTGGCTAGAAAATTGTTAGGGAATTTATCTCTGTTTATGAAACTGGAGATAGACTATCTCAGTTCTAGCCAATAAGCTTAGGGAACTATGTTTATTAAGCTTAGTTTGGGTAGGAAGACCAATGTACAGTGTTTAGGTTCCATTAGTTTGTGTGCTTTTGATTACATGGTGACAAGGACGAGTTTTTCAATAAGCTCTAATGCTAGGTTGACAATGAGAACGTAGAATAGCAAGTTGGAATCTGTATGCACCTTGAATTTGCCATTGAGGCCTCTGTTAGTTATCTCCATTTAGATGAAGAAAAATAGGCTGGAATGTTGAATGCAGAAAAAGTTTCTCTCTTTCTGTCTTTGTCTTATAAGTGTTAATAATATATACTTTTTTACACTGAAATTTTATGAGGTTTCGTGAACTTGATCTTTCTAGTTATGGCTTACAAATTGCAGGGTTTACCAGCTGACATTCGACAAGCTTTAATGGTGATGGTTAACTACTGCATAAAGAGAGACTACCTCGCTGCAATGGACCACTACATCAAACTAGCTATCGGGAACGCGCCCTGGCCCATTGGAGTGACTATGGTTGGTATTCACGAACGTTCAGCTCGAGAGAAGATTTACACCAACAGTGTTGCTCACATCATGAATGATGAAACCACTCGCAAGTACCTTCAGTCAGTTAAAAGACTAATGACTTTCTGTCAGAGACGTTATCCAACTATGCCTTCTAAAGCCGTTGAGTTCAACAGCTTAGCCAACGGAAGCGACTTACAGTCATTGCTCGCTGAAGAGAGATTCTTTGGTGGTGATCGTGAACGGGTCTCAGAGGAGAGACTCAGGCTCATGCCTTCTCAGAGCGAAAGCTAGTCTCACTGTGTTTTCTGCTTTGTTGTATCAAAACGTTGACTCTGTATTATCTTCTACTTAAAACGTTGACTTGGTTCTCTAGTCTTATGTGGCATGTAGGAAACATAACAAAACTCACAAAA
The DNA here is from genome assembly GCF_000004255.2 of Arabidopsis lyrata subsp. lyrata. Taxonomy (NCBI): domain Eukaryota; kingdom Viridiplantae; phylum Streptophyta; class Magnoliopsida; order Brassicales; family Brassicaceae; genus Arabidopsis; species Arabidopsis lyrata. The sequence goes on along the minus strand of NW_003302555.1, from coordinate 905,087 downwards.
CGACATCACTTAAAGATCTGGAAAGGGTAAGAGGAGAATCGAATCTTGGAACCCTATTGGTCCAAATGATATGATCACCTTATCCAAAAATGTTCGATTCTCATCAACCCCCTCGTTGTCAGATTCTATTAAGCCATTTCATCTCTATCAATTTTACTTCACAAAGAAAGATTTAGAGAAAGGAAACAAAAGAGATTATGGCAACTCAAGCCGCCGGAATCTTCAGCCCTGCCATAACAACCACTGCTTCAGCCGTCAAGAAACTCCACCTCTTCTCAACAAGCCACCGTCTCAAGTCTCTCTCCTTCACCAAAACCGCCATCCGGGCCGAGAAAACAGAGTCATCCTCTGCTGCCCCAGCCGTGAAAGAAGAAGCTCCTGTTGGATTCACTCCGCCGCAGCTAGACCCAAACACACCATCACCAATCTTCGCCGGAAGCACAGGAGGTCTCCTCCGTAAAGCACAAGTAGAAGAATTCTACGTCATCACATGGAACTCACCGAAAGAACAAATCTTTGAGATGCCAACCGGAGGAGCTGCGATAATGAGAGAAGGACCAAATCTATTGAAACTAGCGAGGAAAGAACAGTGTTTGGCTTTAGGTACGAGGTTGAGGTCTAAATACAAGATCACTTACCAGTTTTACAGAGTGTTCCCTAACGGAGAGGTTCAATATCTTCACCCGAAAGATGGAGTTTATCCAGAGAAAGCGAATCCAGGAAGAGAAGGTGTTGGACTAAACATGAGATCCATCGGTAAAAATGTTAGTCCCATTGAGGTTAAATTCACTGGAAAACAATCTTATGATTTGTAAGGTTTGATTTCGTATTTTTATATAATGCTAGACAACAAAAAATCACTATATGTAAAATCTTGTGGATGTTATAACAACAACTCTTTGAACTTTTTAATCAGCTTTTTCTTTTTTTGGTTTTGCCGATCGAGTGATACCATGGTTTGAGAGAGACTACTTCCTTCATGTGAAATTCTTGCAAATAATATGAGAATTTCTATAAACATATATATAATAAAGGAGCGAATTGATAGAGAAAACCATCTCTTTTATTCCTTCATGTACAACTTCATTAATGGCCCAAGAGACCAAAAGAAGAGAAACTTAGCTAGAGTTGCTGATTGAGCCTTGCCCCGGCCGACATGGAATCTGCCACACCACCAGGAGTTGTCTTCATCTCAGAACTGCTTCTAAGTTCCGCTCCAACCACCGCCTCGGCATCTTCACTTGTCACCACCTTGTCTCCTGGAAGCTTCTCCGCAGCATCCTACACAACCCAACAATCCGAATGCACCAATTTATTAGACTTTTAGAATGAAACACTAATAGAAACAAAAAGATGTAAAGATTTATGGACTTAATTGGTTATGAATAGAGATTGAATAACGGATGTTTAATCATATAAAGTGATTCCTAGCAAAGACAATCTCGTATATAAAGACCAAAAACAAACAAAAAAAAATCCAACATATTGAATCCATCTCGATGTTATTAGCCATAGAAATAGTCACATTTCATTTCCAACTATATCTGTTGTACCTAGACTACTCTGAAATATTGGACCGAAACTTAAGACTAATCTATCTGGGCTAATATGAAATTTACAATCACTACATTGATTTCAAGATCCCACAATCTCTCCCTCTACCTTATGTTTCTGTAGTTATAATGAAACAAAGCAAAATTATAAAAATGTCATTACTGTGAGAATGTCTTCTACGAATGAACAGTCGGTGACACCAGGTCGCTTGAGCCGCTACTGCAAGACCACCAGGTCGAGCCATAGACTCACCGGTGGCTCTAGTTTCGGCGGCTTGAATGGCAGCTGCGTCTTTATGATCCACAGGCTTATCTCCAAGAGATAAAGCCGTAGCCTCCAAAGCCTCTCCAATCGTAACCGTGTCTGCGGATCCCATCGTCGCAACCGTTGGATCAGGTTGAGAGAAACTAACGCCTTGCTTTCTTGCCACGTCATCATCACCGGAGACGCTGAAAACGTCGCCGTATAGTTCATGCGGCCGTGTGTTTTCCTGATCTCTTAGCCTTTGAGGAGAATGCTGATGCTGTGCCATTGCTTTATTTAGTTATTTTGTGTTTTTTTATTCGAGGCTTCTTCTAGGGAGCTTCTCTGATTTGTTATTACTATTTTCGAGTTAATGGGATTTTGGATCTTGAAAGTAGGAGCTTCTTGTTTTTTTATTCGATGTCTGTTTGACACGTGGATGTTGAATTTCACACTTGTCTTGCGGCATGTTGATGACATGAATCGACCTTTTTGGATTTTATCTAACAAAAAAAGGTATATAGGATTTTGCTAATTTTCTGTTTCTTCGTTTAAATCCGATTTAGATACATAAATTCAAAATTTGAGAATTTCTAATTCTAAATTTTTGTTTACTTTGGAACTATAATTCAATATGCATGTGGTACTTTGAAATTGAATTGTTTTGATTGGTTAGTTAAATTGATGTGGACCTTAAAAAATTATTAGAGCATTTCCAACCAAAAAAACTGATGGGAGTTTCTTAATTATATTATTTTATTCATTTAATAATAAATAAATTATTTACTTAAATTTTAAATTATAGAAAAGAAAATCTGACCAATCATATAAACCTAACTATTAAAGTGGGTGTCTCAGAGTTTCTCATATGAGAAACTGTGTCTAGTTCTCTCTCCACCTTTTTATTACTTTTTATTTTTTTAATCTTTAGACACTCTTTGAGAAACTGCCATTGGAAATGGTCTTAGAGCCCCGCATAAATTTATTTGAGATTTTTTATTTACTTAAAACACAAATTATGAAATTGTAGCGCATGCATTGGAGAACCCGCCGGATGGATACGAGGTAGCACCGGCATCTTCTAACTGCAGCCCATAGATCAACAGAGCTTCGGAAGCATCTATGTAGCTCTAAGACGATCTCCCATGTAAATCTCTATTTTTTTCTAAAATAGAGTGATTTTAAAATAAAGCTTGATTTCTCTCCAAAGTATCACTCCTATATGTTACTCTAAAATAGAGGTAGTGTAAAAAAAAATAGAGTTACTTTATATATAAAACAATTCTATCATTTACTCTATTTTAGAGAATAATAATATAGAGTGGGCTTGGAGAAAATGTACTCTATAATAATATGGGGTTGAAGATGCTCTCAAAAAGGGTTTTCTTATCTCTGCTATAATACATACAAGTAAGCTCTGGATTCCAGACTAAGGCTATGCAAGGACTGAAATTTCTACCGACTTCGCAAGACAATTACATTTAAAATTATTTTTCTTTAAAAATAAATTTTTGACTCAATAAATTTTTAAAAATATATATATACGTTTTTCTACCAAAATAAAAAGAAAGAAATCTATATATCTATTTAGCTACTAATTTTTTATTCATCACCAAAAACATATATACACGTTAAATTTTAAATTTATAAGAAACTAGTTTAACTGTGAGTAAAATAAATAAAGGCTTTTACTTTTTTTTTAATAAATAGATAACATTTTTGAAATAGTAACAAAGAAATTATAACGGTAACATAATGATCAAGATTCAAGATACAACGAGTGAGTCAGAAAAACAGAGATAATAAGCCAAAAAAATTTTTTTTTGGCAAAATGCAATCATTGTGTGGTTTTCTTATCATTTCTGGTTCTTTTTCTGAACTCTCTCTTCTCTTCAGAGTATTGCTTCTTCATCAAAAGGCTGGACATTGCCGCTCTCACAGCTTCTGCCGCGGCACTCATTACACTCTCTTCTATTGGAACTTTACCTTGTAATTGCTCCAACAGTTTGGTCCCTCCTGGAATATGCTCGTCTTCAAGGATTGAAGATTCGGTCTCAAGGCACGAGATGACCCGAACCCTTGAAAAACCAGGATGGTTCGAACCAGGCAGGTTTGAGGCTCCTGATACCATCCATAGTAATCTTGAAGATGCACTTACAGATATACTTGTAGGAATGAAACTTTCTCCAGGGATTTTTATCACCTACAAGATTATTTACCCAGTTATATTATAGTTTTGTTGATTTTACTGGATTTGCTAACAGTATTCATACCTTTCTGATAGAGAGAGTATGTGCTGTCAAATCACAGCTTAACAAGAATATTCCTTGAAAACTGCATTTACATTAATAGAGGTAATCAAACATCTGATTCAAACGAAACGTATGTGGGCTAAAATATTGGACTTGCCTTTGAATTGCCACTGCTGCAAGAGAAGAATTCGGGATAGCGCATATGTCGGTAACTGTGACTTGGGTCGGCGACTCACTTTCATTAGACTCTAAATGCCCTGCCTTCAATACGTACAAACAGAAATCACTTACGCTGACGAATATTGAAAAAGATTCAAAACCAGATATATAACGATTAATTAGCAGAAGAATATAAAACTAAATAAGGATTTTACCACTGTACTAACTTCACATGTGTCAAGAAGAGACCCAGATGTAATATCCCACAATCGAACCTGAAATTAACAACATTAGCAAGGAGTCAAGCATCACTGACTGGTCGTAAGAACTGGAGATGTAGACTTTAAGATGACTTACAGTTGAATCTCCACTTCCAGACATGAGGTATCCCTGAGTAAGCTCTGGAGTGCTGACAAATGCTGTGCAGGTGATGAACCTATTAAGGTTTAAGACAATGTTAATGGAGCTGTTCGATACTCAGCTTTGTTTACAATCTTTCATTTTGTAAACAACACTCTGATAAATATCCTAGAAACCAAACATTTAGGATGCAAAGAGAATATTTGGGATGAGATTACATGTTACTCGAACTTACTCTGAATGTCCAAGACAAAAACTCTGTATTTCATGAGCCCCTTCTAGAGGCTTCTTGGGAAAAACAGTCACCTGTGATGGCAAACATAATCACTATAGGAGTTACCGAACAAGAGAAGCATGACATTGTACATTAGTGAATTAGACTAGCTTACCCTTATCTTAAAGTCCCGATCAGCACTAAGAATATATCTACCATCTGGGGAAAACTCCTATAAACAAGAACAAATCAGAATGAGTGACATAGTAAGTTAAATCTTCAGCTATTTCATAATGCAACAAGAACGAGACAACATAGAAGAAAGGCGTTTTGACAAAACTTTATCTTACCAGGCTAGTAATAATACTACAATAATGTGAAAGCAGCAGCGCACCCTTCTTACTAGGTAAAGTTTTACCCTCATTGATCCCATCCAGCTCGATCACCCATACAACACCAAACTTGTCCGCATAGCAAACATGTGAATCATCGCTACTTATAGCAACTGCGCTAACTCTCTTCTCAGAACATCTGCCATTATTATGATGTTATAAGCCTATTAAACCTGAGATGAGCATAGAGTCTGTTTTGGAAAAACAGAGAATTGCAATGCTAGAAACACAATTTGTGAAAAGTAACACTAAAAATGGAACACCAATTAATAATCATAGTAATGCTTACGATATATAGTTACTAACTTACACTGTGTTAAGGCAGCGCCAAGAATCTGTAGACCAAATCTTAACGAGTTTGTCATCGCCTGCGGACACAAAAAGCTTTCCACTTGCACTGTAACGAATAGCTCTAATGGATTCCTTACGGGAAGGCCCATCAGATTCATCCACCAAACTAACTGGGCGATTCTCTCTGTCGATTAAACATTTAAAGCAATAAGTTAACTATCACTAGATAGATAAACTAAACACTCATCTATTCCAAGTTTAAAACTTTTGCATTGGTGATTAAAATTCAATTGAATCAGCTTTAAGCAGCAGAACAAAATTCGTCAAAAACTTGTTAAATTACACAAAACACACGAAGAGAAGTTTCCGGGTTCCGATGTCTGAACCACATTATTGTTTCCAAAAAAAACACAATATATGAAGAAACAAATTCGAATTCGATTATGAACTTACATAAGATTGAATACACGAAGATCCGAACCGACAGCGACAGCGAGAGATTTCTGAGATGGATGAACGGAAATCAATGCAGGAGCAACTTCGAGTTTGTTTTGGATTTCTACTTCTTCGGTGTGAGATTCTTCCTCCATTGTTACACAGAGAGCAAAAAAGGTTGGAGTTTTAGGGTTTAAAGCAAAAAAAGCCGCCACGAACAACAACAAATCGATTTTATATTTGGATTGTTTGGATGTTAGTCTAATCGTTTTCTCATTAGAGTTAAGAAATCGAGCGTGTGTGGTACTCGCTTTAGATGCGCGTTAGACTGGCTTTCTAAGTTGGGCCAGAAATCGAAAGCTTAAGGGCCCATTGGACTATCTTTCCTGCTTTTAATATATCTCAAAGATTTCTATTTTTGTTTTTCTTTTTTATCAACATATTTCTTTTTTTTTTTTTTAATGTTTTATATCGAAGTAGGAAAGACTTCAACGTACATGAATATGAATTTTATGTCAAAAACTCAAAACTAATATATTTAATTTAATAAAAATACATTGAGGAAGCACTACATGGAGACATAAATTGTTTAAAAGTAGAATAAAAAGAAGATTGAAATTCATATTTTAGCGAGGACCAGAGCAATGGATACTAAAGACAAAACGATCACATTTCTTTTGGACGAGCTTTCATTACTACTCCATGGAAACTTCTTCGATCCTGTTTACAAGTTTCACCGATTAAACAAAAATATGAATTGTTTTCTAACAGTCAATTTTCCAAAAGCACAATTCTTAAGAAAAGAAAAGATTTTGAAGTGAATTGAGTTATTTATGGTGAACCTGACGGTGAAGGAGCACTTTGAGGTGAACCTACAGGAGTATTCGCCGGAGACGTGCTTGGTCTGTTACTTCCTGCTATATCATACGCCGGAAAAATTATTATAACCCACAATATTTTTGGATCAACAAACATATATTTTTGAAGTGTATAATGTTAGAATTAGCAAGTTTCTTACTGTTACACTGGCTAGGTGATGGAGTTTGAACATTGCAAGCGGTAGGGAGATTGAGAGCCAAAGTCCGGTTAAATTTGAACCCTGAAAATGAGCTTTCATTGCTATTAACCACATAGCACAAACATTCCGGTGAAGATTGAACCACCGTGGAAAATTGACTACAACAATTCGAAGAAGGTGACGTTGAGCCACCGTTGAGGTAATTGAGGCAAGGGGAAAGGCTGGTCAGAGCGTCATTACATCCGGCTTGGACCGTGGTGGCTCCACCGTATAGAACGGTGGCTATTACAAGGGCTAACATTGCAAGAATCATTTGGGGTTTTTCGAAAATACGTGTACACTTTGGGATTGTATGGGATATGATCAGTGGTCATGAGGGTGATATACTTATAGAAATGTTTGAGGGGGCTTTGTTAAGAGTTATGGATAAACCTGAATTTATGCATTGCTTTTTGTGTTTATGCGTATTGGTAAACCAAAGATGTTATAGAATTTAATGACACCAACCCTATTGATAAAGCTGAAACTATGCATTGCTTTTTGTTTTTGGATTAACTTGTGTTTATATATGCGTGTTGTTAATTAAACCAAAAATGTTACCATAGAATTTAATGAAATCAACCCAAGATTAGTTAAAGCTTAAACTTATGAAATGTTATAAGTTGAACCAAATGAAATAACTAAGCATGATTTGGTTCTAACTTCTAACTAACAATTCAATTTTTGATAGACCATTTAATAACACCGTATGATATAGTTATACTCAATTTGACAAATTCCTTAGAATATTAGTTATTCACTTATTTTTCTTTTCTCTTTTTATCAACACTTCGTATTTTTCGGTTAATCAAAATTTACAAGTTTTCTTCTGGCTATAGTGATTAGTGTGATTAAGGTTTCGTGGATTTTTCGCACCTGTCATCATCAATGGTGAAAGACACACCGTCTGCTCAAGAAAGCTTTTGTCTTTTTGTCCTAATCTCCTGTTAGTGCTCAAAGCTTGCTGGTTCAGTTCACGCACCAAGTGTTCGACGAAATGTCTGAATGAAACTTGGAGACAGATTTCATAAAATACTCATAACAGTCGAGGAGGTTTAGACTTGGTATTAACGAATTGACGAAGAAAAACAAGATCTTTCAGATAATAGAGATGTTTTCATGGAGGAAAACGAAGCTTCGGGCTGTTTCACTTCACCAGTGCCGTTTGAGTTCTTTGTTTCGTGGAGTTCTCCTCGACGCCATTGAAGTTACAGGTACTCAATTTCAAGCTTCTTTACAACATGGTTTGGCGGGTAAAGATGTTCTGTCTAATGCAAGAAACCTCAGTGTGTTATCTAAGCTTCGTATTAGTACAAGATTCGATGTATGGTCTATCCATAGAACAGATGCATTTTCAAGCATTTCTGGATCTATATTGCTTCAAGCGAGGGATCCTGCTAAACTCAATGAAGAAATTCAAATTGCAGTTGATGAACATAGATGTGATGAAGCTTGGAGACTGTTTGAACAACATATGCAAATGGAAGGGTTTCCGCGAAAATCTGTTGTTAACAATGTTTTGGTTTGTTTTGCTGAGAGTCTTGATTCCAATTGGCTACAAAAGAGTTACAGTTTAGTGGAACAAGCCTATGAGGAGAGTAAACAGAATTTGCTGGAGAAGGAACCTCTATTATATCTATCCTTGGCTCTCGCCAAGTCAGGCATGGCTGTTCCTGCATCAACGATCTTGAGGAAGCTAGTTGAGACAGAAGAGTATCCTCACGTGAGTGCTTGGTCTGCAGTTTTGGCGCATATGTCTCTTGCGGGATCAGGAAGTTATCTTTCTGCTGAGTTGGTTCTTGAGATTGGTTACTTGTTTCATAATAACAGAGTTGATCCACGGAAGAAGAGCAACGCACCTTTGCTTGCAATGAAGCCTAATACTCAGGTGTTGAACATTGCTTTGGCGGGTTGTTTGTTGTTTGGGACAACACGAAAAGCTGAACAGCTTCTTGATATGATACCCAAGATCGGTGTTAAAGCTGATGCTAACTTGTTAGTAATAATGGCTCATATATACGAAAGAAATGGGCGGAGAGAGGAACTGAAGAAGCTTCAAAGGCATATAGATGAAGCTTGCAACTTGAATGATTCTCAGTTTTGGCAATTCTATAACTGCGTGCTTATTTGTCACTTAAAATTCGGGGATCTTGAATCTGCTTCGAAAATGGTTCTGGAAATGCTAAGAAGAGGAAATGTAGCAAGGAACTCACTTGGAGCCGCCATTCTTGGATTTAATACTACAGATGATGATAGATTCAATACCAAAAAAGTATCTGAAAAGGGATCAGAGATTAAAGAACATGATAATCCCGAAACTCGAGTGGTTTCTACTCACAATATGATTCCCTATGATGAGTTCTGTAGAGACAGGAAGTTTTTGAAACTTGAAGCTGAGGCAAAGGTTGTTCTTGGTGCATTGTTGGCTAAGTTGCATATACAAGTCAAATTGATTACCTCGGAACGTGGTGTTTTGCAGCCGACGGAAGAGATTTTTGTGAAATTAGCAAAGGCATTCCTGGAGAATGGAAAGATGAAGGAATTAGCAGAGTTTCTGTTAAAGGCAGAACATGAAGACTCCCCTGTTTCTAGTGATAACTCGATGCTGGTGAATGTTATCAACGCTTGTATTTCTCTAGGAATGTTAGATCAGGCGCATGATCTACTCGACGAGATGCGTATGGCTGGGGTAAGAACCGGTTCTTCGGTTTATTCTTCGCTCCTCAAAGCTTACTGCAAGACAAACCAAACTAGAGAAGTGACATCACTCCTTAGAGATGCTCAGAAGGCAGGGATTCAATTAGACTCAAGCTGTTATGAAGCTTTAATCCAGTCTCAAGTGATTCAGAATGATACTCATGGAGCTCTCAATGTGTTCAAGGAAATGAAAGAGGCGAAGATACCGAGAGGTGGAAGTCAGCAGTTCGAGAAGCTCTTAAAGGGATGTGAAGGAAACGCAGAGGCGGGACTTATGTCGAAACTCTTGAGAGAAATCAGAGAAGGGCAGAGTTTGGATGCTGGTGTTCATGATTGGAACAATGTGATCCATTTCTTTAGCAAGAAAGGTTTGATGCAAGATGCAGAGAAGGCATTGAAGAGGATGAGAAGTCTTGGGCATTCACCGAATGCTCAAACTTTTCATTCTATGGTCACAGGATATGCAGCTATAGGGAGTAAATACACAGAGGTCACTGAGCTATGGGGAGAAATGAAGTCCATAGCCGCAGCTACTTCATCGATGAGGTTTGATCAAGAGTTGCTCGATGCGGTGCTCTACACGTTTGTTAGAGGCGGATTTTTCTCACGGGCTAATGAAGTTGTGGAGATGATGGAGAAAAAGAATATGTTTGTTGATAAGTACAAGTATCGGATGCTCTTCTTGAAGTATCACAAGACTGCTTATAAAGGCAAAGCTCCAAAAGTTCAAAGTGAGTCTCAGCTCAAGAAGAGAGAAGCTGGTTTAGTATTCAAGAAATGGCTCGGACTATCTTGATTATTAATGTAATCAATAAGATCTATATAGAGGCAGCACAAGCATTGATAAAGCTTTGGATTTATTTATCTTTTGTAAGATTTCTGTTTATATACACAACCAAATGCGTATTAGTTGAGGTTTCAGGTAAGCCAGAGCATGGGTTTGATCAATCGCAAATCGTGTTATTTATCCTGCAAAGATTGTGAAACTGGTGGAGTTGGTTGAATTCTCAAAGGATGATATGAATGTATAAAGGAAAAAAAAAGGCTGGTACTAAATTACCACTAACCTTTGATTCTGAATAGAGCACTGCCATCTGAAACCTGTTGGCCTGCTTTAACTTTGAGGTCCTGTATGCTTCCAGAGGATGGTGCTTTCACAACGTGCTGAACCACCATGGAGAAGGGAGAATAAAACGATAGTTACTTAACTGTTTCTTATGTTTATGGTATATGAAGAGGTTTGTATACTAACCTCCATCTTCATTGCCTCTAGGACTAATACAGGTTGACCTTGATCTACTTTGGCTTCGTTTTCAACAAGGACCTTGACTACCAAACCAGCCATGGGGGCCACAATGGTTCCTGGAGGGTGTGATGATGTTTCGGAGCTGGTTCTGTGTTGGACTCCTTCTTCATCTTCAGAGAATTCGATTCCTACCTTCTGCTTGAACTGATGGTGTTCTGAACCATGCCATATATGGATATGTTTATAACAATCCTGTTACCAAAAACAAATCATAAGTAGCAATTACGAGAGAGGCAGAAAGACCATGAGATAAAGCTGTGAAGAGTTGCTTGAACATGATGCTAATGATTTACCTTCAAGTACGCAGCTAGACTAACATTCATGCTCAATCCAGCCGCTTCAACTCTAAAATTGCACTTTCCTTCTCGAGTTACTCTGACTTCTAAACTTGGAGAATCATTGCCTTCCTGTCTCGTGGAATGTTGTCAAAACATCAGAATTCCAAATTTCCAATTATAAGACTCATAAATGAAGTATGTATATAATGTAGCAATGGTGTTCATTTTTATCCTTTTAAAACGAATCTAAAAGTGAGTTAAAAACCTGAATGAGATAGCTTCCATCTGGTCGAGATATTACACCGAGTGATATAAGGTTAGAGCCAGCTCCCTCGCATTCATTATTCCACTCTATCTCAATGGTTTGTTTGGCTTCATGATGGACCCTAAAAGGAGGATGAGAATACCATATCGATGGAAGTTTCCCTGGATGAGTTTACACATATGAATTAAGGCATACTCGGGAATCATTAACTTGTAAAGAAGAGACTAGACTCATGTGAACTGACCATGACTACTTTCATTCCAAGCAGAATGCTCGATTGTGGAGATACAAGCAGCCACCAATGCTGCACTATGCTTGACTGCCTTGTATGCCACTTCTGTTGCAGCTGGATTGCTTTCATCAGCAAATAGATCACTTTTATGGTGCTCAATAAAATGAGTTTCTACATTGCCCACTGCAAACTCCTTATGACTAGCAAGTTTTTGAAGGAAATTTATGTTTGTAGGTACACCTGCTACCTGTCAACAGATACCATGTAATTACTGAACTATTGTGCTAACTAAGAAGCGATGAGCCGAGAAACCCGAAAAGGTTTCTTAAGAAATTCATAATGGAACCATAAGGCCCTGACGATTTATAGTTATGCTGAGGTATAATTAAAATTGCAGAGAGCTCCAAAACGTTGTTACATGTTCTCAGGGAATCTACCTGAAAGTTAGACAAGCAATCCTTCAGTTTCACTAAAGCTTCGCCGCGATTACCTCCCCAGACAACAAGCTTTGCAATCATAGGATCATAGTGCATGCTAACTGTGTCTCCTTGTTCAACTCCAGTTTCAACCCGAACTATTACAGAAAAATTCCAACATGAAAGAGGTTAACAACATGACAAAAACAGGGTCAGATATCTAAGAGAGAAAAAAAAAAAACTTTCCATAAGATGGAGAAAAATCACTTGTATACACGATTTTGTACTTCACCTGATGGTGAGACAGCAACAGGGCGATAATGATTGAGGACCCCAGTTGCAGGAAGAAATCCTTTTGGAACATTTTCAGCATATATCCTGGCCTCAAACGCATGACCTGCCAAGAAGATAAATATGTGGGTCAAAATAAAGAATTCACAGCTGCAAATTAATAGATAAACTATCAAAAGAATGTTGTTCAGATTATTTTTTTCAGCCACAAGTAACATCTTATGGACTCAACACGGAATAACGAATGAGAATAAACCAAACCACTATTTTCCATTTATATTAAGGAGGAAGAGCGATACCTGACATTGGCACCTCGGATTGGTTTATGGGGAGAGGTTCCCCATTGGCAACCCGAATTTGCCATTCCACAAGATCTTGACCAACAATCATCTCGGTTACAGGATGTTCGACCTAAGAAGGATCATCAGTTTTCCTTTGGATAGCCAGATGTTTATTGAGTTAAATTTAATAAACATATAGATCAAAGAAGCACCTGTAGACGGGTGTTCATTTCCATAAAATAAAATTGATCAGACTCAGTGTCAACTATAAATTCCACCGTCCCAGCATTGTAATATCCAACTGCCTTTAAATATCAGAAGGTAACAGAATATAAGCGCTTCGTGTGGAAGTTGAAGTGAAAGATAGCCTAGCAAGAAGAGGTTTCAAAAGACTACACATCAATTGAACTCAAATTAACAATGGTAAACTTCGATCATATAACTCATGATCAAATATTAGTAGTGCACAACATAAAATAGAGACACATGGGTCATACAATCTACTATGAATAAATGCAATATACAGAACATGGTAATGCAACATTTTCGAGTAAGATTTCTCACTAAAAACAATTAAATCTGAACAAGATGAAAGCAGGATTTAAAGGGATACCCGTGCGGCAGAGACAGCAGCTTGGCCTAAGTTTGCGCGGAACTTTTCAGATATATTAGGCTGCACCAGCAGAGTGTCAATCAGACCCACATCCATTTATGGTAGAAAAGATACGAAATAATAATAGAACGAAATACGGTCATTACCGCAGGAGCTTCTTCGATAATCTTTTGGTGTCTTCTTTGCACACTGCAATCCCTTTCGTATAGATGAAGAACATTTCCATGTTTGTCACCAAATATCTAAAAGCAGTGGAAACACCGAAGCAAAATTAGTTAAAATGCTAGAAAAAGAGAAAAGCCAGAAATGGTTACTCAATGAATACGCCAGAAAAGAAATAGAAGTTAAGGTTTCAAACCAAAGAAATAATATATGTCTTCTTCTATACACAATAACTGGGTTTCAATGCGCCATAATCAGGCTCTCATAGAAGAAACAGAATATGGAATTTCATGACCCGCTACCTGGACTTCGATATGCCTCGGTCGGGTGATGTATTTCTCGAGAAGAATAGTGTTAACGCCAAAAGAAGCAGCAGCTTCACGTTGAGCCCCTAAAAACGAGTCAGCAAAATCCTTCTCACTTTGCACTATCCTCATTCCCTAAAAACAAAAGCTTACTTTGCTTCAAAACCAATAGTATAATTTAAAAGGGTATCAAACTTATTGACCAATGATCTGTCTTTCCGCCACTAAAAATATTATAAACCATGTTTCCAGAGCTGAGATCAAATTAAATAGAAACATGTGAGTACTCTGACTATTGCAACAAGCCATCTATTGGACAAACCAATGTCATAAGTCATAACATACCTTCCCCCCACCTCCATGTGTTGGTTTGATTATTATAGGGTATCCAATCTTTTCCGCTTCTGATTTCATATGATCAATATCTTGCTCATGGCCATGATATCCAGGCACGAGAGGAACTCCAGCAGCTCCCATTATTCTCTTGGATGCACTGAATAAACTCACATGAGGGACACGTCCTCAGAAGCTATTCAAGAGATGATAAAAAAAACAGCTTGTGCAAATGCGCAATAGGGAGGCTGTTATGGTACCTTTTATCACCCATGTCTCTAATTGCAGATGCTGGAGGTCCAATGAATGTTAGACCCGAATCTTCACAGAGTTGGGCAAAGTCAGAACTTTCTGACAAAAAACCATAGCCAGGATGTATTGCCTAGTTATATTTCAAAGAAGAACATCAGCTACGAGATAACGATTATCTCCTAATCCAATGAAGTCTCGGGAACTAAACAATAAAGTAATCAAAACTCACACCTGTGCACCAGTCCGAGACGCTGCCTCCATGATAGTCGCACCGCTGAGGTAACTGAGCCTAGCCGAGGGCGGGCCAATCCGAACCGCTTCGTCTGCAGATTTCACGTGGAGCGAATCTTTATCAGCGTCACTGTAAACCGCAACGGTCTGAATCCCTAAACGTTTCGCCGTTCTCATGATCCGGCAAGCAATCTCGCCTCTGTTCGCCACCAAAATCTTCTCAATACAACGATCCTTAGGCTTAATCGAGGCTCCTTCAAAAGATGCGGAGTCGGAAATATATCTCAGGAGCATCGAGTAATTTTTCCGGCGAACATTCCGTCGGAGTGCCCACACCGTCATCATCGACATTTGATCTCGATTTTCGAATTTTCCGAGTGGAAAAAAACAAGTGTGACTCAGCAACTACGTTGGCTCACGGCTGTGTTTGTAGTTGTAGATAAAACCAAACAACGAGGGTATTTTTGTCTTTACATTAGAAACTAATCGACGATGAGTAGTGACGTGGCACACTTTATCATGGTTGGTCGGAATGGATATGCGTCTGATGTGCCGCTTGCGTTGCGTCTTTACCTGATTTTACAAGTCTGGGCCTATGGGCTTCATTATTTTATTAATTAATGGGCTTATCTGTACGGAAGATTCAAAGCAACCTACAAGGCCTTGTTTCAGTTTTGAAATATAAATACTTTTGAATCATCGATATAAATCGCATTTATGTTAGAATGTAATTTTAAATTACTTGGTCTTACTATATACTAGATTTTAATATAAATCAAATTTGACTAATAAAAAACATGTGGACATAGTTATTATGATTTTGAAAATCATTATTGTAGTATAATCTTTGGTGGCATGAAACCGATCGAGCTGGGACTAATATACTATTAAAGTTTTTGTTAGGTAGGTGGCTGTTGAGTGTTGACTCCTCTATTTATTTCTGTTTTGCATCAACATCCTCTAGTCTATAACCGACAAAAACAATACAATTAAGAGAAAAAAAAAAAAAACACAATCCTTTAAATTAATTCAATATTGGCAACGAACTGAACGAGGATATAGTTATAAGAAGACAATATATTGATTTGAAGTCACGCTGTTGATTATTATTTAGTTTACAATATATAAATGAATCTTTAAGTCACTCGAAAAGTTTATGTAAAATAGTATATAACCGTTTGTGATGCTTAGAAGTCAGTCAGACTCCCTAATTGTTCCCAATAGGTGGATAATTTATTTGTCCGTGTCTTGAATCTTCATTTGAGTTTGGTTGGGTAACCAAAAAGAGAGTGAACATAAGTTGTGTCAAACAAGCAATGCATACCAAACAACAAAAAACATGTTCAGTCATGATTTGCTGATTAGTTCTTGTAAATTAAATTTGACTTTTTCGTTTTTAATCTTGATCTATTAGAAAGCTGAATGAAATGATTTTAAATGTAACATTCGATCGGATTACTCAAACTATTCAATATACAATAACATTAGTTAGTCACCGTATATTTATCTCTTACAAATGTTACATGAAGAAGTCATTAACAACGTAACTCCGACTCAACTTTAAATGATTGAAAAACGTTTGACACGCAAGATCGGCAATAGCAATAGATCGAATCTAAAAGCCAACGTGGAGAAAATAACAAAGGGTGACGAAAGTGGTCCAAAAGCTCACCGTCCAAGACATCCTGTCTTTGTCACTTTTCTCTTGTCAGCATCCTTATCATTATTTCTTATTTAATACCGAATGAAATAGTATTATTATTCCAAATAATAAACGAATTAAAATTATAAATTCATTTTAGTTCTTGGCCAGACGGGTTTGATCGATCATTCACATAAGAAAAGAAAGGCTCCGAATGGTAACCGCGTTTTGCGGTGCGGGAGAAGTGCGGTATTATAGTGCGGTACGGTTCAACTGCGGGACGTGTGGGAAAAATATATTTGCGGGACAAGTGCGGTTTGTATAAAATAAGCGGTACGAAATAATATTTGATTGGTGAAAAAACTATTTGCGGGATAAGTGCGGTTTTATATATAAATATATATATATTAATAATTAATTATTATTTTTGTTAATAAATAAACAATAACAGATATTTATAAACCATTAATACACAAATTGATCAAAATATAAATTTAATTTTTAAACATACATATTGTTGAATCCGTTGAATAATTTTATCATAAAAAAAAGTACAACACATTAAAAAATATTATCTATTACTTTGATTTTCCCATAACATATTTGCAAAATTATCTCTTATTTGCTTCATATATTCTTCATCTCTTATCTCCGTTGCTTCTATGTCATCTATTCTATATTTAAATCATTTACAAGTAGGCTTCTATGTCATCTATTCTATATTATCTCATATATTCTATATCATCGGTTATTTCATAAATGATATATATATTTAAATCATTTACAAAAGATACACAATAATTCATATTATTTATCATAACCTATTTAAATATTAACATCATTTACATTGATTAATGCAAAATTTTAATTTTTTTTTCAAATGACACAAATTAACATCAATAATAACAAATGATGAAAATAGTTGCATCACTTTTTTAAATGGACACAAAATATTAGAGTCACCAATTTTTTTTTTTGGGCAAAGAGTCACCATTTATAAATTAAAATATTACCTGAAAATGTGGGAGACTTGAGAATAAAATTTTAAAGAAAAATTATCAAAAAAAAATGTTAAAGTTTGTATTTGTGTATAAAAGAGAAGTTTGTATTTGTTATGAAAGATATTAAAATGTTTGTGTTTGTGTATAAAAAAAATGAAACATGTTTGTGTTTTAACATGTATATGTATTTTGTTAAACAAAAAAAAGGGGAAAAAAGCTGTATATGTACTAGTAGTTTTAATTATTTAAAATGCAAAAGCATGTTTTATTATCCGTTGTATTATTTGTTGCTGCGGTTTTGAAAACCGCTGGATAATGACCAGAAATTTTTTAAAAGGCGGTCCAAGGCTTTAACCGCTGGACAATTCCGCAAATTTTTTTTTTTTTTTTTTTTTGAAAAACGCAAATCTGTTCAAAAAATGGTGAATGGTGACCAATTGACGGATTTGCTGAAAAAGGTAAAAAAAAAACGCCTTTTTTAGTGTTACCATTTACACCCAAAAAATCAGCGGATGTTTATCGTGGCATAACGGCAGTGCATCTTACTTTGAAAAAAAAAAAAAAAGCATTCTCAAAGAAAATTTTAATATAGATTTAAAAAAAAAAAAAAAAGGAACTGCAGAATTGATGGGAAAATGTGAAGTATCAGATCGAATCTCTGTTTTTTTTTTTGCCATGGGCAAAGGACAAATAAAGAAATAAAATAAAATAAAAAATCACAGAAGATGTCATACTGTAATTAATTGTCGATCGATAAAAAATAATTTTCTTTTGGACATGAAAGTCGCATAAGTGTTTTTTCAAATAAAAAAATTGGCAGCGAAGGCGATCCCAAGGAGGCAAAGTCACGCAACAGTGAATTAAAATAATGAAAGAAAACAGTTTTACGAACTGTACTGGAGGGTAATATCGTCATTTCAAAGCTTGTCTCTAAGTCCACCAATGATACCTAAACAATTCTTCTTCTTCACAACGTAAAAAAGTAGGAATCAGAGCAGAAACGCCTGGAGAGAGATCTAGATGAAGAAGATGAGATGAGAAGAAGAAGTAGAAGTGAAAGCGGAAGCTGATCTCAAGATTTTTTAGAAGAATTATTGTTGTTCCGGTAACACTCGCGATCTTTGGTTTCAGACCTGATTTCAGTTTCAGTAGTGAATTAGATTCGCTTGGTAGATCAACTTCTTCTGTAGCTAATTTCAGTTTCGGCTAAGTAGTGTACAATAATCTCTGATTCCTGCTCCATCATGTGGTTTCTCTGCCTATCTTCTCTTGGATTTTGGATGTATCTGTCTTTATGCTGATCCAATTTTTCATCTTTTGCTTGACCAGGTTACTTACTACCGATTGTTTTGGCCAGTTAATTATTTTTGTCTCGAATTTGGCCTCCATTGACTTGGTAATTCGTTTCTATGTGTTTCTATTGTATTCTTCTGTATTTGTCTTTTATGTGACTGATCAACTTGTTTATTATTATGGAAGCTTAACCCTTGCCATTTTCTTCTTCTTCTTCTTCTTCTTCCAAAGTTTAGGAATTTGTACAGAAGAATTTGGTGTACTTGGCATTGAGAGAGAGACTTTTGAATTTGCACATTCTGGTTCCGGAGTGTGGAATTTTGCTGGGAAAAATGACTGCTCTTGTGAATGGTAACTCTAAACGCTATTCTTGGTGGTGGGATAGTCACATAAGTCCCAAGAACTCCAAATGGCTTCAGGAGAATCTGACAGGTATGTGACTTTCTTGTTTTAACGTCCCTTGTATTTTCCAGGGGAATTGTCATTTTCATCGTGATGTGGAAGCCACAATTTTTTTTTTTTTTTTATAACTTTAGTTCAGTTTTGTGTCATGCTTGGACACTTTTTATGCGATCTACTTATATGTTTCTATTTTTGTTGACAGATATGGATAGTAAAGTCAAGCAAATGATCAAGGTTATTGAAGAAGATGCAGACTCTTTTGCTAGGCGAGCAGAAATGTATTACAAAAAGCGGCCTGAGCTTATGAAACTGGTTGAGGAGTTTTATCGAGCATATCGTGCATTGGCTGAAAGATACGATCATGCCACCGGTGTTATTCGTCATGCTCAGCAGACTATGGCAGAAGCCTTCCCAAACCAGGACCCCATGATGTTTGGTGAGGAGTCACCTCTTGCTTCTTCCACCGATGATTTTGATCCACAAACGCCTGAGAGTTATCCGCCAATCCGAGCTCCAGTTTACCCCGATGATTTACGAAAAGGTACTTTGGGGATTTCTTCCTCTCATTTGAGTACCGTTAAGCGCAATATAGCCTTCATGGAAGACCCTCAGTCTGTGAGTAGTGGGAAAGGTTTTAAAACTGCAAAGGCAAGGAAAGGACTGAATTTCAATGATGTTGATGGAAAAGAAAGAAATGCTAAGGTTCTTTCAGAATCTGAACGCGCAAGCAAAGCTGAGGCTGAAATTGTGGCTTTAAAAGATGCTCTTTCTAAAGTGCAGGCTGAAAAGGAAGCTAGCTTAGCTCAGTTTGATCAGAATTTGGAAAAACTGTCTAATTTGGAGTCTGAAGTATCTCGTGCACAAGAGGACTCTAGGGGGCTTGTTGAACGAGCCATAAGAGCCGAAGCTGAGGTCGAAACGCTCAGAGAATCCCTCAGCAAAGTAGAGGTTGAAAAGGAGTCCAGCCTTCTTCAGTATCAGCAATGTCTGCAAAACATAGCTGATTTGGAGGATCGCATTTCTGTAGCCCAGAAGGAGGCTGGAGAAGTAGATGAGCGAGCCAACAGTGCCAAAGCTGAAACTCTAGCACTGAAGCAAAGCCTTGTTAGATCCGAAACTGACAAGGAAGCTGCTCTTGTTCAATATCAACAATGCTTGAAAACCATATCTAACCTGGAAGAGAGGTTGCACAAGGCTGAGGAAGATTCAAGGTTAACCAATCAGCGGGCAGAAAATGCTGAGGGTGAAGTTGAAAGCTTGAAGCAAAAGGTTTCCAAATTAATTGAAGAAAACGAAGCTTACGAACTCCAATACCAACAGTGTCTGGACACAATTGCAGATTTAAAGCTCAAGCTGTTTCATGCTCAAGAAGAAACGCAAAGGCTCAGCCGTGAAATAGAGGATGGAGTTGCTAAGCTAAAATTTGCAGAGGAAAAATGTGTTGTGCTTGAGAGATCAAATCAAAATCTTCACTCTGAGCTGGATGGTCTATTGGAGAAACTGGGGAATCAAAGTCATGAGCTCACGGAGAAACAGAAAGAGATGGGAAGATTGTGGACTTGTGTACAAGAAGAACACTTGCGTTTTATGGAAGCTGAGACCGCATTTCAAACCCTACAACAATTACACTCTCAGTCTCAGGAGGAGCTAAGCACTTTGGCATTGGAACTGCAAAACAGGTCTCAAATCCTGAAAGATATGGAAGCCCGTAACAATGTTTTACAGGAGGAAGTTCAGGAAGCCAAAGACCAGAACAAAAGCCTCAATGAGCTCAATCTCTCCTCGGCTGCATCAATTAAAAGTTTGCAGGAGGAGGTCTCAAAATTACGAGAGACAATACAGAAACTTGAAGCCGAAGTTGAACTGAGAGTGGACCAAAGAAATGCTTTGCAGCAAGAAATATATTGTCTTAAAGAGGAATTAAGTCAGATAGGGAAGAAACACCAGTCCATGGTAGAACAGGTGGAGTTGGTTGGTTTACATCAAGAAGGCTTTGCGTCTTCTGTCAAGGAGTTACAGGAGGAGAACTCAAAGCTAAAGGAAATCAAGGAAAGAGAAAGTATTGAAAAGACGGCCCTGCTTGAGAAGTTAGAAATGATGGAAAAGCTTGTTCAGAAAAACCTTCTTCTGGAGAATTCCATATCAGATTTGAATGCTGAGCTGGAAACAATCAGAGGAAAGCTGAAAACATTGGAGGAAGCTTGTATGTCACTTGCAGAAGAGAAATCAGGCCTTCATTCTGAGAAGGACATGTTGATTTCCCGTCTGCAGAGTGCTACAGAAAACAGCAAGAAACTCTCTGAAGAAAACATGGTACTGGAGAATTGTCTTTTTAATGTCAATGCAGAACTCGAAGAACTCAAGTCGAAATTGAAAAGCCTAGAAGAATCATGCCACCTGCTGAATGATGACAAGTCCACTTTAACTAGTGAAAGAGAAAGCTTACTCTCTCATATTGATACAATGAGAAAAAGAATTGAAGATCTGGAGAAAGAACATGCAGAATTAAAAGTGAAAGTTTTGGAATTAGCGACCGAGAGGGAGTCTTCTCTTCAGAAAATTGAAGAGTTGGGAGTGTCTTTAAATGCCAAGGACTGTGAGTATGCTAGTTTTGTGCAATTTTCTGAGAGTCGGATGAATGGCATGGAATCAACGATCCATCACCTTCAAGATGAAAATCAATGCCGGGAGAGAGAATATCAAGTGGAACTGGATCGAGCTCATGATGCTCACATTGAGATTATTGTTCTGCAGAAATGTTTGCAGGACTGGCTTGAGAAGAGTTCCTCTTTGATTGCTGAGAATCAGAATATCAAAGAGGCTTCTAAACTGTTAGAGAAGCTAGTTTCTGAACTGAAAGAGGAAAATATTGGGAAACAAGTGCAGATTGACTCCTCAATTAACTGCATTAAAATTCTGAGAACGGGGATCTACCAGGTATTGAAGAAGCTTGATATAATTCCAGGTATAGGTTCCGGTGATGAGAACTCGCGAGACCAGAAAAATATGCATGATATATTGAATAGACTTGATGACATGCAAACTATGCTTTTGAGGATTCGGGATGAAAACCAGCACTCTGCCATTGAGAACCTCGTCCTTATTGAATTTCTTCGGCAACTTAAATCAGAAGCTGTAGGTATCGAAACAGAGAAGAAAATCCTTGAGGAAGAACTTGAATCTCAGTGTCAGCAGCTCTTGTTTTCGCGGGATGAGACCCAGAAACTTATCTTCGTGAACGGAGAATTGACCACAAAAGTTAATCAAGGTGTCAACAGAGAAAAAGTTTTGACGGTGGAAATTGAGGATTTGCACAGGCAGGTGTTGCAGATACGAGATGACTACACCATTTTGCAGGGAGATAATTACAAAACGTTGGATGAGAAAGCATACTTGACAAAGTCGACATTGCAGTTGGAGGAGGAGAAACGTAAACTAGAAGAGGATATCTCTTTGCTTTTGTCGGAGACTATATATCAAAGCAATCTCATCATTCTATTGGAGGATGTCGTCTTGGAAAAACTTTCAGGAGCAATGAAACTAAACGAGGATCTAGACAGACTCAGTATTGTCAAGTGTAAGCTTGAGGAAGAGTTAAGGGAGGTTGGTGATAAGTTAAAATCTGCAGACATTGCGAACTTTCAGCTTCAAGGTGTGCTAGAGAAATCGAATGCCGAACTACTCTCTGCCAAATCAGCCAATGTTCATTTGGAACATGAAATAGCTAATGTGAAGGATCAGTTGGATCAGAAGGAGAAAGAGCTTTTAGAAGCAATGCTGATGATCTCCATCATGCAAAATGAAAAATCTGAATTATCTAAGGCAGTGGAGGGTTTAGAATGTAGATACAAGGAAGCTAAAGCGATAGAAGAGGATAAGGATAAGCAGGTCTTGAGACTCCGTGGAGATTACGATGAGCAGGTCAAGAAGAATAGTCATTTGAATGAAGCTAATCTGAAATTGGAAGCTGACTTGATGAACTCAGTCATAGAACTCGAAGAAATCAACGTGGAGAAGGAAAATCTGAACCAGGAGCTTTTTAAAGAAAGGAATGAGATTGAACTATGGGAGTCTCAATCTGCAACATTGTTTGGAGAGTTGCAGATTTCGGCTGTTCATGAAATATTGCTTGAAGGGTTGACCCATGAGCTGGCCGAAGCCTGTAAGAACCTTGAAAGCAGAAGCACATTAAAAGACAGGGAGATTGAGCAGTTTAAAGGAAGACTGAACAACTTAGAGGATGCGAACAAAGGACAAAACGATCTTATGTGCAAATACGCCCAAGCTATTTCCCTGTTGAAGGAAAGCATACAATCTCTGGAAAAACATGCCATGCCTCACGAATTCGAGAATGAGCCAGCCACAGTAAGTTATCTTAGCAAACTCTGCTTCTAATAATCATATTCTTTTTAGTTGGTCGTAATGAAGTTTTAGACAGATTTACCCTTGATCTGACATTTTTCCGTTGAACCGATGTTGCATCTGTTGCTTTGTTAATTTCAAGTTTTTCTTGTTGGATATTGACCAATCTTTTGTGGGTATTCTCTTACCAGGACACTGCTTCATTGGTGGATAACAACGATGGCATCTTAGAGATACAAGAATTGCGTTTGAGAATCAAAGCTATTGAGGAGGCAGTAACCAAAAAGCTTGCAATTGAAGAACTAAAAACTTCCTCTGCCCGAAGAAGCAGAAGGAGAAGTGGAAGCCTGCGGAAACAGAACCATGAAATCTACTCCGAGGAAACCGAGATGATCACAAAAGATATCGTACTCGATCAGGTTTCTGATTGCTCATCATATGGGATAAGTACAAGAGACATTTTGAAGATAGAAGATGGTCACAGTTTAGAGGTGAAGTCACAAAACCCTCCGAAAGGTAAATCCTTGTCTGAAGAGTCATTGGTTGTGGACAAACTAGAGATCTCTGATAGATTCACGGATCCAAACAAAGATGCAAACAAGAGGAAAGTTCTCGAGAGACTTGATTCAGATTTACAGAAGCTCGCAAATCTTCATGTCGCTGTTGAAGATTTGAAAAGCAAAGTGGAGACAGAGGAGAAAGACGAGAAAGGAAAAGAAAACGAGTACGAGACGATCAAGGGACAGATCAATGAAGCTGAAGAAGCATTAGAGAAACTATTAAGCATCAACAGGAAACTGGTGACGAAAGTCCAAAACGGATTTGAGAGATCAGATGGAAGCAAATCGTCAATGGATCTTGATGAGAATGAGAGTAGCAGAAGGAGGAGGATATCAGAACAGGCGAGAAGAGGATCAGAGAAGATTGGTAGGTTACAGTTGGAGATACAGAGATTGCAGTTTCTGTTACTAAAATTGGAAGGAGATAGAGAGGATCGAGCAAAAGCAAAGATATCAGATAGCAAAACGAGGATTCTTCTTCGGGATTATATCTATAGCGGAGTGAGAGGTGAGCGACGAAAGAGGATAAAAAAGCGGTTTGCGTTTTGTGGGTGCGTGCAACCGCCTCCATCTCCTTGATAGTTAGAACTTAGAACTGTTGTTGCGAGTAAGCTAAATAATGTTCATGTGAATGGAAACGAATTGAAGTTTGATATGAAAGAGAAACACACTTTTGCTAATATCTGTTAATTCGTTTCCATAGAGTTTAAACGAAATTTTTTATATTGCTAATAGCTTAAATTCCAAAGTTGTTTTACGTTTGCGTTTCAAAGCAGACGTAGCTATGGTGTGTTTAACCAACATAATCTGGTCTCCAAGCGCAAGTTCCAATACTACTCGATTACTTTAAAAAATACATTGCCAGGTTATGTTTTTGTAAATGGGAATACTATAAAGAAAATGAGTTTTGTTAACAAACAATATTAGAGATTTACACATTTTAAGGATATGATAATACACTGATCGAGACTTAAAAGGAGTAAAGAAGCTTCATTCGGCAGCTCTGAAAATGGTAAGGAGAGCCAAGAAGAGGTTGATAATATCTAAGTAGAGCGAAACTGCTGCCCAGATGTACTCATCGTAACTGTAACGTTTGATGAGATTGTCTGTATCGTAAACTATGTACCCGCAGAATATTATCGCAGCCAAACATCCATAGATCATCACTGAGATCCGACCCAACGGGAAGAAAATCTGCAAAAAACCAAACACAACCCAAAAACCCACGATCAGGGCTCTGTTTTCAGTATGAATTTCGAATGTTAAACCAAAACAAGCATTCATTGTAAGGGACAAGACAATGTGTTTACCTGAATAAGGGCAAAGACCATGAGAACGATGAGAGCACCAAACAAGAATGGACCGAGGAAATTGAAGTCATATCCTTTCTTTGCTGCCCAAAAGGTGTAAAAGGTTAAGGAAAGCACCACTACTGTTGTCAAAATCGCTGCCTCAAGAATCACTTTCCCTGTTCCAACAAGAAAGTTCCAAATTCTAATGAATAATTTTATAATCCCAAAAGTCTATGGTTTCTAAAGGTGGATTAAACACAAATCCATGTTTCTATGCAACCATGGAACTTTAACCTATCAATGAACCAGTTGTTATTGAGTACGAGGAAAGTCAAAACCAGCTCAAATGTGTTGGAGATCTTACAGGCTAATTTTAAATAAATCTTAAGCGTGTGATTTCAAGTAATTAATAAGTTACTTGAGAGGCAAGAAACGAATAAAGAGAACTTATTTCACAAGGAAAGTCTTACCACTGGTGAAAGCACATGTTAATCCAACGGCAAAAGCTAAAGCCACCGTGAAAATCCCTAAAAGCAGGTAATTCACCGGATGTTTCTGGTGGTAATAGTACAAAGGACACATTACTGCAATAACAAAACAATAACAGATTCAACCAAAACCCTAATCACATAACCATCGAATTGATGAATTTAACAAAAATTGCTTATTTGGTTACCTATAAGAGGCGTGATGATTAGGACAATCCAGAGAGCAAGACCGGCACTAGTGGTGGCGAAGAACACGGCAATGGGACGGACGAAGACCACCGTGGCGGCGACGGCGATGGTTGCTAAGAGCTGGAATGCGATTATGGAATATACCTTTCGGATGAAACCCCATCTGAGTTCGGGGCTCTCAAGCATAGTCGGATACAGAGATCTCTCACCGCCACCACCGGTCTCCACGTCATCTTTCCGGTAAGGAAGATTCCACTTATACATTCTGTAAAACTGTAATCGAAACTCTCTGAAAACAATGGATTCTGATCAAACGAATGGAAAAAAAAACGCGGGAATGTTCGAATCTTGAGAGTAGAAGAAGGTGACGATCGACGAATCAACAAGTAACGGAATTTGATTTCGCCGGCTGAGAAATTTTTGTTTGTTTGTTACGATTTTCCCGAGAAAATGCGAGAAAGTTTGAGATTAGAGGGTGGAGAGAAAATTAGGATTTTTGAAGTTATAAAAGCAGTTGAGTAAAGTAGAACGTTCTTGAAGGCACCAGGTTTTGACACGTGGCGTGTGAAGATGAATGCGTTAAGTTGTTGTTAACCGTAAAGTAAACCGGCTCGAAAAGTCTCTAGATGGCTCCAAAGGCCTAAACTAAACCGGCTCGACAAGTTTTTTCATGGGTACTCAGGAATTTCTTTCTTTCTCATAGAAGAATCTTGAAGGGGAGCCCAAATTAGTCCGTGAAATATATGGAAGAGTTAGGTATGTAATCTTTTGTAGAGTTCGCAATAACCAATTTATAATTAAAATCATAGTAGAATAAATAACTAGAATTTATATTTTCTTTAAGGACCTAAACTATAGCATCATAATCTAAGCAGAATTGTTATCCTCCGCATCCTCCACCACATCCTCCGCCATGTCCACCACAACCACCGCCGTGATGACCGTCGTTATGACCGCAGTGATTCCCGGAGGAGATAGCCGCTGCTGGAAAAATCACTAACCCACCATCTCTACTTCTTCTCACGTCATTGCTAGCTAGTACTAGTAGTGACTGTTTGTTTCTTCTCGTCCTCATGTAGACAGATGCAACAACATATCGTACCACCGATAAAAATCGAAATAAAGAGGACTGTCAAGACAGTAACAATATCCTCCATTATTGCTTCTACGTTGTGTTGGAAGAACTTGTTAAAAAGGATTTATTTACCATAAAAATTTACCTTCTCTCTATATATAATATTTTGTTTTGCCTTTCATTTTTATTTAATTATGGGTTATTTAGTGCAATAATGTTTGAGGTGTGTGATTTAAAATCTTAAGATATGCCAAAAAATGCAATTTTAATGTGTATTTTGTTATACATTTAGACGTGTTTCAAGAAAAAGTGTATTTTAAAAAACAAATTTTTATCTTGTTTTAATTGCTATTGATTTTTTCATTCAAAGAAAAAGTGTATTTAATAAAAATCTGAGGACCAACATCGCCTTTTAGCAATTAGAAAGTCCAATAGATGTATATATAAACAAATTTATTAGGGAACTAGTTAAGTTATAGCATCATAATCTAAGCAGAATGGTCATCTATCTTCCACATTCCCCAGCGCATTCTTCGCCATGACCACGACAACCATTGCTGTGACGACCACGTTGAGTCCTTGATCGTCGGAGGAGATAGCCGTAGCCGTTGGTTGTACGACTATTCGAGTTTAATTATTCTCCGTCATGAGACAGAGGCTACAACAAAATACTGTACCAACGATAACAACCAAACTAACGGTGGCTAACACGACAATAATATAAACTTCCATCATTGCTTTTATGTTGTATTGGAATTTCGCTGCGACAAGTTTTTCCTAAAGATTCTAACCATACAAATTTAGCTCTCTCCGTATTTATACTTTTTTTTTTCCTTTCCTTTTTTTTTTTTTCATTATGGGTTAACTACTGTTAGTGTAATAATGTTTGAGGTGTGTGATATTAAATATCTTAACATATGTAACAAATAAATTTAATCTATGTAGATGCGTTTGACATTAGTGTGACACATGTTTAAATATATCTAATAGTATTAATTATAATGCGATAAGTATATCAAACATTTTTAAGATAATAAATTAATATAAAAGAAAATAATATTTACTATAACTTAAATGAAATGTGCATATTTATGAATAATTAGTGCAATAATGTTTGAAGAAGTATCTCAATAAATGCAAAAAAATCATATGTTTGTTGAGCCTTTGAGGTGTTGATGACATTTCTAGTTCATCTAACTTGTGTTACCGTCTCATCACATATTGGGCTTATGTGGACCTAATTTGTGAGAGAATTACTTAAAAGTGGGCTTTCACAAAAACAGAACATGGTTCAGACTTTTACCCTTTAAAGGTCCATTGTCACTAATATTGGAATTGTTTTTTTTTTTTTTAATTTATTTATTTGACATCTCCAATATTGGAATTTAGTCCTAACTGTGAAAGATTTATGCAAGTGAGGTAATTAAATATAAAATTTCCGACAGTAACTTTGTCGGCTATTGTTTTTTTTTTTCCTGTCCTCGAAAATGATTATAATTGTCACATACAAATTTTGGTGTTTAGATGTGACAGGAATGAGGAATCAGACAAATGAAATACTATAATAATTGTTGGAAAATTATTTTTCGAAGCATAATTTGGACTAAGTTCTATCTTTTATTTTTCTGAAAATATATGATCTATTTATTACCAAAATTTCTAATTTTGGTTGATGACTATTTACCACCACTACTAAGTTTTATTGTTTGTTTAACATACGTGACAATTTGCTCACAATGACATAAGTTATACTATTTTTTAAGAAATTCATATATAAATTTATATATAGACGTGTTTTTCAAATTATTTTTTAAAATGACATAGAAAGTGTTTTGGTCCTAAAAAGTGTTTAAATTTTCCAAAGAGGGGATCACGTCTCTCGCAATCGTTCAGCAAACCTATACGAACACGTGGCATTCTCGTCCCGTGGGCTCTACTTGCGATTGTAGACGTGAACCTAGAAACTATATTTGTGTTTGACCTCTCATTGGCCCTTCTTTTTCTTAATAATTATAATTTAGGTCTCGTTTGTTTTTAAATCGTCATCCAGATCCATTTTGCCATTAATTTTATATTCTCTGTTAATATATTGTCCCCACTACTAGATAATAACTTTTGACAAATAAGGTTTCCAAATTCTTTTTATGTTGTGTTGGCTCTGGTATTACAAAAAATAACCAAAACTGTATGTTAAATAAAATTAGTTACTATTTTGGCATGAAGTAAATATACTATACATATATAGGCTAAAAAGTAAAAACTAAGAAAGGTAAAAATTACCTTTAATTTTTAAGAATAAGTCAAGACTTATTGTAAAATTCCAAATGTAGTATTGTTTTTTAATTTCTTATCCATATGGAGTTGTTTTAATTTATTTGATTAATATAAAACAAAAAAAAAAAATCCCAATGT
Source organism: Arabidopsis lyrata subsp. lyrata (assembly GCF_000004255.2). NCBI lineage: Eukaryota > Viridiplantae > Streptophyta > Magnoliopsida > Brassicales > Brassicaceae > Arabidopsis > Arabidopsis lyrata. Next base: position 875,752 of record NW_003302555.1, on the reverse strand, counting down.
GTATCTATCTCTAAAACATCCTTATTTGACCATTTGTATATAAACTAACTCAAACAATGATATAAAATGATAGAAGAAGAACAAGTCAACCTTTGTTACTTTCACGAACGAAATGTCAAAGGTATTCTTCAAGTGGATCCCTAGTTTATGATTTTATATATACCTTGTCTGCGCCATTGTTTTGGTCTACAATATTTAGTTGTGGGGTTTGCAATGCAAGACTAATTTGGGGGTCAAACTAGTAATGAATATATTGTAGTGGGTATAAAATAGTATAAAAACGAAAATTAAAGGGCTAATAAAGTAATAAAACTGGAAATAATATACGAAGGAGAAACAAACAGTATCGTGTTTTAGAGAGAGAAAGTGAGACGACTTGAGCGAGAAACAAGGCGCGGAGAGAGACGCCGTCAACAACAACACCCAGAACAAAGAAAAAGAAACAAGGAAGAAAAAAAGAGAGAAGGAGATTTGATTTAAATCTGTTTAATTTAAAATTTAATTAAGAAATAAAAACAAAATCAAAATCGCGATTTTCCGCTAAGCTCCTTTTCTTCCCTTTTTGTCAAAATTGGATTTTGCTCATTCTCGTGGAAGAAAAAAGAGAATTTTTGAAGTGTTTTGGGAGGGTAAGGGGTTCACGATTTGAAAATTTTGGATCTTAGATCTTTCTTCTTCCTACGAAACCCTAATTCGTCACATTGTATCAGCTCAATTTGATCTAAAAAAAAAGACTCTTTTTTTCTTTTTTGGGTTCTTTCTTTAATTTGAATTCCTCAATTTAAGGATTGTGTGTGTGTTTTTGTTTCCTTGTGGTGAAGGAATGAGAGTTTTGGGTTGATCGCATTTTAGGGTTGATTTTTTTTTATCTGATCGACGACTCGGATCTGAGGTGGGTCGTGTTTGGAGACCGAGTCAGGGTCTGGTCTGGTCTGGTGAGGTCGTCGTCGTCATCGGATGAAAGTTTCTGGGATCGAAAAGGACAACGATGAAATGGGCAACATTGCTTAAGGACATCAAGGAGAAGGTTGGATTAGCTCAATCCTCTGACGCCGCTACCTCCGACCCCTTTTCCGTTGACCTAACTGCTCCGCCGTCCTCTTCCTCTTCTCCTTCTTTTACTTACGCCTCCTCTTCTTCTCTTCATCACTTCAACTTATCTCCTTCAAGGTTTTCTTCTTTTCTCTTCTCGTTTTGCTTGATCTGGTTCTGGTTTCCGATGTTGCCCATTGTTGCTAGTTATAGCTTTGCTTTTTATGTTTTGTTTTGGGACCAGAGTTTATATTGCTTTATAAGTGATCGACACCAACTAAGTTTCTTTTAGATTGCTTTATTGTACCATTTGTGGTGCTAGATTTTTGTGATAGGTTGTTTTGGAAGATTTATATATGAGAGTCAAAGGCTGCTTCTACTTAATTGAAACAAAGATATAGTCTTTGAAGCTATCAGCTGCAACACTTTTCAATTGGATTCTGTAATTTTGTTGACTCATCGCTGTTGGTGTAAAACAATTGTTGATCCTCTCTTCTCTTTACTCCTCTCGAAAGCAGAGATAACCATGAGTTGGAGCTGGACTTCAAGAGATTATGGGAAGAGTTCCGTTCATCAAGCTCTGAAAAGGTACCTACTTCGATTATCCATACTCTTGTACACACGTTAGTTATTTTTTGGAACGTCTTACCTTTATTCTTGGAACAATATCTCTTCTTGTATTTTCTATACTGGATGGGCTTACAAAATACTACCATTTTATGAGTGCTAATCGTTCATATGTAATGCAGGAGAAGGAGGCCGCCTTGAATCTGACCGTGGATATATTTTGTAGATTAGTGAAGCGGCACGCTAATGTAGATCAGTTAGTTACTATGTAAGCTGTTCCTAACTCTTTTTCCCTTTTTGGTTGGATATACGTTGGATTGGGGTTTGTTGTTTCCGAGTGTCTTCTTCCCCTGTCTAGCTAGTCATCTTCCGTACCTCATATTCTATGCTTGTAGGTCAGATATGGTATAATTACCAATATTGAGAAATTTATTTTAATTGCAGGTTAGTAGAAACACATATATTCTCTTTTGTCATTGGGAGAGCATTTGTGACAGATATTGAAAAGTTGAAGATCGGCAGCAAGACAAGGTCACTGGATGTAGAGAAAGTATTAAGGTTCTTTTCAGATGTCACCAAGGTTTGCCTTTTCTTTCTGAGTGTGCATCTTGACATGTCACACTCTATTCTCTATCTTTAATCCATGATTTCTTCCTACAGGAGGGATTTAGTCCTGGTGCAAACCTCTTAACTGCTGTTGAAGTACTTGTATCTGGGGTACCTTTTCGACTTTTTCCTGTGTCTTTTAATTTAGCCACTCCATAAAATCTTGCAAAGCTCAATTTCTCATCGTCCAGGATGCTTACTCTTTGATGGTTTTATGCCTTATATATTGTGTTGCCTCTTATGTGTTCTTTTCAGCCTATCGACAAACAATCACTACTGGATTCTGGGATATTCTGTTGTCTAATACATGTTCTCAGTGCACTTCTAGCATATGATGAACTAAGCAAAAGTAAAATAACTGCTGATTTAGAAGAGGTATCAGCGGAAAAAGATGCTGGATACAGAGTTTTCCAAACTAGACGACTTGAGGTTCTGTTTCAATTTTTTTTTTCCAAATCATAATACGATTAGATATGTTTTTCGTCATTGTTTTGAGCTTAATATTGACAACCAAGTTTATACTACACAAATGCTTTATCAGTTTAATAAATACTTTGTGCCCCTTCATTCTTGTAGGTGGAGGGTAGTGTTGTCCATATCATGAAAGCATTAGCAAGCAATCCTTCTGCTGCTCAGAGTTTGATTGAAGATGACTCTCTTGAGTCGCTTTTCAATATGGTTGCCAATGGCTCCGTTACAGTTTTTTCTCAGTATAAAGAAGGTCTAGTTCCCCTCCATAATATACAGCTTCACAGACATGCAATGCAGGTATTTTTCACACATCTATTTTAGAACATCGTGCTATGAAATGGAAAACTTCCGTGAACGGCTTTCTAGATGGACAATTAAAACTGGATTGAATAATCTGATGCTTATAGTTTCATTTGACACCCTTTCGTGTCTCTTCCAGATCCTTGGACTTCTACTAATCAATGACAATGGGAGCACAGCAAGATACATACGCAAGCACCATCTGGTACGCCAGTGAATTATGCAGACTGCCTGAGTGTAGTATATTGATTCTCATGCATACTTTTAAGATGACCCTGGGAATAGTTTATTCTTTGTTGCTAATGCTGAACTATGAAGTGGCCAGTGCAATAAGGCATTAAAAAATAAATTCTTAATTTTTTGAGTTCTTGTGCAGATAAAGGTGCTCTTGATGGCTGTCAAAGATTTTGATCCGAGTTGTGGTGACTCAGCCTACACTATGGGCATTGTGGACTTGTTACTTGAATGTGTGGAACTATCGTACAGACCTGGTAAATTTAGTCTACAGAGCTCTAAATATTTTATGTCCGTATGAAAAAAATGCTGCGTGAGAGTAGAACATTCAGTAGTCACATTACATATATGGACATGTAAGCTAAAGCTGTTCTGATTATGGCTACTAATCTTTTTCAAATTTGACTCTGTAGAGGCTGGTGGTGTTAGGCTCAGGGAGGACATACGTAATGCACACGGTTACCACTTTCTTGTTCAGTTTGCCCTGATTCTATCTTCCTTGCCAAAAAATCCGACTTTTGTGTCCAGTCGTTCATCTATTAATCAGGATAGTGGTTCAGATGGCTCTGAAGTGTTTCCTGATGGAGAAAATACGAACAGTAGGGAAAATGCTGATTTTTCTTCACAAAACTTTGCTCCATCGTTGTCAAGATTGCTTGATGTCCTCGTCACCCTGGCTCAGACTGGTCCAGCTGAGCCATCTGTAGGGAGGGCCTCACGGTCATCCCAAATGAAGCCAACTGGGCATAGCAGAAGTCGAACTTCATCTGTTGACAGTATATATGATGAGACATGGGAACAGGGAAGTGGTAAAGTTAAAGACCTGGAAGCTGTCCAAATGCTGCAAGATATCTTCCTGAAGGCAGAGAATAAGGATCTTCAGGCAGAAGTATTGAATAGAATGTTCAAGATATTCTCGAGCCACGTGGAAAACTATAGATTGTGTCAGGAATTAAGAACCGTTCCATTGCTTGTCCTCAATATGGCTGGTTTTCCTTCCTCGCTGCAAGATATAATTCTCAAAATTCTTGAGTATGCTGTCACAGTTGTGAATTGTATTCCAGAGCAAGAATTGTTGTCACTTTGTTGCTTATTGCAACAGCCAATTACATCTCAGTTGAAGCACACCATACTTTCTTTCTTTGTGAAGCTCATATCTTTTGATCAACAATATAAGAAAGTCCTACGTGAAGTTGGTGTTTTGGAAGTCTTACAGGATGATTTGAAGCAGCACAAGCTTCTTATCGGTCCAGATCAGTATAGTGGGGTCTCTAATCATTCAGATCGGAAGCCTAGCTCAGGTAGCTTCAAAAAGCACTTAGATACTAAAGATGCCATTATTTCATCACCAAAGTTGATGGAATCTGGGTCAGGAAAGTTACCTGTTTTTGAAGTTGACAACACTATTACTGTTGGTTGGGATTGTTTGATCTCTTTGTTAAAGAAAGCTGAGGCTAATCAGTCATCTTTTCGTGCGGCCAATGGCGTGGCGATTATTCTTCCTTTCTTGATATCTGATGCCCATCGAACTGGCGTTTTGAGGATCTTATCATGTCTAATCACAGAAGACACTAAACAGGTATCTTCTTTTTCTTGGATCAACTACTCCACTGTCAATTTTATTGCAAATTTGATGTGTTCGCTTACATCGATGCCATCATAGGTATTTATTTTGCCTAATTGGCAAACATTCTTTATTTACTTTTCTTGCAATTACTCTCCAACCAGGTCCATCATGACGAATTAGGAGCTGTTGTCGATTTGTTGAAGAGTGGAATGGTCACTGGTATTTCTGGCCATCAATACAAGCTTCATGATGATGCCAAATGTGATACAATGGGTGCTCTATGGCGTATTGTTGGTGTTAATGGTTCTGCCCAAAGAGTCTTCGGCGAAGCCACTGGTTTCTCTCTTTTATTGACGACCCTTCATACTTTTCAAGGGAATAGAGAGCACATGGATGAGTCTGATTTGACGGTTTACATCAAATTGTTTAAATATCTATTTCGCCTTATGACAGCTGCAGTCTGTGAGAATGCTGTTAATAGGATGAAACTGCACGCTGTTATAACGTCTCAGACATTTTATGAGCTTTTGGCTGAGTCTGGATTGCTGTGTGTTGAGTTGGAAAGGCAGGTTATACAGCTGTTGTTAGAACTTGCACTTGAAGTGGTGCTTCCCCCATTTTTAACATCAGAGTCAACGGCCCTTGCTACTATACCAGAAAGTGAAAACGCAACTTTTATTGTAACAACCCCATCGGGCCAGTTCAATCCTGACAAGGAGAGAATTTACAATGCAGGTGCTGTCAGAGTTCTGATCCGTTCATTGTTGCTTTTTAGTCCAAAAATGCAGCTAGAATTTTTGAAACTTCTGGAAAGTCTTGCACGTGCCAGTCCATTCAATCAGGAAAACCTCACATCAATTGGTAAGACCAGTCCATTCTTCAATCAATTTTATGATCCCTATCGCTTTTGGTTTTTCGTTTTTCTCTCTCAACCCATCTCTATCTCGTCATGAATTGTAATTGAACAGGCTGCGTGGAACTCTTGTTGGAGGTCATTTACCCCTTTCTTGCGGGTTCATCTCCATTTCTTTCTTATGCTTTGAAGATTGTGGAAATTCTTGGAGCGTACAGGTAAAGAATGTCCTGCATTATCACTAAAAATTTTAAATATATTTCCAACGTTACTGCTTTCATATTACTATCTGTTTTCTTAGTATATAGTTTTTTTTGTGTGTGTAGATTGTCCCCATCTGAGCTCCGAATGCTGTTTAGATATGTTTTGCAAATGAGGATTATGAATTCAGGTCATGCAATAGTTGGCATGATGGAAAAACTAATTCTCATGGAAGACACAGCCTTGGAACATCTATCTCTGGCTCCTTTTGTAGAATTGGATATGAGCAAAACTGGGCATGCTTCTGTTCAGGTTTCCCTGGGAGAAAGATCTTGGCCTCCTGCTGCTGGTTATTCATTTGTTTGTTGGTTCCAGTTTCGTAATTTTTTAACAACCCAAGGAAAAGATTCAGAAGCCTCCAAAGTTGGCGGTTCATCAAAAACGCGAATTACAAGTGCGCAACAACACGAACAGAACATTTTCCGGATGTTTTCTGTTGGTGCTGTAAGCAATGAAAGTCCATTCTATGCAGAACTTTACTTCCAGGAGGATGGTATTCTGACCCTTGCCACTAGCAATTCACATTCTTTGTCGTTTTCTGGATTGGAGATTGAGGAGGGCAGGTGGCATCACCTTGCTGTTGTTCATAGTAAACCGAATGCTCTTGCCGGACTCTTCCAAGCTAGTGTTGCATATGTCTATCTTGATGGAAAGTTGAGGCACACGGGAAAATTGGGGTACTCTCCTTCGCCTGTTGGAAAATCTTTGCAAGTAACAGTTGGAACTCCGGCTACTTGTGCCAGAATTAGTGATCTGACATGGAAAACACGCTCATGTTATCTTTTTGAGGAGGTGCTCACATCAGGTTGCATTGGTTTCATGTACATTCTTGGTAGGGGGTACAAAGGTCTTTTCCAGGATGCAGACCTCTTACGCTTTGTGCCTAATCAGGCTTGTGGTGGGGGCAGCATGGCTATCCTGGACTCATTAGACACTGACATGAATTCATCGTCGAATGGACAAAAATTTGATGGAAGCAATAGACAAGGTGACTCCAAGGCAGATGGCAGTGGAATTGTCTGGGATCTTGAGAGGTTGGGAAATCTTGCCTTTCAGTTACCTGGCAAGAAACTCATTTTTGCATTTGATGGAACATGCTCGGAGTTCATCCGTGCGTCTGGAAATTTTTCCCTCCTCAATCTGGTTGACCCATTATCTGCTGCTGCTTCTCCAATTGGAGGTATATAGTAGTCTTAAAATCTCTTCTTCATTTTGTACATATTCATCTGAATCGATTTCATAATTTGATTCATTCTTCTTTTTCAAATGGTTCAGGAATACCACGTTTTGGGCGTCTGGTGGGAAATGTATCTATCTGCAGACAAAGTGTGATTGGTGATACTATCCGACCTGTGGGAGGAATGACTGTTGTACTCGCGCTTGCTGAGGCTGCCGAATCTAGAGATATGCTACATATGGCTCTTTCATTGCTTGCATGTGCGCTTCATCAAAACCCTCAAAATGTGAAGGATATGCAAACCATCAGGGGATATCATTTACTAGCTCTGTTTTTGCGTTCCAAAATGACCCTGTTTGATATGCAGTCTTTGGAGATATTTTTTCAAATTGCAGCATGCGAAGCTTTGTTTTCAGAGCCAAAAAAGTTGGAGAATGGTCAGAGTAATATTAGTATGCCACCTACGGAGACTATATTTGAAAACAGCTACGAGGATCTTAGTCTTTCGAGGTTCCGGTACGATAGTTCCTCAGTTGGGTCTCATGGAGATATGGATGACTTTTCTGTTCCCAAGGATTCATTTAGCCATCTCTCTGAGCTAGAAACAGATATCCCTGCTGAAACTTCAAACTGCATTGTCTTATCCAACGCGGATATGGTTGAACATGTCCTCCTGGACTGGACCCTTTGGGTAACATCCCCTGTTTCCATCCAGATTGCTTTACTTGGTTTCCTGGAAAATTTGGTTTCAATGCATTGGTACAGGAATCACAATCTTACAATTCTGCGCAGAATCAATCTTGTGGAACATTTGTTAGTGACACTTCAGAGAGGTGATGTGGAAGTTCCGGTCCTAGAAAAATTAGTTGTTCTGCTTGGATGCATCTTAGAAGACGGATTCCTGACTTCTGAGCTTGAAAATGTCGTTAGGTTTGTGATTATGACATTTAATCCCCCTGAAGTGAAGTCACGAAGCTCATTATTGCGCGAGTCGATGGGAAAGCATGTAATTGTGAGAAATATGCTTTTGGAAATGCTCATTGATCTTCAGGTAACCATTAAAGCAGAGGAACTTCTGGAGCTGTGGCATAAGATAGTCTCGTCAAAATTAATAACATACTTCCTCGATGAAGCTGTGCATCCTACTAGTATGAGGTGGATCATGACCCTTCTCGGTGTCTGTCTTGCTTCTTCTCCTAACTTTTCCCTTAAATTTCGAACAAGTGGAGGTTATCAGGGGCTGATGCGGGTACTTCAAAACTTTTATGATTCCCCAGACATATATTACATATTGTTCTGCTTGATCTTTGGGAAACCTGTTTATCCAAGACTACCGGAGGTTCGAATGTTAGACTTTCATGCTCTAGTGCCAAATGATGGAAGCCATGTGGAGTTAAAGTTCATAGATCTGTTGGATTCAGTGGTGGCAATGGCTAAATCTACTTATGACAGGTTGATCATGCAATCAATGCTCGCCCACCAGTCTGGAAATCTTTCTCAGGTGAGTGCTAGTCTTGTCGCAGAGCTTATAGAGGGGGCAGAAATGACTGGGGAGCTTCAAGGGGAAGCTTTGATGCACAAAACTTATGCGGCACGTTTGATGGGTGGCGAAGCATCAGCTCCTGCTGCTGCGACGTCTGTTCTCCGTTTCATGGTTGACCTTGCAAAGATGTGCCCTCAATTTTCTACTGCTTGCAGACGTGCAGAATTTGTTGAAAATTGTGCTGATCTTTACTTCTCATGTGTCAGGTTGGCATTACAGACCTACTGATATATGTTTTCACCACTTAGTAAATATTGATGATTTTTTAGGTTCTTGAAAACAAATATATTTTTCTGCATAGATTTTATCCTTCGTTGGATAGACTATGTGAACAGTAGTTTGTTTTATTTTTCATGTCGTGTTCAATGTCAAAGGGTCTTAGATAAGACCAGGATATATTCATGATGTTGGATTTTGTGTGACCTGCAAGATGTTTATTTGCATAACTTGCGCCTAAAGGCTATTTTGTGCTGTAGGGCTGCCTATGCTGTGAAGATGGCGAAACAGCTCTCTGTGAAGGTGGAAGAGAAGCATATAAATGATGTCGACGATAGCGGCTCACAAGTAAGCTTGCCTCATGATCAGGATCAGTCCACTAAAACCTCCATCAGTGCTGGAAGCTTCCCTCAAGGGCAGGTCAGTCTTAGTTCCGAAGACATGTCTTTACCTGCAAATTATGTGGTTAATGATAAGATGGAGAACATTCTTACACCACCAACACAGGACGCAAGTAAATCATTACAAGGTGTTGAAGATGTTAAGAAACAAGATGATCATCATGTCGGTCCTTCAGCTTCCAGTGAAAGGGACTTTCAAGATTTTAAAGGTAATCCACTTCAAGTTCAGGCAACAGATTCTCAGAGCTCTGCATCTTTCCCTATGATCGAGTCTCCCCTTTTATCTGAAAAATCAAGTCTCAAAGTCTCATTCACTCCATCACCATCTCCGGTTGTTGCACTTGCATCCTGGCTAGGTTCTAACTATAACGAATCTAACAGTTCTACCTTTGGTGGTTCTCCTTCCCTTGAATCTTATGTCTCTGTTAATGAAGTTGATGCATCTTCAGAGCGAAAGTCAAGCTCCCAAGGATCTTCGGCTGCCAATGCATTCTTCACAGTTAGCCCAAAACTTCTCCTTGAAACAGATGAAACTGGGTATGGTGGCGGGCCTTGTTCTGCTGGAGCGAGTGCCGTGTTAGATTTTATGGCAGAGGCACTTGCTGACTTAGTGACTGAACAGATTAAAGCCGTACCGATTCTGGAAAGCATAATGGAAATGGTTCCTTTCTATGTTGATCCTGAAAGTGTGCTGGTCTTTCAAGGCTTATGCCTTAGCAGGGTCATGAACTATCTTGAAAGGCGTCTCTTGCGTGATGATGAAGAGGATGAGAAAAAACTGGACAAGGCCAAATGGTCTATGAATTTGGATGCATTTTGCTGGATGATAGTGGATCGTGTTTATATGGGTGCATTTTCTCAACCCACTGGTGTTCTTAGGGCTCTAGAGTTCTTGTTATCAATGCTCCAATTAGCTAACAAAGATGGTAGGGTTGAAGAAATCACTCCTTCAGGTAAAGGTCTTTTATCTCTTGGAAGAGCAACGCGACAACTTGATGCTTATGTGCACTCAATCTTGAAAAACACAAATAGAATGGTATTATATTGTTTCCTGCCATCATTTTTGATAACTATCGGAGAGGAGGATCTACTATCCCAACTGGGTTTGCTTGTTGAATCTAAGAAGAGGCCATCTCCGAATCCAGCTACTGATGAATCTGGGATTGACATCTCAACAGTTTTGCAGTTGTTGGTCGCAAACAGGAGAATCATATTCTGCCCAAGCAACCTTGATACTGATTTGAATTGCTGTTTGTGTGTGAATTTAATCTCCCTGCTCCTTGACCAGAGAAAGAGTGTGCAAAACATGTCACTTGATATTGTCAAATATTTGCTTGTACACCGAAGATCTGCCCTTGAGGATTTGCTCGTCACTAAACCAAACCAAGGACAAAACTTTGATGTTCTACATGGGGGTTTTGATAAGTTGTTGACTGGAAATCTACCAGAATTCTTTAAGTGGCTTGAAAGCTCTGATAAGATTATTAACAAAGTACTGGAGCAATGTGCTGCAATTATGTGGGTACAGTACATAGCTGGCTCGGCAAAATTTCCCGGTGTCAGGATAAAAGGCATGGAAGGTCGTCGGAAGAGAGAGATGGGGAGAAAAACACGAGATATGTCAAAGTTAGACCTAAAACATTGGGATCAGTTGAATGAACGAAGATATGCGCTAGAAGTATTGCGTGATGCCATGTCTACGGAGCTTAGAGTAGTTCGGCAAAACAAATATGGTTGGATACTTCATGCTGAGAGTGAGTGGCAAACTCATCTCCAGCAGCTTGTGCATGAGCGTGGGATATTCCCAATGCGTAAATCCAAAGGGACTGAAGATCCTGAATGGCAGCTCTGTCCGATTGAAGGTCCATACAGAATGCGCAAAAAGCTTGAACGATGTAAGCTAAAAATTGATAGCATCCAGAATGTTCTTGATGGAAAGTTGGAACTTGGAGAAATTGAGCTGCCCAAAGTCAAAAATGAAGATGGACCAGTTATTTCTGACACAGATTCCGAGCCTGCTTTCCTACTCAGTGAACTCTATGATGAGTCGTTTTTGAAAGAGTCTGATGATTTTAAAGATGTCGCTTCCGCCAGAAATGGATGGAATGATGATAGAGCTAGCAGTACAAACGAAGCAAGTCTTCACTCTGCTCTTGATTTTGGTGGAAAATCTAGTACAGCTTCTGTGCCCATAACAGACAACACACATGTGAAATCTGAGACTGGCTCTCCAAGACATTCATCCTCTGCTAAAATGGATGAAACTAATGGCCCAGAGGAAAAATCAGAGAAGGAACTGAATGATGATGGTGAGTATTTGATTAGACCTTATCTGGAGCATCTTGAAAAGATTAGGTTCAGATACAACTGTGAGAGAGTTGTTGATCTCGACAAGCATGATGGAATCTTCTTAATAGGGGAATTCTGTCTGTATGTGATAGAAAACTTTTACATTGACGAAGATGGGTGTATTTGTGAGAAGGAATGCGAAGATGAGTTATCCGTTATTGATCAAGCGCTGGGTGTGAAAAAAGATGTCTCTGGAAGCTTGGATTTCCATTCCAAGTCTAGCACATCAGGGACTACAACAGTGAAAACAGGAGCAGTAGGGGGAAGAGCATGGGCATATGGTGGTGGTGCTTGGGGGAAAGAAAAAATGTGCATGACTGGTAACTTGCCACATCCTTGGCGTATGTGGAAGCTTAATAATGTTCATGAAATTTTGAAACGTGATTACCAGCTGCGTCCGGTTGCTATTGAGATATTTAGCATGGATGGATGTAATGATCTCCTCGTGTTCCACAAGAAAGAGAGGGAAGAAGTTTTCAAAAATCTGGTTGCCATGAATCTTCCAAGGAACAGCATGTACGGTACCATCGTTCTTTTCATCTCATTTCTTTTTTTCCTCTCTACTGGATTGAACACAATGCGTTGTTTGTTATTTTTACATTTTATAGCCATTTATTTTTCTCTAGTAAAATGAATAAATCTGTCAATCTACTCACATGAGTTAGCGTGGGTGGGTCTCTTTTTTAAAGCTTACTTTGACTAGTTTTTAAGGTTTCTATTCTTCATTAGTTTGTTTACTAGCATCCTTGAATGGTCTTCTGTTTCTTGGCCGTAGTACTCATGTGGAGTTATTATAGATGAGATTTTCTGTCTTCATTGATCTGCGAAAGTGTAATTTATTCCTTTTTATTTTTTTATCTAGGCTCGACACAACCATTTCAGGATCAGCTAAACAGGAAAGTAACGAGGGAGGCCGGCTTTTCAAATTAATGGCGAAGTCTTTCTCGAAAAGATGGCAAAATGGAGAAATCAGCAATTTCCAATACCTAATGCATCTCAATACCTTAGCAGGACGTGGATACAGTGATCTCACGCAGTATCCTGTATTTCCGTGGGTTCTAGCAGATTATGATAGCGAGAGTCTTGATTTTTCAGATCCAAAAACATTCCGAAAGCTTCACAAACCAATGGGTTGCCAGACACCTGAAGGAGAAGAAGAATTTAGAAAACGGTTTGTGATGTGCATTTAAACTTTGTATAGTGCCTGTTTCCCTTGTGGTCTTCGTCATACATCAATTTTTTCTTGTTAATTTGCTACTGTTTCATGATATCAGAGTTTTATCTAATCTTTGCTTATCATGCATTCTTTTTTTCCTGCTCGATTTCAGATATGAGAGCTGGGATGATCCCGAGGTTCCAAAATTTCATTATGGTTCTCACTATTCTAGTGCTGGAATTGTTCTTTTCTACCTTATTCGCCTCCCACCATTCAGTGCTGAAAATCAGAAGCTCCAGGGCGGTCAGTTTGATCATGCTGATAGACTCTTCAATAGTATTAAAGATACTTGGCTAAGTGCAGCAGGAAAGGGAAATACTTCAGACGTTAAAGAACTAATTCCTGAATTCTTCTACATGCCCGAGTTCTTGGAAAATAGATTCAGCCTTGATTTGGGTGAAAAACAGTCAGGAGAGAAGGTTTGTGCCAGTTTAAGGTCTTTTAGTGGTGTTTGAATTTACCACTTTCCTTTCATGTTGACTTGATATACTTATATTTCCTGCATAATTTCAGGTTGGTGATGTCTTTTTACCTCCATGGGCTAGAGGTAGTGTTCGTGAGTTCATCCTCAAACACAGAGAAGCGTTGGAGTCAGATTATGTCTCAGAGAATTTACATCATTGGATAGATCTCATCTTTGGGTACAAACAGAGAGGAAAGGTACATTACACAATATTTTTTCCCTTTGCCGCTAGTCAAGTAGAATGCAGATATCAAAGTATTGTTATGTTATTTACTTTCCTTTTCCTTTATTGGAATGTTTATTCTCAGGCTGCAGAAGAAGCTGTGAATGTTTTCTATCATTACACATACGAGGGGAATGTTGATATTGATGCAGTTATCGACCCCGCAATGAAAGCTTCCATACTAGCGCAAATTAATCATTTTGGGCAAACTCCTAAGCAACTATTCCCGAAAGCTCATGTCAAAAGAAGAACAGACAGAAAAATTCCTCTCCACCCTCTGAAACACTCGATGCATCTAGTTCCTCATGAAACACGTAAATGCCCATCTTCTATAAGCCAGATCATTACATTCCACGACAAGGTTCTCGTTGCCGGAGCCAACTGTTTCCTGAAACCTAGAGGCTATACTAAATACATAACATGGGGATTCCCAGACAGGAGCTTGAGATTTATGAGCTATGATCAGGACAAACTGCTATCAACCCATGAAAATCTCCATGAAAGCAACCAGATCCAGTGTGCTGGTGTTAGTCACGATGGGCGCATTGTGGTCACTGGAGCAGAGGATGGTTTAGTGTGCGTGTGGAGAGTAAGCAAGGATGGTCCCCGTGGTTCACGGCGTTTACGGTTAGAGAAAGCCCTATGTGCTCACACAGCTAAAGTCACATGTCTACGTGTAAGCCAACCGTACATGATGATTGCAAGCGGGTCAGACGACTGTACAGTCATCATATGGGATCTCAGTTCATTGAGTTTTGTGAGGCAGCTTCCTGACTTCCCAGTTCCCATTTCAGCAATCTACATAAACGACCTTACTGGGGAAATTGTAACTGCTGCTGGAACTGTCCTTGCGGTTTGGAGCATCAATGGCGATTGCCTTGCTGTGGCTAACACATCACAGTTACCATCTGATTCGGTATTATCAGTAACAGGCTCAACATCTTCCGACTGGCTTGAAACAAGCTGGTATGTAACTGGTCATCAGAGTGGAGCAGTTAAAGTATGGCGGATGATACATTGTACTGATCCGGTGAGTGCTGAGAGCAAAACAAGTAGTAGCAACAGAACAGGAGGGCTGAATTTGGGTGATCAAGTGCCAGAATACAAGTTGATTCTACACAAGGTGTTGAAATTCCATAAGCAACCGGTCACCGCGCTCCATCTCACGAGCGACCTGAAGCAGTTACTAAGCGGTGATTCAGCTGGACAGTTACTTTCATGGACAGTACCAGATGAGACATTAAGAGCTTCATTGAAACAAGCTTCATTAAAACAGGCTTCATTAAAACAGGCTTCACTAAAACAGGCTTCATCGGTTTAGAATCCAGAGCAGAGACCAGTAAATCCCCTTTTGGTTTCTTTGACTAGAATCGAAAGAGTTGGCCAGGGAACTTAAGGACAGGGCCACATAGGAGGAAGCAGACCAAAGTCTGAACAGTGTTAGCTCAGAAAGAGAGCATAGCGACCCACTCTCAACTCTGTTGTACTGGTGAGTTTTCAGGTTTGAGAAGGAGAAGGAGAAGAGGTTTGGTTTGAGAATTTGTGTAAATAGATGGGAAGATTACAAGCTTTTACAGGGAAGTGTGTGTACTGTGTACAGTATGGTATTTTTGCGGCCTTTTTTTGTATTCTTACTTAAAATTATTTCTTCTTGAAAACTCATTGAAAATAGCAGAAGCTGTGCAAATTAGTATTTACAGCCCCATCTATATCTGTATTTTCTCAGATGCAATACTTGCATTATTTTTATAGTTTGTAACCTTTTGTGTTCTTCATGTTTTGCTTCAATGTCAATGATAATTTTTTTGTTCTCGAGTGAGAGAGAGAGAGAGAGAGATCTGGTCAGGGAACTTAAGGACAGGACCACATAGGAGGAAGCAGACCAAAGTCTGGCCAGGGAATTTTTTTTGTTCATGTTGGATTTTTTTCTTCTCATATACTATCAATATTTGTTATCCAAAAGCTTGATATATTTAGTAAATCAACAAGTAAACAAAAGACCACATACCTACCACAGAGAAGAAAAGAAATACGACTCGTAAGTCAACGAGATTAATTTTGTGCAGTCAAATGCATTAAAGAAGATTTTTTCTAAATGCATATTAATTTATTAGAGTAAATTCACACAAAACTATGTGTTTGTTTATATGATATAAGTATGTGATATTTTTTTTGTCGAAAATATATGTGATATTTATATTTATGTTTCTTTAATAATAGTAATGATTTTTATAACTAATTCAAATTGATATAAATGATAATAGCTTTCTTTCAGATTTTTACCGAAAAAGAAGATTAAATACCATTTCAAACACTTTAACCATTCAGCCTTTTGAAAAGATCTATAAGTCATAAATTGAAAGAGAGAGAAAAATATGATGTACCTCTCGAGGTTTAAACAATATCTTCCAAAAGATAGAGAAATGAGAATTTTCTAAATTCTTCATTGTTTTCTCGTTTTAACTTTCTTAGAAAGGACTCTGTCTTTACCGGGAAAAAAGAAAAGAAAGGACTGTCTATTTAATAAAAAGAGAAAGAAATCTTTTTAATGAAAGATAGAGACAAAAAAAGATACAGGCATTCAAGGCCATATATATATATACTTTGGAGACGTCAATTTCTGGCCTTAGAAAAATAAAACAGAGAACCAAATTTCTGCCAAAAGCTCTTCTTCTACAAAGACCAGAAGATGAACACTAAGCTATCACTTTCTCAGACCAAGATCCTCACTTTCACAACTCGATTCAACGATACTCGAAGTGGCTTAGATAGACGCTCAAGCATTTCCCCGACTCTCAGCTCCAAGCCTGTCTACTCCGGTGAACTCAAGGCTGCAAAAGAGACAGCAAGAATTGAGCCATCGAATACTAAGAATGCCAGTATTCAGGACAGCTTTTTCTCGAAAATTGCAATCAATTATTTATCAAAGAATCTTCAAGACGCAGCAGGTTCGTATCTATCTCACATCTATTCTTTGATCTTTGCTTGTTTAGTGCATTAAAAAGTTATACTGTTTGAGGAAGAAATCTGAGAATTTTTTCTTCAGGGATTAGTAGTAGCAGTAAGAGTACCGATTATGATAGGTTAGTGGACACGGCAACTAGGGTTGCGCGTAACTTTGACACCAAGCAACAACATGAGTTTGTTCTTAGCTCTTTGGACAGAGCGCTACCGACAGTGATAAGCTCCTTGGTAAGTTCTTATGGATTAATTAAATCAAGTAGCACCAAAATATGAACATTTTAAACATTTCTTGCTGAAATTACAGATCAAAATGGCATTTCCACCTTCAAAACTCTCGAGGGAGCTCTTCGCTCTTTTCACGACGATATCTTTCGTTTGGCTTGTTGGACCTTCAGAGGTAAGAGACCCTAGTTTTTTTTTTGTCTTTGTGAGTTGAAATTATCTGAACATTTTCATGGGTTTTAATTGGAAAACTTTATTGCCAAGGTGAGGGAGACTGAGGTTAATGGAAGAAAAGAGAAGAGTGTTGTGTACATAGAGAAGTGCAGGTTAAGTGTATTCTCTCTATTTGGTCCCACTTGATCACCAAACTTCAGACATAAATCAAAAGCATTCTTCCACAAACAATCATTACATTACAGCAACCACCAACCGCTAATTTTCACTGTTGAGATCAGTAACTTATATCATGTCCTTGACTGTTGTTTAATTTGTAGGTTTCTTGAGCAGTCAAATTGTGTTGGCATGTGCACTCATATTTGTAAGATTCCATCCCAAATCTTCATCAAAAACTCACTTGGAATGCCTATCTACATGGAGCCCGGTACTATGCTGAATCTCATTCGCTTTACTTTATAATAGCAATCACTGAAACAGGAAGATTTGGGCATAGATAAAACAGTACTTGATATCAAACTTAATAATATATGATGAAAATAGTAGCCTGCACTTCTCAACTTGTGGAGGCTTAATGTGATCTTTAGGGGTCCCATTGATTCACCATTAAGGACACCATTAACTACAAGTAGACCCATTAAGTCTTCAAGCTGAATGATGATGTGTGATCATTCTTTCTAAGAAGTCAACGATTTGACTTAAGACACAAGCAATCATTTTCACTTTTTCTAATTAACATTTGTATTGCAGATTTTAATGATCTTAGCTGTAAGATGATGTTTGGTCGGGAGCCTCCAGAGATCGAAGATGATCCTGCTATGAAACAACCATGCTTTGAATTCTGTAAGAATGAAAACCTTCTGCGATCCTCTAATGTCGAATTTGACAAGACAACTTCTTAAACAAGAAATTTGAGAACCTTTATCAACGAGTATTCTCTGGTTTTGCAGGCAAATCAAACAAAAGCTATGGTGTGAAGCATTAGAGCTAGTATTAGAGAGATTAGATATAATTGTGATATCAAAACATATTTAAGTTTTTCTTTTAAAGGTATACCAGATCTTACAATTACAGAAGCAAACCTCACAAATGCCCCAATGAATTTGACCAAGAACAAAAAAATTAAAAAAATTGCAAAAAGATTAGTAGATCTATAAGACCAAACTGATTGGTAGACAAAACCAAAAAACTGACACAACTCAAGGAGAGCTTCTTCTATGGCGCACAATCAATATTGAGGTGTGTAAGAGTAAGGTTGGTTTTGGTTTTGCCTTAGATTCATGTGTCCTTGTCTTCCTTCTCTAGAGTATTGATCCCACATTATCTGTTCTTCCATCAACATCCTCTGTTTCTTTTCCATATCATTCATCTGCACATATGGTGGCGGCGCAACCTCCAATGACGCTGCAAATGGATCCATGGGAACCGGGCTGTTATTGTTTCCGCTGTTTCCATTAGCCATTGCTGGTGCTGGAAGTGCCAACATAGTTGCTGTAATCAATAGAATAAATATGTTAAATCATCAGAATGCAAACGGAAACAGAGCAAAAGTTATAGGGAACTAAAAACAGAGCAAAGTTTTAAGAAAGTATAAAACAGAGAAAAGTCATGTTTCTTTAAAACCTGCTGGTCTTCCTGCAGAACCAAATGCCATACTGCTCGCGCTTCCGCTGGCACCATAAGCCGTCGATGTTTTCACAGCAGCGTTTACAGCACCGTGCTGATACATTCCGTTAAGCAACAACATATCAAAGCCTCCTCCGAGTTCTGACTTTTGTCCTGACAAGTTTGTAGCTGTTTGCACCAAAGCTGTTTCCCAATCGGCCGAATCATCCTTAAACGCTTCCCATCCTGGACCAGACTCTGAACCAGAACCGCTCGCGTATGGTCCGTCAAATAAAGCCAATGCTAAGCTATCTTCAGCTTGTGCTGCTTCACCGCCGTTTGTATTCCCAAGATCCAGTAAATCACCCATTTCTTCTTGTTTCTTCTCTATGATCACTTCTTCCTTTGCTTCTTCCTCAGGTTTTTCGTCTTCTTCTTCTTTTGGTGGAGGTTCAGGTAAGGCCTTGATTGCATTCATGTCTTCTTGCTCTTCATTTACTTCCGCTGTTCTTGCATCATCTTCTTCTTCATCGGCTTCAGAGTTAACAGATTTTGATTGCTTGGTCTGTTCTAGAGCAGATTTGTCTCTTATAAACTCATCCATGAGATCAAGCTTCTTCTGTGTGATCTTCTCTATCTCTGGATACTCAGAAGACCGTGCAATCCCCATGTTCTTACACCAAGAGTAGAACTGATCGAGCTCTTCGAATTGTTTCGAGACCCGACAGAAAATGTCGTAGACCTTGATCGAATCAGGAATATCTAACTCCATGAATCGATCAATCAAAATCCCCATTATCTCTGTTACATCGTAATATATCTGAAAACTCTCCTTCACTATAGGATACAGAGCCACAATCACAACTCTGTTGTTCCTCGCATTACCTGTTAAAAAAGTGTGTTTTTTTCCTTATATAACTTTTTATCCAAGAAACAAACACACAGAGAGAAAGGAACCGTGAGACGCAAGTTATACCTGTTGGACGACAAGCCAAGAAACGGTCAAGAAGTTGCTGCAAATGTTGGATTCTGATGAAAATCTGCTCTGTTTTCATCTCGGCGATTGGTTGTGACCTGACCACGATAGCCGTGGAGAGATCAGCAGCGGCTTGATCTTGTTCTCCTTCTTCAGCTTCTCCTCCAACGCAGTAAACTCCACGTTTCCCATGTCTTGCTTGCATCCTCAAAAATCGAAATGAAAAACACCAAACAGCATATTAGATATCATTCAAATCACATATTTAACTTGAACCCGAAAAGCCATAATCGAAACCTGGATCAAGCACAAGCACTCTTACCTGAAATCAAGCCTTTCGTCAAGGTACAACGCGTAAGTCCTGACAAACGCAGAGTAGTCCCAAGAATTCGACCTCGAAACATCCCTAAAATCAGACATATTGAGAAGCCTGGTTCCGCGGCGAGTGGCGAAGAAGATCTCTTGCTCGTAGGCTTGATCTCCTTCTCCTAAGAGGCGTTGGATCAAAATCAAGGTTTTGAGAGCAACGGTCCAGCATTTGGTTTTGTTAAGACGTCTCGAAAGCGTGTTAACGCAAGCGTTGATGTAACTGCGTGAGTAAGAAGTTAGGCTAAGAATCTCTCTTATGTATTTCTCTTCTGCTGGAAACTCTTCGTGACGAGTCGCTTTGACGATGGCTACGTCAAGTTCTGACAAAGAAGCGCTTCGACCGTTGACTTTGGCTAGACCGACGCTTGTTTGGTCCTTTACGGCTCCTATGGCTCGTTTAAACTTACTCGAACCCATTTTTATTGTGATTTTAATTAGTTAAAATGTATTAAAAAAAAAAAAAAGAATATGTAAAAGAAAAAAGACAAAGATCTGAAGAGAGAAAAGGGAAGAACGAGGGTTGTTTTATTTTGTTTTTGTTTTTCCTCGTCGTTTCCTTTTTTCTCCTCTGTTTCTTTTTTAGTTTAGTTTAGTTTTGATTCTTCTTCTGTGTTTTTGTTTGTTTGTTTCGTCAATGTAGTTTCTTTGTTGTTCGTCGATTTTTCACCATCCAAGTCGCCGAGGTTATTGGAGACTTTGGCCGGTCAGAAGTGCAGCCACGTGGCTTTTTTTTACTTATTATTTGACGGGTCAACTGAAATTTAGTGTGAATTTGCCATTAATGAATGGGAAGAGGGAAGAGAATTTTGATTAAAGAGGAAAAATTCGTTCTTGCGATTTTTCTATGGAAGCCCATGATTGAGTTTATTTAACAAAACAAAATTGATCCAGCCCATTTTTGCTGACATATTTTTAACTCGTGATAAGATTATTTCCAATTCTCCCAAAATATAAACTCTTGTTTTGTGTTTTCAAAATGGATAACGAGTTGGACAATGGTTCAGCACTAGGATGAACAACAACAAGTGGTGAGACCAAATGGCAAAATTTTACACGTGTCATTTTTCAATTGGATAGTAGAAACTTTACTCCATGAGTGCTAGATTTCGGAAAAACGACAAAGACACAGAAAATTAAAAAAACTCTCTTATTTTCTACCACTAACGAGATGATGACGACCCCGACAATGCGGAGAATTTCCCATTATCATTGATAATATATAAAATATAATTAAAAAACAATTATATTGGTTTTTAACATTCTACTAAAAAAGAGTTTGGTAAAAGACCTTTTCCTAATTTGATGTGAATAAATTAAAGAAAGTCAAAACAAAAAGCCCACTTAAAAACAAAATAAAGCCCACTTCAAGTTTCTGGAAGGTAAATAAGAACAAGGGCAAAAACGAAAATAATCGATAAAGTAAGGTCCTTTTATCAAAAATAAAAAAATAAAAGAGAGAGAGAGCATAAAGTGAGTCTTTTTGTCATATCCTTTCTCGTCTCTGTCTCTTCGTCCTCATTAGCTTAAGCATCATCATTCTCCTTCACCTAATACAACTCCACAAAAGATTCGCATGGAAACTTGTTCTTCGACTTCTCTATAACTCGCTACCTTTAAACTCACCCAACTCTACTGAGTCGAAAATTTCAAACCTTTACTCGTTTCCATGGCTAATAACAACAACAACCCACATGATAGCATCTCCGATCCATCTCCTACCGACGATTTCTTTGAGCAGATCCTCGGGCTTTCCAACTTCTCTGCGTCTTCTGGTTCTGGTCTTTCTGGAATTGGCGGAGGATTAAGCGGCGTGGGTCCACCTCCGATGATGCTTCAGCTTGGTTCAGGCGACGAAGGGAATCATAATCATATGGGTGCCATTGGAGGAGGTGGACCTGTAGGGTTTCATAATCAGATGTTTCCGTTGGGATTAAGTCTTGATCAAGGGAAAGGACATGGCTTTCTTAAACCCGATGGTATTCATGGAACTGGTAAACGTTTCCAAGATGATGTTCTTGATAATCGTATGAAACCTGTAAGTTTCTCTTTAAATCTTCAGTTTTTGTTTTATCTTTTTTGTGTTTGTGGTTCTCGAGAAAACAAAAAGTGAAATTAAAATCTTTAGGGTTTAAAAAAGTTGGCGTTTTTGAGAAAACCCTGTTATGAAAGCTAGAATTATGCCGGGATTTGATCTAAATTTGATAGTTACCGGGAGTTTTTGGCTCAGATTGTTGAGATTTCGTTGATATTCGCTTGTTTTTGAAGAATCCCTAGTTCAGTATTTTGATGTTTTTTTTAAGTCATAACTCTTAAATTAGCTTTGCAGGCAACTTTAGTATAAAAGAGTGTTCTTTATGTCCAAATTAGATTGTCCGAAAATCTGCTCTTTAGTTTCTTTTCTCATGTGGATGAAGTTGAAATTTTTGCTTTAACTGCTCTAATGGCGACGGTTCTTGTGAGAAAAGTGGGTTTTAAGCTTTTTCTTAACGTTACTGCGGCATTGTTTTGTGTTTTTGTTGAAAGGTTTTCCATGGGCAGCCAATGTCACAGCCAGCTCCACCAATGCCGCATCAACAGTCTACAATTCGACCTAGAGTTAGGGCTAGGCGAGGTCAAGCCACTGATCCACATAGCATCGCTGAGAGGGTAAGATGTTTGATACACTTTATTATCTTCTGGTCTCTTTTCCTATTTTTATGTGATAATGTTCATGTCTAATGTTTGATCAAAGCTCAATCATAGCTTTTAGTTGAGAAAGTTCTATTAGTTCTTACTTACTAAGACCTAACCTGAATGTTTTTGTTTTCCAACAGCTCCGTAGAGAAAGAATAGCAGAACGGATCAGGGCGTTGCAGGAACTTGTACCTACCGTTAACAAGGTTGGTATCTTTTTTATGGAGCTTCAGCTACTGTTCTCATGTCGCAAATAGAGCTTGACAGAGATCTCAAAACCAGTCAGAAAACTGGAGTTGTCATTGAGATAAAAGCTTTGTGATTGGCATATAGAAACTGCGGTATTCACATCTGTTTCTTTTGTTTTCCTTTTGCAGACAGATAGGGCTGCTATGATCGATGAGATTGTGGATTATGTTAAGTTTCTCAGGCTCCAAGTTAAGGTAAAAACCCAGTCATTTTTCAGTTTTCTATTTTCTGGTTTTTGTAAATGTTATCATGAGAAGTTTGTTAAGAGATTATTTAAAATAGCCAGAAGGATTTGGTGGTATAAAGCCTTGGTCCCCACCACCACCCACTCTCTTCAACCAAAATACCAATCTTAATAAAAGATTATAATTGTTTAATCTGGTAATCAAGTGTAATCAAAGAGCACATGATTATGTGTGTTTTTGGCAGTAGTCTCTTTCACTTTTTATTGCTTCCCTCCCAGGGAGAATCATCACAATTGAGGACTATGGTAATAAAGCTAATGAGAACATTGAAGAATATTATGCAATGATGGGCTTTGATATTATTTTTTCTTCATAAGCTTTATCTCTGGTCAACTACGGCAGGTCTTGAGCATGAGCCGTCTTGGTGGAGCCGGTGCTGTCGCACCACTAGTCACTGAAATGCCATTGTCATCATCAACTGAGGTTAGACTAGAGAGAGACTTAATTAAAGGACAGAATAAAAGAACAGAACTTCGTTGATGGGTTTTTTTCACTGACTTTTGGTGTAAAAACTTTCTTCAGGATGAAACGCAGGCCGTGTGGGAGAAATGGTCAAACGATGGGACAGAGCGGCAAGTGGCTAAGCTGATGGAAGAAAACGTTGGAGCAGCGATGCAGCTTTTGCAATCAAAGGCTCTTTGCATAATGCCGATCTCATTGGCAATGGCGATTTACCATTCTCAGCCACCAGACACATCTTCTTCAATCGTCAAACCAGAGATGAATCCTCCACCCTAGATTCTATTTTATCGACAGCATCCAACAGTCCCCAGCTGAAGATTGACATTTTGCTCTGTTTCCCACTACTAGAC
Source organism: Arabidopsis lyrata subsp. lyrata (assembly GCF_000004255.2). Classification (NCBI taxonomy): domain Eukaryota; kingdom Viridiplantae; phylum Streptophyta; class Magnoliopsida; order Brassicales; family Brassicaceae; genus Arabidopsis; species Arabidopsis lyrata. The sequence goes on along the minus strand of NW_003302555.1, from coordinate 851,984 downwards.
TTTTGTGACTGATGAAAGGTAAGTAAAAAGGCATTGGAGATGGAATCTAAGTTGGATTTGTGCAGTAAGATGTAAAAATGGGATTTGTCAAAAGAAAGGAAAAAGCTCTCGCTTGCTTGCTTGGCTTTTTTTTTTTTTGTGCAAAGCTTGCTTGGCTAATATTTTATTATTTTGATGAAAGTAACTCTTTTTGGTTCAAAGTCTTTAGTATCATTTTCAGGACGAAGGGCTTTGAAGGTAGTAAAGCTAGCTGTAGTAATAGTAATGAAAGGTGTTGGATCGTATTGATGAATTATGTAAAAAAGCAAGTAAAAACAAATGTTAGTAGTATTATATTATGTTTTTTCTTCTCTTAATTTTCTTGCACTAATTTGGATAGATCATCTAACTATTCAAAATGATATAGTTGGGAGCTGGACTGATCACTATAGTTATAATATTTGATTTTATCCACTGGAAGTGTATAACAAAACACGTCTGAACAAAATCCGTGAGTATGCAGAGACAATTAGCATACACAGTTTACTGCAAACAAAATTGCTTACCGGAAGTTTCCATTACAAGGAAAAGACATTCTTCCCTTAAAGCGCAAGATTGTGTCTTCGTTATTCATCTTACTCTGTTTTTATGCAATAGCCCCCAAGAAAGTAGATTCAAATGTTGACAGATCTGATCAGTAAATCAGCGTTTGTCTTTGACTTTATTATCAGCTCAGCGTTGGGTCGATCGTTATAATCCACCTGCCATCCAAATTTGAAAAAAAAGAAGCAGCTAGATACCATGAACAAACCATTGAAACCATGTAACTGAATATTAAGTAGAGTACAGCCAGAGCTTTTACCCGCCATTTAGCAACATCCGGTGGTTTACCTGTAATTCGCATAGAAGGATAAGGGATTGAACAGAAGCGAGATTCTCTGAGGTCATTGCATTCTTTAAGAATGGAAAGAAGAAATTGTACATACCAGTTGAGATATGCCGGTTCTCTACACGTTGCATTGCTGTATCGAGATTCACATCGATGAACCTTGAATTGAAGATGGAAGACATTAATTGGTAAAACCGAACTCAAACACCACGAGTGAGAAAGGAAAAAACACTTTTGATTAGTCTTACCATTTCTCATCAAACATATCTGAGATGTCTTTCCAAGACCCTTCTTCTAACAAGATGTAGTTTCCTTCTACAATTACCACTTTATGCCTGTAAGAAGAGGACACAAAGTAACTAATGTCTCGGGAATATGCAAACAAAACCATTTCATATGATACTAGATTTGGATTTGACAGATTTAGGAAGCTACTGACTACTTACTGGAGGCTAACAAAGATATCATCTTCAACTGGATCCCCAACTCCATGATCGAATGATGGCACATAAACTGAGCCCTGGACAGCTTGAAAACTTATCAGAGTCTAATGTAAGTCTCCTAACTCCAAGATCCTAAGGTCAACAAGATCTTGTAACCACCTCTTTACCTCGTTTTTCAGCTTCTTTAAACAGTTAAGTAGTAGCGCAGGATCAAAAGTCCAAGGAGCTGATTAATGGATAGAAGAGTCAAACCAATTTTGAACATTTCGAAAAATCTCATGTATAAGATAATTCTAACAGATCTCACCCCCTCTTCTGGCATGGGCTTCTTTGGGATCCTAGCGTGAAAGAACAAAATTCTCTTTAAAAACAAGGAGCAAGAGACAGAAAGAGCGAAATATAACTCAGCAAAATATTACGAGCCCAACCTCCATAGCATCGAGTTGCGAACGATACAAATGGAACCCATCCATGGGAAGTACTATAGCAACATCCGACGGCTTAACCTCAGCATCAAAAGAAGAAGCTTTCTGAGGCCATAGCTTATTTACACGACGCACAACTTCATTTGCTAATGTGCTTTTTCCGGCACCAGGAGGACCAGCCAAACCGACCAAACGTCTACACGAGTCAACACACATAGTTATTAAAGAGTTATCAAAATGCTCGGGCTGCTAACAAAACATCTGGAACACCATTTATAGAGGGTTTCCAACAGTAGCAAACTTACTTAAGATTGGGGCTAAACATTGCTGCTGCAGTGGGGACAAGACGTTCCGCCAACTTATCATATATCTCATCCATACAACTTCCAAGGAGAAAAAAATTGTGTGTCAATACTTTGGTAGAAGCAATGAGAAGAAAAGTGAACAAAAACACATATGTATTTGACAGGAAACAATAGATACAATCATTTATCCGTTTCTTGAGTCTTACAAATACAGAAGAAGAATCTAATCAAAACAACTCATCAAAGAAAAAGGCCTCCTGAGTCCTGAGTATAAGTTTGGATCGAGAAAAGACGGGTCTAGAATCGGCCCGGAACAGTCTAATCATCTTATAAAAGAGTAACTTGTTGACCATAAACTATAAGATTCTATACAATGACTAGATATCTGCAAGTTACTGAGATGGGTAGGAGATTGATAATTACACAGTAGTAGTGAGATTTTACCTTCCATCAACAACAGTGACATCTTTCTTCTGACTGCAAGAAATCTGCAAGAGTTGACACAGAAGATTAAGCAAAAGACAAGAGAGTGAATATGAATCTAAAATTGAAAACCCACCAAAAAACGAGGGGTGGTCTTTCTTTTTCGAAAGCTCAAATGAAGAGGAACAAGAGATTGGTCCCATAAGTGAACGTTGAATCCTCTGAAACGAGACAATTCTGCAATATGAATCCAGAAAAGGGGAGATTGATTAATATCAGGAGCAAGCAAGCTCTTAATCAAAACCCAACAAGGAAAAACTGAGAATTGTGAAACCTGGAGGAATAGAGGAGCGTGAGTTACAGTATCTGGGTACAGTGGAGAAAGAAGAAACCTCCATTGATGGATGTACAGATAAAAAAAAATCTGAAATTGTCACTCAAAAAGCAGTAAAAATTGAAAATTTGCGAACGAAAGCTATGAAATCACAACAGTTGCGAATCAAAGTTCCGATTTTTTGTCTTCGGGGAAGAAGAATTTGGCATTGCAGGATAATAATCAAATATAATATTTTATTTAATTGCCACGTGTCATGCTCCTTCGCTTCTCGGCGTTGAATTTCACCAAAAACTTACCAGCGGCCCACTGGGCCAGGATCTGGCCAGTTCGATTGGTTTAATTAATGGTCCGCTAAATTGGAGTACGCAGTTGAAGTTACCTCTAAAAAACATAATCGGCCAATTAAATCAAAATTCATGTGTGACCTCATGTAAGTAAATAAGCGGCCTTTCGAATTTCCATGGAGCCAATTTACTTTATATACCACAAGGATCTTGAAATATATATACCAATGAACTAGGGGAAAAAAAAGAAGATTATTATTCATCCATTCCATTCCATGCAAAAGCATCGAATTCAAATATGAATAAATGTGTAAACTCATTTATGTGAGAGAGATACGTGGCCTGTCATGTTATTGCCTTGTTGGAATATTAAACAGCTTACCAGTGCTTTTTCATTTTCTCCGCATATACGCATAATTTCTTTGGATATTATTTGATACATTATTTGAAAATTTAGATTTAAGAAAATAGAAATAAATTTCCGGAAAACAAAAGCAAGTTGGGTCCAATTGTAATCTCTTCTTCATGTCGAATATGTTCTCGATAGTATGGATCGAACAGAGACCTTCTTCTACCGACGACACGTTCCTCCTCACTATCTCGTTTGGACTCTTTTAGGTTTCCCAATTTCATTTATTTTTGTTCTTTTGTCTCGTGAAAAAATAGTGCATTCGCATTCATTCCTACACATTTCTTTATTGTAAATGCAATTTACCTTTTATCAACCCCAGAAAAAATTGAGTCATCTTTATATGTATCATCTAGGCCAATGACGGGTCTGTTAAGGTGATATTTTTTGTTACTATTTCGTAGTTAACTCTCCTAATAAGTATAATTTCTTCATTCATCGTATGTTGGATGATCGTTCGAAATAAAGTCTAAAAATTAAACTTGAGAAGTACATATATGAAGTTATGAACCAAACCAGTTTTAGGGCAAAGTACAGATATATGAAGTTATGAACCAAACCATTTTCAGGGCAAAGTTCATATGGGAGATGCATGTGAAAGATAGAATCTTTAAAATAGATCAACTTGAAGCTGCAAGTACATATATGAATCATTTTCCTTTTGTAATACTCAAAAAGAATATATGTTGTGATTGATAACAAAGTGGAACAATGAAGTTGTGAATTAGTTAATTTACGTTTGAACTGAAAAAAAAAAACACGTGAATGAATACGGAATTGACTACTTCTCATATATATAATTTTTAAAAAATAAAAAAAATTAAATAAAGGCAATAATAACATGAACTTCTTTATTGATATTAGAGCCTAATTTTTCAAAAACTCGCATTGAAAGGGTCAGGATCACTAAATAATGTGTGCTACAAAGCCTACAAAACTACAAGTATGATCTCTACCCAACGTTGTATTTCTAGAGTACATTTTGAGGGAAAGAGTTTCACGATCACGGTTTTATTTGATTAATAAATCAATCAAATTTGAGTTTCCATATTGTCAGTTAAGTCGCATAATTACATGCTAATATTAATATAGATTGAGATTGTTGGGAGAGTATATAGATTGGTTCTCTTTTCTTGTCGGTGGAATAATACGAACGTACAAAGGGGAGCATCTTCCTCGTGATCAATTCTCCTGCTTGTACGGCTTAAACGACAATGGCGGCTCTTTCGTGGTATATATTGTCATCATAGACTCATAGTGTACGTATATTGAAAAAAATTCTTCTAATTTCAAAAATGAATTTATTGAAAAATCGAAAACGAGATTAGAATCTTTGTTGATTGTGGTTCTTTTTCTGATAGGGCCTCCAATGTTCTTCAACTTTCCTCTCGCTCTGTCATTTCAATAATCTAGTGATTTTTTTTCCCCACGGGGCCATTTCAGTGATCTATTTTGCAAAATAGTCCCAAAAATCGAAAGATAAATATTGAAATCCCCAATGTTATTTAATGTGCTTATTTCCCCCTGTGTAAACTTTTATTGAACTTAGGGTTTGGATAAACAGAACCGAAAATAAGTTTAGAATATTCAATTCAAACTATTCAGTTTATTTTTCTTAGATTGAAAAAAGGGGAAATTGACAAAAATAACACTAAAATAAGTTTTCTTCTAAAAATAACTCTACATTTGAAAAGTTCCACAAATAGTACTATAAACTTTAATTAGATATTAAATAGGGGCTTTTGCAAAAATGCCACTTTTTCAATGTCACTTTTCAACAATACCCCTTTTCAACAATGCCAAAAAATTTTTTTTGCGGGAAAAGTGATTCCGCAAATTTTTTGGCGTTAAATTTTTGGCGGGAAAAATTTACAAGGTATTTTAAAGGGTTTTTACAGGGTATTTATAAGGTTTTACAATGTATTTTAAAAGGTTTTACAACGTATTTATAAAGTATTTATAAGATATTATAAGATTTTACAAGCTATTTTATAAGGTTTTACAAGTTATAAGGTTTTACAAGTTTTTTAAAAGGTTTTACAAGTTATAAATACCTTATAAAACCTTATAAGTACCTTGTAAAACCTTTTAAAATACATTGTAAAACCTTACAAAACACTTGTAAATATTCCGTAAAACCTTTAAAATACCTTGTAAATTTTTCCCGCCAAAAATTTTCCCGCCAAAAAAATTGCGGAATCACTTTTCCCGCAAAAAAAAATTTTTGGCGGGAAAATTTTTTGGCGGGAAAAATTTTTACGGGAAAATTTTACAAGGTATTTTAAAGGTTTTTTCAAGTGTTTTGGCGGGAAAATTGCGGGATCACTTTTCTCGCCAAAAAATATTTTGTATTTTGTGGACCTAATTTTGTTTCAAATAAGGGTAAAATGGTCATTAAAAATTAAAAGAGGGCAAACTTAAAAATGGACTCTCAAAAGGGGCATTTTTGAAAAGGGGTATTGAAAAATGGGCATTTTTAACAATTTCTCTTTTTTTGTATTTATTTATAATTATTTATTAATTTAAAAAATCAAAAATAAGGTGCTATTTTGGTCCAATAAACTTTTGAGTGTTATTATTGTCCAAAAAACTTGATTTGGGCTATAAGAGACAATTTCTCAAAAAAAAAAAGAAGGGAAAAAAAACGAATACAGTATTTAAAATTAAAACTACAACTAGTTAGTACATACTTATTAGAAAACCAAATCTTCAAATTAATCAACTCAAGTATTGCAATTGATTGTTATCTGTTGACAAAACAAAAACGGTTATCTTTTTAATTTGATCTCATATGGAGGTTAGATTGGTACCCAATCTGAACAAAATCAAAAGTATAAAGCATTAATTGAAAACAATATAGGGTTTAACAAGCAAATCATGTAAAATAAAAGGGGCTGTCAATAATTTTTCCGAGACAAAATTCCTCTATAAATATACCAAAGATTTTCCTAGAACCCAGACTCAAACAAAATCTCCCCATTACTTATACCAATACACAGAAAGTAACTTACACTAATACACACACACATTAATTCAGACAATACCAATATAATGGAGAAGATATCAAATTTGTTAGAAGACAAGCCAGTGGTGATATTCAGCAAGACCTCGTGCTGTATGAGTCACACGATCAAGTCGCTCATATCTGGTTACGGTGCGAATCCAACGGTGTATGAGCTAGACGAAATGTCTAATGGATCAGAGATCGAACGAGCACTGGTCGAGCTTGGGTGCAAACCGACGGTGCCAGCTGTCTTTATAGGGCAAGAGCTCGTAGGTGGTGCAAATCAACTTATGTCTCTTCAAGTCAGGAACCAACTAGCCTCGTTGCTCCGAAGAGCTGGAGCCATATGGATTTAAGACTTATGGATATGAAGCAATCACGTAATGTTTTTATTTCGATATACATAACCATATATCTTTTAGTATCAGTGTTTGAAGCATATATATATTAAGTACAAGAAGAAGAAGAAGAAAAGCAATTTGGTACAATTTCGCTTTTGTGTTTTGAATGCAATCGCAAATGTTTAGGAATAAAGTCGTATCTGCATAATATGTATTTACCCGGCCGAGGATGTTAAAGTGATATATCAGTTTTTGTTTATTTTTGTTTATTTATATATTATGATTATTTATGCCTTGTGTTTTCCTATAAGTTATCAACTATATATATATGTGCAAGAATTTTATATTGTACCATGTGATTATTGACATATTATTTGGTTGAAGAAATATTATGATATAAACGTTGGCACTGATGTTAAAAAACAAAAAAAAACGTTGGCACTAAATATTCAAGAAAAACAAGAAGTTGTGTTTCATTTCATATGTATAGTATCTTAAGATTCATGTCATACAAAATCAGAAATCATGGACTGGTAGAAGCAAGCTGAGTCTTCTTCATCAATTGCGATTTCAAGTTAACAAGAAACTATGGTTTTCTATAGGTTTTACCGTAGGATTTACTTACAAAAACAAAATGGGTGAAGAGATGATTTAGTTTCAATTTAGTGAATTGTTCATTTATTTCCTTTAATAGTGTGATCTTATCGAGGTTTAGTGCAAATTGACATTGTGCAATGATTTATCTAGTTACCGCAAATTCTGATATATATTTTGAGAATTCTGAAACAAATTAAAGCTTAAAAAATAAGAAAAGAAACTAGGGTTTAGGACAATGTAAGTGGTAAGAACGGCGTCGTGTGAAACGACAATGTAAACGGTGTCGTAAATAGGACGCCAAAATAAAACGGTGTCGTATTAGAGTTCCAGAGTATGCAATGCTCTCGCGCAACATGCAAATTTTTATACAAGTCTCTAGCAAAGATCGGACAAAACACCATCGCTCACATTTCACAAACACAACTATAGAAAGCTATACATGCACACGCAATCACAAATGAAACTCCCCAACGATAAAAACCCATTCACTATATATGCTTTCTTTAAAAATCAAGAAACAGAGTGTCGTCTTTTTCTCTGAAACAAGAAACGGCTCTCAGAACTTGCCTTGCCACTCAAGGAAGGTTTAAGACTACTGAAACTGAAAAGAGAATTAAGTTTGCTTATCTTTTTAGCAAATGACTTGAAAAGCTTAGTCCCAGGATTGGATTTCACGAGTTCTTGTTTAATCGAGATGTGATCTTTCTCTAGATCCGTTAATCTCATCCTCATCCTCGCAACCTCAAGCTTTAGCTCTCTGTTTTCCCTCCTCACCGACGCATAGTTATCTCTAGGAGATATCGCTCCGCTTCCTTGTGATCCAAACAAAACAGACAAACATAAAGTGTTTCAGACAACATCAGATGGTGTTACTAGAAGAGGTTTTGACATATGTTTGCTTATAAATTACCTGCTCCACTTCCTGACCGTTGAGGAAATTGATGACAGTTACTGTTGAATAGAAACTGAGTAGGACCAATGCCACTGCTCATTGCGTTTCTGAGTCTGATCTGTTCAAAGTACAACACTTGTACGGCCATTTGCACAGGTAATCTCTCGTTTTGAGCTGCGTGGCTACAAGCTTCTTGTGATAGTTTCTGTGAGTCTATCGTCTTTGTAAGACGATAACGCTCTGAATCCTTTATATTTGGATGAACCTGTCAAAAAGAAAACACTTTATATGAGTTTTGACAGTTTATAGAATTTGAGATTGATGATTTTCTTACTTTGAGGTAAATATCAACGGCTCGATAGAGTCCATCACTGACGATACGAGCATGATCTGGTAAGAGTTCTGCTAAAGCTATGAACTTTGAGGTTGTGAGATTCGGATCCATAGCTATCTCAGCTAGATAGTTATCCATTAGCTTTGATACTTTCAAGATCGAGCTCTGTTTTGGAGACCCGGGGCTGTCAAAATCGTAGATCATCTCTGTTTCATCTCTAAATTGACGTTGATGATGTTCTTCTTCTTCGTCATCTTCATCGAGGTTCAAGAATATAGAGAAGATTCTCAAGATTGAATCAATGTCGTACATCGTGTTGTTGGTTCCGTTGAGATTTATCGGAATCAAGACGTCTTCGAGGATGGCTTGGTCTAATTGCAGACCGATTCTTCGTTCTAGATCCGATCTACATGATCCTGAAGAAGCAGATGATGATGTTGCGATGACCATTTTGAGAAGACTTGAAAGGAAGGCCATTGGAACAGAGCTTCTTCTTCCTTGTGTAGGAAGTAACCTCACAATTGTTTCCACAATTAATCTCTGTTTCTTCTTACATTCTGAATCAAGAACCCTTTCTTTCTCCAGCTTTGGATCGCGAACGATGAGCCCTTGAAGAGACTTATTCGTGTAACTTATCAGAATCTTGCTGATCACGTCTTGTATTAACCCTTTAGACTTAACCGCAGAGACAACTCTCTGAAAGAAATCAAGATTCAGAACAGCTAGTGACTTCCCCCACCAGTCTAATGGAGTTTCTGGTTCAATATTTGTACCCGAAAACGAATTATCGAGCTTTAAAAGACCCGATGTTAGCTGTTCTTTGCAGGCATTGTTGGCAATAGCTATGATTAACCGATTAACCAAGTTGAGATCTTCAGAGACTGGGATTAAGGTTTCGCAGTGATGTAGAACGATGATGGAATTCAATATACTCGGAAAGATTGTCTCTTTCAAGAAATGTTCTGTTTTCGCAGCGAGATTCTCCTCGGAGAAATCCTCAGTCATCTCTAGATAATGAGATGCACAACGGAGCTTAGCTATATTAAGAAGGTTGATTTCAATGTTGATTCCATAACAGAACTTAGCTGCGAGCTCAAAAGCCTCAGATCCTCCAGGAGCATTCGAGAGACAAATACTCGAGATTTTTGGATCCACGAGAAGCTTTCGGATTTTTCCACTCCGAGACACAAGAGGAAACTGAGAAATCAAAACAGCAAGAAAACCTCAATACAACTCAAGAACAGAGAATACTCTGTTTTAAGGTTCTTGTGTTTGCTTTTACCTTATGAAGACAGAAACTCGAAGATCCAACTTGAACTGTAAGATCACTAGAGACATCGGATATCGGCCTGCGAAAACAGATAAAAACACATCAAGATTCTGAGAATTTTCGATAACAAAAAGGATTTCTGAATTACGAATCAAAGAGACTTGAATTTGATGATCATATAAGAACTGCTTCTGTATTCCATGACTCCGACGCTAAGATGCTAGGATAACGAAACAGTGAATTTATCGCCAAAAGTAGTGTAAACTTTTCCTGGTTTTGAAGACATATTTAGATTCAGAGGGGACATGTAAAAGGTTGTGTCAACATCCAACTTTTTCAAATAAAGACAGAACCAGAACCAGATGAAGTGTTAATGTACGGATATGTTCCACATAGATACAAAATAAGACGGAGAAATCATTGGTTTCGATGAACAGAAAGACTTTAGCAATAAATGAATTGTGGCTACAGATTCACATCACATACAACATTGCTAAAATTTCATCAGAAAGAACAAATCTTTTATTCGTTTTCTGACAGTTTTATCATCGAATCTGCGTTGAAGAAACAAAGATGTGAATGCAGAAAAAGCAAGAACCATTTTTACGAAATAGTGTTGTTATTTTGGTAATAATAGGTACAAAACTGGTTTTTAAAACAGAGTATATATATATATATTACCATTCAGAGGCATGTCTGATGCTTGAATTCAGACGAAACCCTCTCTTTCCTGTGAAAGCTGGCTTTAATTCTCCGACTGTAACAAGTCCCATCTCTCTCTCCTTTCTCTCTCTATTCACACAGAAGAAGAATAAGAAGAAGAAGAGCTCTTGCGGTTGTAAAGGCAGTGAATGTACGTAGTTAATGGATGTAAAAAGGTAGAGAAAAGGGTTTTGGTTAATTAATCTGCTAATTACGTGTAAAGCTGAGATCATTATTATCACAGATAAAATTAACTCAAGGAATAACAATACATGCATGTACCTACATTAAGTTGCTAGTATCCTTTGAGGCATTTTCCATCCATTATTATGGGCTAAGTAAGGTTTCTTCTATTAAGATTATGTCCACTCTCTTGTTTCAATTTAACAAAAGTTTAAGACGATCATTAACTTAAATTTTCTACATACTCCTTTGTCTACTAGGTTTTCTATGGAATATATTTGTGATGCAAAGTTTTCTAAATATAAACAATACATAAGGAATATATTTAGTGTCATGTGAATAATTTTGGTGAGACCAAGCTTTAAGATCACTCCATGCTTTAGTTATGAAAAATGTAATTGTTTGTGTGTGGTCCAAACAAAATTAGGACCTTTCCTATGCTTTGGTTAGGAAAATAAAATAAAGAAATAGAAAGCAGTAGTGATTACACCGATTGAGATTTATATTTAGCTTTAAGGCTGTTTATGTAATGATGTTAGGCTGATCGCAATTCTCGAGCCCCTCGAAACCTATAATTTTTATTTAATATTTATGGTAATTATGATTAATTAGATAGTTATGTTGTTGACCAATAAATTACTGGTATTGTTTACTAAACAGATTCTAGTAAAAAAAACTTTGATTAGGAACAAATAGTAAAAACTAAAAACAAATTGTAGTATTATTTTCCTGAAGTGGGTCCGTCATCTTCCCAGTATCATTCTGATCCTCTTCATCGGGTCGCGTGCTGTGAGTATCGTCGTCTTTGAATAACTTGAGCGGAACTTGAAGCTTGTAATGGGAAATTAGGGTTTTCTTCTCTTTTCTACCTTTGCTTAATTAGGTGAATTCGATTTGATTCCGTTGCAATGGTGGAGAGACGGAATCCTTTGGTTCTATCATCCACCAGAAGCACACTCCGTTCAGTGCTCAATTCGTTACAAACCAGCTCTGCCGATGGTGACCGAGTTCTGAATCACGACGGGATTGTTTTGGGCGGATCCGACTTGTCACGAGGGAACGTTAATTTGTCTGCGGGAATTCTCCGGTGGCGGATGGATGGAGAAAATGTTTCCGATGCAAAATTGGATTCTTTAGATGACTCTGCATTGGTTGGACTCTCCACTCAATTGCTTAAGAGACTATCTATCAATTCTGGTTCTTTGGTAAGTCCTTCTTATCTTGTTCAGTGTAACAGAAATTGGATGCTTTTCTGGAATTAGTCGATTGATAGCTTTGTTTATTGACTCGCTTAGCATTCTGTTATGTACAAACTTGTTGTAGCTTTTGATGTTGAGTTTTAAAAATGCAAGGTTGTTATCAAGAACATTGAGATAGGCATTCAACGGGTTGCGCAAGTTGTTGTACTTGATCCTCCCAAGACGACGCTGGAAGATGCTTCTGTCTCTGAATTACCTGTTTCGGACTCTCTTCATACCATGCTTGTCTTTCCCACTTATGATTTGATGGCCCAGCAGTTATTAGATCAAGAGGTTGCTTACTTGTCCCCAATGGTAGCTTTTAATCTTAGCTTGCATATATCTTGCCTGAAATCCCTCGTCCACCGAGGGAACGGGGTCTTAGAGAAGTATTTTGAAGCTAAGTTTGACGAGGAGTTTATCGGAAAACCTGCGGCAGATGGGTTGAAGATTGGTTTGGGTTTGGAACCTGTGTCTGATGTTCCAGGCTATGCATCACATCTGAGAGTTTCTTTTGTTAAAATCCCAGAGTGTGGTACCATTCAATCCCTGAAAGTCAATTCTTCATTTGAAGCTGAAGAACGACAAGGGTTAATAGATTCTGCATTACATAAGTATTTTGGAACTGATAGACAGCTGTCAAGAGGCGATATATTTCGCATTTACATCGACTGGAATTGTGGTTCAAGCATTTGTATTCCATGTAGTCAAAGGTTGTGCTCTGAAAGCGACGACTATATATATTTTAAGGTGATAATTTTTTTCTATTTTGCCAGAAAAAGACTCATTTTGGCCAGAACTTACTGAAATTTAGTTCCTCTGCTCAGGTTATCGCGATGGAACCTTCTAATGAGAGGTTTCTTCGAGTCAATCACTCCCAAACCGCCCTTGTCCTTGGAGGAACTGTATCTTCTGGTCTCCCACCAGATTTGCTGGTGTATAGATCAAAGGTTCCTATGCCCTTGCAGGAGGAGACAGTAAATATTTTGGCATCAGTGCTTTCACCACCTCTCTGCCCATCAGCACTCGCCTCAAAACTCAGGGTTGCTGTTTTACTGCATGGTCTGCCAGGTACATTTGCTTCTGTTTCATCAAGAAAATTCTTCACTTTCATATCTGTGCTTAAGGGCTAAACTATTTCTGGAAACAATGTTAAGGCAAGACTAGTAAGAGACTATGTTTCTGTGTTTACAACTATGGTAATATGGGAGAAGCCATAATTCGACCTTTTTATGCTTTATGCACATAACTGAATCACGTGCTAATAACTTTTTGTATCTAATGCTTGCTTAAGGGTGCGGGAAGAGAACTGTTGTTAACTTTGTTGCTAGGAGGTTGGGGCTGCATGTAGTTGAATATAGCTGCCACAGTTTATTAGCATCATCTGAGAGGAAAACATCTACTGCTTTGGCCCAGACTTTTAATATGGCACGAAGGTAAAACTGTATACTCTTGTTTTTTTTTTCCTTTCAGGTATTCATTATGTACTGCATTCAGTAAATGACTGTTTTAATGATGTGAAAATTACTTACATTTTGGTAAATACTGACCTCTTCTTTCTGGAAACGTATTTTTATCCACAGCTTGGGTAATGCCTTGCTTTCATTTGGTTTCATTGTCACAGGTATTCACCAACGATACTTCTGCTTCGCCATTTCGATGTTTTTAAAAATCTGGGCTCTCAGGATGGTTCACTGGGTGATCGAGTTGGTGTGTCCTCTGAGATTGCATCCGTGATTAGGGAACTCACTGAGCCAGTTTCTAATGGTGAAAACAGTTCCATGGAAGAAAAACCGAATAGCAATTTCGTAAGATTTTCATTTCTGTCCTTGGTTCTCCATTGCGTGTTGCACAATTTCACTTAAGTTCACTCTTCAGTTTACCATATTTTTGTCGCATAATCCATTTTAGCTAAGCTCTCAAACAACTCATAATGGTTTTAGACCTCGTACCCTATAAAGCATCTTTTCTCCCTTGATAAGATTTGTCTGTGCTTTAATTAGTAAAGAGAAATTATTGATCTTAGAAATCCTTTTCCATGATGCCTTATCTGTATATGTGCTAATGCAGTCTGAAGATGAAGTTGGGAAGTTTAGGGGACATCAAGTGCTATTAATCGCATCTGCTGAAAGTACGGAGGGTATCTCTCCAACAATTAGGCGTTGCTTTAGCCATGAAATACGTATGGGTTCTTTGAATGACGAACAGAGATCTGAAATGCTGACTCAGTCCCTCCAAGGCGTCTCTCAATTCCTTAATGTATGTGAGTACAATGCTCCAAAACTTTAAGTATTTGTTTTATGATATAGTTTGCTAAATTATATTACCTCTCATTGAAATCTAAGAGATACCAGATCCATTTATTCTTCCATTTTCAAACTAAAGTTAACAACTTCAGGCTTGATGGATAAATATTTTCACATTATAGACCAGCTCAGATGACTTTATGAAAGGATTGGTGGGACAGACTTCTGGCTTCCTTCCTCGGGACTTGCGTGCTCTTGTAGCTGATGCTGGTGCCAACTTATACATCAGTCAAGAGTCCGAGACCAAGAAAGTTAACTCTCTGTCAGATAATCTTCATGGAGTTGATGTACACCAGGCAAGCCAATTAGGTAACAGTAGTGATGCATTAACAGCTAAGGAAGACTTTACCAAAGCTTTAGATCGATCAAAGAAGAGAAATGCATCAGCCCTTGGTGCTCCGAAGGTAACATTCATAGTTTTTTTACTGTCGGTTTCTCGTTTGTTTATCTAATTTATGAGACAAGTTTGCATATTTTTGTTACTGGAGATGCGCAGAACTGAAAGATTTATTTGTATTCTTAGGTTCCGAATGTGAAATGGGATGATGTTGGTGGGCTTGAAGATGTGCAGACATCGATATTGGACACAGTTCAACTACCTCTCCTGCATAAAGATTTATTTTCGTCCGGATTGCGTAAACGTTCTGGTGTACTTCTCTATGGCCCTCCAGGAACAGGGAAAGTAAGTAAGCCATTTTTTTTCTTTCACTTTTAGAGTCTCTTAATAGACTGTTTTTGGCAGTTGAGTTTTTGAATTAAATTTACAGACTTTACTGGCAAAAGCTGTGGCGACAGAGTGCTCCTTAAATTTTCTCAGTGTAAAGGGTCCAGAATTAATCAACATGTATATTGGAGAGTCAGAGAAAAATGTTCGAGATATATTTGAAAAGGTAAGTTATATGTCTTCTTCCCTAGGAAAAGCCTATTGAATATTTGGTTCTGATTTATTAAACTAATGTGTTTTCTTCAATTGCAGGCAAGGTCAGCGCGACCTTGTGTGATCTTCTTTGACGAGCTTGATTCTCTTGCTCCAGCTCGAGGTGCTTCTGGTGATTCAGGAGGAGTCATGGATCGAGTGGTCTCTCAGATGCTTGCAGAGATTGATGGACTCAGCGACTCTTCCCAGGATCTGTTTATTATAGGAGCAAGCAACAGACCTGACTTGATTGATCCAGCTCTTTTACGGCCTGGCAGATTCGACAAACTTCTATATGTTGGAGTCAATGCTGATGCGTCTTACAGGGAAAGGTTAGGCATTTAAACAAGCAAAAGCATGATTTTTGTCCAGTGACAAAAAAAATTATAAGCTTCGTGATTCTTGTTTTTGACAGGGTCCTTAAAGCACTAACTCGGAAATTCAAGTTAAGCGAAGATGTATCTCTTTATTCAATAGCAAAGAAGTGTCCCTCTACATTCACCGGCGCTGATATGTACGCCTTGTGTGCTGATGCTTGGTTTCAGGCAGCTAAGCGAAAGGTGAGAGAGAGAGAGAGAGAGAGGGTTGGCACTTTAAGACTATTATATATTTCTCTGTAAAAGCTTTTATTGAAATCGTGTTGTATCTGCCTACTTGGCAAATGCAGGTCTCAAAATCAGATTCAGTGGAATTCCCTCCAGAAGATGATCCGGATTCAGTCGTTGTAGAGTATGTGGATTTTATAAAGGTAAAAAACCTTTTTCCTCCATCAAAAAGAGTTACCATTTTCATATGTTATAATAATATCTCACTCACTTGTCTTCTTTGTAGGCAATGGATCAGCTCTCACCATCACTCTCCATAACTGAGCTTAAGAAGTATGAGATGCTTCGAGATCAATTTCAAGGCCGTTCCAGCTAAACCCTTGAGTAATTACATTTCAACCCTAAACAAGAAATTAGCATATATAATGGAGACATTTCATATTTTTTATTTTTCCAGAATATTTTCTCGAAACAGTTGTGTGCTGATTTGGTTAGTCAATCCATTGTAAAATTAACATAGGAATCAATAAAAGTTCTTGGTTTTGAATTTACCTTTGATTGGGTATGCACAAGTAATTCTTACCTTTGATTGGGTGAAGCAGATAATTCAATGGAAAGGGTTTCTTTAAAATTTCCACAACGATTCATAAGAATGAAATGATCACAACAAGGTTCATATGTTGATCCAGAGACAGCAAGTTGTTCTTATCAAGCCATTATCTTAAAAATATAATTGATAAATTTAATTTAAGGGATTATACTCGCTCATGTTTCATTCTACAGTATGATACAAAATCCATGATTCAAAAACATTTTAAAATTTTTACACATGAAAGGGCCCATCCAGAAAAAAATTTACACATAAAAGGGCCCATTCTGTCGACTTTTTTTTTTTAATATTATAGACCCAGATTTTTTAATAAATTTCTCTAGTGAATTACTTTTGCTAACAATTATTTTAATTGGTTAGTCATTCCAAAAATAGAGTTATGTTTAACTCCATGTAACTCGACAAAAGTGACTAAATTCCATTTGATTACGTGAAGCATAGAATCCAAATGGCGAAAGTTTTTTAAATTACAGTAAGAAAAACATTACAATTTGCTTAAAGAGTACTTGACCACTATGACATCACTGTCACGTGGGATTTGCTTTGTTTGGGCGAGCTGGTCCGAAATCAAAATTTGAGTTTTTTAGGAAATTATATTTGTTGAGTAATTTTTTTTCTGCTTCGTTTGTTGGAGAAAACAGAGACAAGAAGAGAATGAGGAATCAAAAAACGGAATTTTGAATTTGCAACGTGAGGAATCTCCTCCGTCGTTTCGATCTTCAAGTCTTTTTTTTTTTTTTTTAGCTTCTCTCTTCAGATTTCTTCACGTGAGCTCTCCCAAATCTGGTCGTTATTCGCTTTGTGGATTCTGAATCCGGTTCTGAGCATTTCCAACGAATCCAGCTGATTGATTTGTTCAATTCTTATAGGAGTTTTTATTATCTCTCGATCGATCTGGGTTTTTCTGAGGAAATTGGAAGATTTATTAGCTTCTTCGATTGATATGTTATATTATAGGTTTTGGTTTTAGATGATTTTGGTGAGTAGTAGCGATGCTAGAAGCGAATTAGGGTTAGGGTTTGGTGGATTAGGTGAAGAAATCATGCAAGATTGTGACTTTGAGGAAGAAAGCACACATTCTTATGTTTCTTGCGTTGACCCAGATGTTGCTCTCTCTTATATCGTAAGCTTCTTCTGACCTCAATATATGTTTTCCTTTCTTCTACTACTACTACTACTACTACTACTAAGATAGAATCCCTTTTTTTTTTTTAAGGATGAGAAACTTGAAAACGTCTTGGGACATTTTCAGAAAGATTTTGAAGGTGGAGTTTCAGCTGAAAATTTGGGTAAGTTTGTTGCTTTCTTATGTTTACCTTTCAGGCATCTCCTTTATGACTTCAATGTTTTATTACAGGTGCAAAGTTTGGTGGCTATGGTTCCTTTTTGTCTATGTATCAGAGATCTCCTGTTTGTTCACGTTCTAAGACTCCACCAGATGTTCAACAAAACCAATTGGTAAAGATCACTAAACAGCTCAAACTTCGATTAGAGCTTCAAATTTAGCTTTTATTCTGAATGTCAATTTTCTGTTTATAGGGGGGTCGATCTAATTGCTCAGCTTCATCACTTGTACCTGAACTATCAATATCCGGATCCTCTTCGAAACCTCCTGCCTCTGATGTTTTGGTCAAATTAAAAAAGTTCGTCAAATCAAGTAATATAGGGACACCTGATAGCAAACAAAAACCTGACACAAAAATTTCTTCTTCTGCTCCATCAAATCATAAGACTCTCAGACTTCGTATAAAAGTTGGTTCGAGTGACCTCTCTTCACTCAAAAACGTTTCTACCTATACTAAAGAAGGCCTCAATATGCTACCATCAGCATCGCGGGTGAATTGCCTTTCAGAAGTTGAACAAGACTTACTGAATGGGATTTGTGATTCACCGACTAAAATTCTTATGGTGATTTTCTTTTCTTTTTTTGTTTCTTCCTTCTCCTTCAAGATTGGACAATGATGAATATGAGTTTGACATATTCCTTTGTGTTTGTAGGCTATGGTGTCATTCCCTTTGCATAAAGATCAGCTGTTATCACCTCTCTCTGATGATCTTATTTTGTTGGGATCGAAAGAAAAGATTTTCAAAGATGCTGGATATGGTTCTGCAAACAAGTCGGACTCAAAAAGTACACCCGATGATTTGGTTGTTTCTGATTCACAAAAGCGTGCTGGTAAGTTTTCCATTGGGAAGAAGGAAAAGTTAAGGGATAGGGTAAAGTATAGGCCACCGTCAAACAAGCGTGACAGAAATCATACTGTATCCAATACTGAAAAAGAGGCTGACAAAGAGTCCTGCGAGGAGCTTGTTTCCAAGACTATGAAGCTTCCACTTTTATCCTGTCTATCACCGTCATATATCCACCCAGCAAAAGAGATTGATAAAGTATCAGATTCTAATGTGGAGGTTATATCAAGAGGAACGAACAAAGATGCAGCTTTGATGGGTTCAAAGCCGGAACTAGAAGATAATGTAGTGGCATTTTCAGATCGAAGCGTTAAGGAAACTGAAAGTATTAACGTAAGAAAAGACGTTTACCTGATAAAAGGTGAACCTCTAAACTCATTGGAAAGTAATTCCAAGAGGGAGAAAGCTCCAAGTATTGAACATGTAGATTATTCTTCTGTGGTTAAGGGTAGTCAGAGTGAGACAAGGAATGAAGATCAAATTTTAAAGTCAAAACTGCCTAAAGCACAGAAGTCACAAAAAAGTTCAAGCTCCATTGTTTCCATGAATAGTCTGAGAGGCAAGGACGCGGCTGTAAATATAATTAAGAAGAATGTACCAGATAAATTGCAGGAAGATATTGGAGAATCCGAACACATGTATAAGGGATTCTTTGGTGATTCGAAAGAATCAAAAGAAGAAAATCAAAGTAGTCCGATACTTAAAGCTGAGAAAGCAAAGCTATCAGAAGAAAATGCATTGGAGGAGAGTTTCAACAGTGTTAAAAATGATGAAGAGGCTTGTGACCATCTAAATTTGGTATGTGAACCTGATTTGAAACACCTTATTAAGCCGAGTGACTTGAATGAAGATAGGCACACCACTAAGCAGAGTGTTAGACGGGAAGTGAAAAATAAGCATTCTCTTGAAGGTATTATTTGTGAAAGATATTGATTTACCTTATAATATTTCCTTTGTGTTCAAATTATCTGATGTGCTTGATGAATACGCATGTAGGAGGAATGGAGAATATGGGAATGGAATCTGAAAGGGAACTTTCTGGGGTTTCTAAGAAACCAAAGACTGGAAAATCACGATTTTCCACTTTAGATCAACCTGGATCCAACAAATCCAACCAAATTCTGGACGTTTTAGATACTAACAAAACTATGATTACTCAAGCCTCAGCCGAAAATGTCAAGGATTTTGCTAAGGCTTCAACGCATGGCGAACGTGATGACAGAAAGAGGAAACTGAAGGAAAATGAAGAAAGTGGAGATTGTATGAGACCTAGAGAAGCTGCAGTAATAGAGTCAAGTGGAGAGAACGTTAGAAAAAGTAAGAGGCTTAAAGGTTCAAGTTGTGATGAAAAAGAGTTGCCTTTTAGTAGTGAAAGCTGTGATAAGGAAAGAAGAGTTAGTCAAGAAAATGGTAGAGATTGTACTTCCCATCTACCTTTTATAGCGTCCTCTCCGAGTTTGTGTAAGGATTTGGGCTCTGAAATTATCAAAAATAATGTCCGCGAAGCCAAAGGTTCACTAGTTGAATCTGTTGCCCCTTCGGCCTTGAGAGTGTTAGACTCGGGTGAGCTTAAATCAGGAAGAATTTCAGAGAGGGATGAATACCATGATGCTGATTCTAATGCTGGTGATACGTTAAAAAGATGCCGAGATGGTGAGGCTTATAGCACTATCGATAGACCAGGGACAACAAAGAAGGCTGCAGAAAATTCCAAGGATAGAGAAAGAGCATACGGTGAAGATTGTTCAATTGAAAACTTTAAACCAAAGAAGTCAGGGAGATGTCCTGGTGAAAATTGCATAGAGGGTGACTCTAAGCAAAAGAGTAGGGAAGAGGGGTCATCTGCACCTTCGAAAGAGAATAACTGGGGTCTGGTGAATGACGTGCAAGATCTTGGCACTGCTGTTAAAGTAAAAAGAAAAGAAAGCAGGAGCAAGAAAAGACCTGCTAGAAAGGTGTCTTTGGAGAGTAATAAAGAAGACTCAAGGGAATATCAAGATCCTAATACTAAGCTAGATAGAAGTGGTAGTCATTTTTCTTCTCGACAGAAACCTGATACAGCAAACACTTCTCGTGGGAAAAGCAACCCATTGGAAGTGACCACTGAGAAATTAAAGAATAAATCAGCTTCACCAGCTGGCACAGATCAGGTTGAAGTCTTGGGTCACGGCACTGGGATATCAAATACAAAGAAACAGAGACTGCGGAATGATAATCACTGTGTGACCCACGATGAAGGTTCGCGAAACCAAAAGCAAAATGGAAGTAGGCATAAGGATCATGTTGGCTTAAGCCCTTTGAAAAAGGAATCCACGAGTCAGACTGCCTCCAACTCAATCAAAGAGGCTACAGACTTGAAACACATGGCTGATCGTCTTAAGGTTTGGCATTTTTATGGAAAATGTTGCAGTGGTTACGTATGTTGTCTCTCCCTTGGCTTAACATTGACAGTTGCCTTTTGCAGAATGCTGTGTCCAATCACGAGAGCACAGGTGTTTACTTTCAGGCAGCTCTTAAGTTTCTTCATGGTGCCTCCCTTTTGGAGTCATCTGGCATTGATAATGCTACACATAAGACCATTGCCAGATCCAAGGATATTTACGGCAGCACAGCAAAACTTTGCGAGTAAGTTTGGCATTCAACATGATCTAAATTTGTGACTTTCTTCTACTCGATTTGTTGTGCACCTCATGGGAGTGAGATAGCTGCATTCTTCTGATAGTCAACGCAATTAAGTCCCCCAATTTACTATTTAGAGGGAGCCTTTCACTGTGATGGTACTTGTTCATGTTGCTCTCTCATTTTAGCTCAGCTGCTGCATTGTGGCCTATAGATATTTTTAGCATGTTAAGATGTTCTAGTGAACCCTGTCCTGATGTTATGAGTTTTATACTGTTTATGTAACAGGTTCTGTGCTCATGAATACGAGAAAAATAAAGATATGGGGGCTGCTGCTCTGGCTTATAAATGTATGGAAGTAGCTTATCTAAGGATAACTTATACCTCCCATGGTAACATAAGAAGATGCAGATATGAGTTGCAAGCAGCTTTGCAAGTGATTCCTTCAGGTATTATCTATTATAAGAAAGAAACTATATTCTAAATTTTTCTGTTGGTGGGCAAATTTATCACAATTTGGAAAATTCTTGGATGGCCTTTATGCTGAAGTTATCTGAAGAACATCACAGTACTTGTACTTACCGTGTCTACAAAAAATGGGCTATATGTAAACCATATGAGGAAAAGCCACTAACCACTCGGGCTGCATTTAGTGATTTAAAAACAAGTTTCGCAGCACAAAATTTCAAGTAGATGGGCGGCTTGATTGTTGCTTTGTTAGAAAAAGAAAACTTCTTTTAGTAGATTAAGACAGATACAAGATTGTATTAAAGAATAAATATGTTGTTCCCTGTGAGCATGATAATGATGAATTATCTTTCCATCGTGTTTGGATTTTAAACAGGTGAATCTCCTTCCTTTGCTTCTGATGGTGAAAATTCAAACCACACATTGGCAGCGGAAAAGTTTGCTTTGTCCAACAATGTGAGATCATCCCCTAGCGTAACCGGAAACCATGTTATCTCTTCAGGAAACAATTCCTCTCTTTCACAGCTTTTGGCATTTGTAAGTTCAGTATGTTACTTATGTGATTTGATGAGGTGGCGTAAAAAAAATTGTACTTTAGTTCATGTTTACAAAACATTGTAGCTGCTCCAGTGAGGCTGGGTTTAGAGGAATAAATAAATCCCGTCTATGGAAATATCAACAGGTTTTTAGTGAAGTAGTGAGATAATAGCTTGCTTGAGCAACATGAATAGGAACCATCTACAAACATAGCATCATTTGATTACCATCATCATAGACAATCATCATCAAAAACAGTATTCTGTGTATTTTGGTAACACAATCTTGCATCATATACCAAGTATTTCCCTCACGTGAAAGTTGATCTCAATCGTGTGGTTGAATGTGTTTTGTCTATTGGTGTTGCAGTCGCAAAACGTAAGCTCTGCTATGGATGCGTCAAGAAAAGCGCAGATTGCATTAGCAGCTGCAAAGGGAAAATCGTATGAAACCAGATACAGTAGTGATGGTATAACATGCATCAAAAGGGCTCTTGACTTGAATTTTCAGGACATGGAGAAACTGTTGCATGTGGTGAGGCTTGCAATGGAATCCATAAACCGGTGATTATGAATTATATATGATCAAAAACGCAATACTCCCCACCTGTCATATACTACGGGAGAAGAAAGGAAAGCGACCTTGAAAAATTGAAGACAAAGAAGGCCGCCTATATATATAAACTTGTTTGTTCTCTTCACAGCTCAAGTGTATAGTGTTAGGACCTTGATTTGTGAGACTTGCTCAAGATTAAAGTTACCATCTTGTGATGTGTGTTTATAATTAATTGTACATATATAGAGAGAGAGAGCTTTAGGAAGAGGTTGAACAATAGTTCTGAAAAACGAAGGTAAAAGACAACTTGTCTTTTTCAATCACCAATCCATCCAATGGTCCGACAAAAGAATGCAAGTCATTTACAAAACCGAACATCGAAAACTTATAACACCCTTTTTGACTAAGCCACATACTTGAAAGTGTTGGGATTTTCGCTATCCCTCTCCAAATAATCTCTGCTGATCAAGTCCTCAATCCGTTTCTTTATCATCTTTATATCAGGCTGCAAAGAAAACAAAAACCATTATGTTAATATTTCCTTAATTCTGTGTCCATCGAGTTTTTTTTATATATTTCCTTACCTTGAACATTTTGCTAAGATGCTCAACACATTCAGAGACTAACTGTTGATGCCCCAACACTTTTCTGCTCTTCATGATCCGAACAAGAGCTGCATCTATTGCATAGCGTCTATCTTTATCAACATCTTCAACAACTTTCTTCCTCTCATCCATTGGAGGCAGAGGCACCTGTTTAAGAAAAACACATCATTAGTCTTTTTGATCCGGGCTACATGAAACTAACACAATGCTCTCCTCATCATATAAAATTACCCTAATTCTCCTCATCTTATCGGTGAACTTGGAGTTGAATTCAAACGTATCCGTTTTAGAGATGGTTCTCGACATTGGTTCCTTTATAAGAATCTTGTACTTCCCGCATGACAGTGAATGAAGCAGCCTGACAAGATCTTCATGGCTAAGGTTTAGCTGCTCCAACATCTCAGTGTAGCTCAATCTCTCTGCGTTGTTGAAGAGCAAAAGCACCGCAGCCTGACAGAAAAAGAAGAGATATATATATATATATATATATATATATATATATATATGTATTTAAGTAATCCATGTACATATAAAAAAACTTACATAAGTGAAAACAAACCAGAAACAAATAGATACCTGGTAGGTGGAAACGACTAACTCCAATGATTTTTTATCGAATTTTCCAGAAATGTGACAAGTTCCCAGAGAATAAATCCATGAAAGTCTCCTGTGTTTGGTTATTGTTCCATAAAAGGTTTTAAAAGCTTCAACACAGTTGACCTGAAACAAAAAGAAAATTGGAGCTGAGAAAATCTTCTTCTTTTCTATTTCAAGACCTATAATTAAAGAGTTACCATTTCAATGGGTAGATTGAGGTCAGATGTTTTGTAACTTGGCCAGAAACCAGTAGTAAGAACAGTGACAGTCAAATCAATCCCCAGCTTTGTGGTCAGGCTAGCTGATAGATAATCAGCGAAGTTGGTTTGCTGCTCTTTTGCCAATGTTATATCCGTCACCTATATGAAACAAATTATATTTACAAAGGAAAGCATTAGTAACCTTAGTTACTACTAAACAAGCCTTTTTTTTTAAGGAATTTAAAACTCATGTGACTAACCATGCCCTCCATCTTAGAAGTAAACTGCCCCCCGAGTAGTTCTTTTAACTTTGTAAGTATACTTCTTTCGTGCTCGTCATTACCGCTGCGATCAAATAAGAGCCGACGGGCTTGTTTCTTCCTGAAAACAACCATATTTAGAAAAGCATAGAGCTTTGGATGTTGTGTAAAACATATACAACATCCAAACATCAGAGAAAAACAAATATTTGAGGAAGAGATATGTACCTGTAAAACTCGGCGAAAAGATCCTTGTCGCTTATATAAACAAGCAACTTAACCACCTGTAATAATAAAATTAAAATCAGCATCAAAAGGATAAGTGACATTGAACGCATTAGCAGTATGAAGAAAAGAGAAAACTACTTTCTCAAGCGTAATTTCAGTAACTTCTTCACTAAGCTTCTCACTTCCACCTTTTGTCTTGAGGATATTATCACAATAGGTTGCAAGTATTTCTGCACTAGACACTCCAGCCACTGTTTTGTTACAGAAGACTTCAAATGCCTCTTTTAATGCCTACATTACATTCAAAGAAACTATGGTCATTAAATAAAATATTGTGCAAGAAGATAGACATGCGAACACACTCAAACCTTATGGAAGAGGCTGTGTTTCTGAAAACACTCATCGACATAGACCATGTATTTATCGTGTAGCTCAATCTCTTTTCTGACAAGCACATGGTCCTGCACGCCACCAGCACTTGCATCCTGGGAACAAAAAATTCTCAACAATCACAAAAGGAGTAGACTAACATCTAATTTTTGACTCCACAGAGTTCTCAGGCTAGAATATAAACCTGATTAGTAGCTGCGTCGGCGGCTTGTTTGATAAGGGCATTTCCCTCTGCAGTAACATGCTGTATACACAATGTCATTTAGCAATTAGAAAAATGATTTGGAAATAAACAGAAAAGTGAGGTACCAGTATCCGTTAATGCAAAATGAAGGGAACAAAATAAAAACCTGCTTGAATAAGTCTGCAACAGGATCCAACCCTTGAAGGATTGGTTGATAAAGCTTGTACATCCTGGAGAGATCATCCATCTGAAAGTATATCCCAATGCTCAGTTCAAAGAGTGAATTTTAGATGAAATTTGTTTAAGAACTAAATAAACCCACAAAAGTCGCCTACCTTGTCATCTCTTAACAATGCACGGCACCCTGACTGCTCATTTTCTATAAGCTGTTTTGCAACCACTACCAACAACTCATTTTGTACTTTCTGCATCCAAAAACAAACAAACAATGAGTATTTACATATGGTTGTAACCAGCTCTGTCAGAAATAAGCACAACTCTTAAGATTAAACGCTAAAGCATTCCCTCGGTGAAAATATGATTATTCCAAACAATTATATATTTCAGCTAGCAGCGTGCAAATTATATCATAGCTAACCCCAAGTAATTTCGGCTCAGTGGTTGAATGAAGGTAGTTAGTGACTCTCTCCTTCTCCAGTTTTAGACACTCCTCAGCCTTTCGCATGTAATCAGGACAAGAATCCTCCTGGCTCCACTTTGAGGCCTTGCGAGAATAGTAAGATGCAGAATCTTGAAGCAAGAAGCTTTCAAAATCCTCTTCGTATTTTACCATCTCTCCCATTCCATTCTCACAATAGACATCTATTACGTTTTTCAATAGTGATCTATCAATCTGTTCACCCTCACGTTCTTTATGAATCTGGCAATACAAATTGTGTTAGATAGAAACCAGAATAACCAAACCAGAGCTACTCAATTAGTTTAATCACTGATACTTACAAGTTCTAGTACAGCGTCTTTGGCATTGGACTGTATCTCTTGATAAACCTGAAGTAAATAATTGCATGGACAGTTGGAAAATACTTTGCGACAGTTAAAAAATCAGGAGGTACAGGAATGCATGACAAACCAGGTCGCGAAAGGATGTCAAGCCAACACTATTCAGTGTTAGAAGATTTCTCCGAGGAACAAAGTAACGGTCAAGATAGTCGAAGAAGCGGGATAACCATCTAACCAGAACTTTATGGTTAGCCCATCTCTTAACAAGCTCTCTCAGCATATATTCACCATGCTTCTTCCTTATAGCCGGCAACACCTAATCACATATAAAAACATTTGACTGTTAGCTCAAGAATATACAGCACAATGTTCAAGAATCAAGCCCAAACGAAAACATGGTACTCACTGTTTGTTTATTGTAATCATCAATTACTCCACGATACTTATCATAAAGCTGCTGTGAGAAATCATGAGGAGGTTTCTGGACACACATATTGTAGATAGTCCTGTGAATCACATAAGAATCCACTGTGGTTAGCATCCATACGGAACTGTAGTATAAACAAGAAACATCATTATAAGAAGACATACGTGTACAGATTCATATATTGAACCGACTCAAATGCTGGCTCAGGCAATTCTTCCAGAATCCTATGTAGCTTTGTAACACCAGCCTCCATGAAGGGCCATCCTTCCTCCAACACAATTATACCCTTCGACATTATGAGATGACTCTTTTCAAGCGACCTTGAACAAGATTCTGCAATAAAGTAATAATACATGAGAAATCAAGATAACTACAACAGAATTCAGTTCTTAAGCACAAAATAAAACTAATCAGACTACCAAAAGAACAACGATAAGAAGATAAGGCGATGAATCACAAAGAGAGAAAGAACAACGAATTTGAACAAACGATTCGAGCGCAACACAACAATCTATGAAAGCAAATCAAGAATTTCGCAGAATCAACAAAGCAAAGAGAAGCCGACGTAACCCTAACTCGTTCAAAATCGAGCTGATAAACGCGAAACAGTGACAGAAACAGAAGAAAGCAAGCGAAAGACTAAAGAAGAGTACGAAATCGAGACATGTGAAGAGAAATTGTGCGATCTTAAACCCTAATTTCGTCACGTACCAGAAGATTCCGAAGAGTATCGAATCCGATTTCACAGGGATTTGGGAGAGCTCTCAGAATCTAGAAGTTGGCGACTAAAGCCTAGACCAGAAACGGAAGATATATATATAGAGTTTGGGAAGGCGGTGAAGTTTAATTATTATTTTTTTCTTTTAAAAAAATATATAGAAAGTAGATACACTTGTTTTTTTCCTCTTTTTTTTTGGTCAAAGTAAAAGAAACACTTACCAATTAACATTTTTAAGGAAGTAGAAATCTGGAAACTATAATTATTATTATTAGACAGAAAATTTAATATTATGTACCTTAACAAATGTGTTTCTTCTATTTCTGTGGTGTATTGATTTGGAATTATATGTGTTGAGTTTTTTTCTCTTGTGATAATGATAAAAAGGTATTTAGTCTGTTCGTTTCGTCGCCGCAGGCGGTAGCGGCAGCGACAGCGGCAAACACTACCGTAGGTTGTTGTTCGTTTCGTCGCCGCCAAGGCGCCAATGCTGCGGTAACCGCTGCCGCTGCCGCAGGGTTTGTGTTCGTTTAGACGCCGCAATCTCTGCCGCCGCCGCTGCCGCAATCTCTGCCGCCGCCGCTGCCGCAATCTCTGCCGCCGCCGCTGCCGCAGCCGCATCTGCTTTGTTCGTTTCGTCGCTGTTGCGTTAATTTTTACTTAATTCTTAGTTTATTTTTATAAATTTATATAATTATATTTTGAATCAAGAAAAATATAATTTAAATATATTTACATCCATAAAAAATATTTGTTTAGCTAGTAATAATTTTTAATTTTTTTTTTTTTGGGTAATGAATTAGTTTTTAGTAAAATATATAAATATATCAATATGATTTTTTTTGGTGATAAATCATGAACTAAATTAAAACAAAAATAGTAAACCAAAACATTTAACTATTGAAAAAGGGGCATTTTTAACAATTTCTCTTTAAGGGAGACTCACAAAAATGCCCCTTTTTCAATACATTTTTTCAAAAATGCCCCCTTTGGTTGTCTATTTTTAAAAATACCCCTTTTTATGTACAAAATGACTAAATTACCCTTCTTTTAATAAAAGATATCACAAATATATAAGGTAATATAACAAAATTAGGTCCACAAAATACAAAATATTTTTTGGCGGGAAAAGTGATCCCTCAATTTTTCCCGCCAAAACACTTGTAAAAACTTGTAAAACCTTTAAAATACCTTGTAAAATTTTCCCGTAAAATTTTTTCCCGCCAAAAATTTTTTTTTGCGGGAAAAGTGATTCCGTAATTTTTTTGGCGTTAAATTTTTGGCGGGAAAAATTTACAAGGTATTTTAAAGGTTTTTTACAGGGTATTTATAAGGTTTTACAATGTATTTTAAAAGGTTTTACAACGTATTTATAAGGTATTTATAAGATATTATAAGATTTTACAAGCTATTTTATAAGGTTTTACAAGTTATAAGATTTTACAAGTTTTTTATAAGGTTTTACAAGTTTTTTACAAGTTATAAATTCCTTATAAAACTTTATAAGTACCTTGTAAAACCTTTTAAAATACATTGTAAAACCTTACAAAACACTTGTAAATACTTCGTAAAACCTTTAAAATACCTTGTAAATTTTTCCCGCCAAAAATTTTCCCGCCAAAAAAATTGCGGAATCACTTTTCCCGCAAAAAAAAAATTTTGGCGGGAAAATTTTTTGGCGGGAAAAATTTTTACGGGAAAATTTTACAGGGTATTTTAAAGGTTTTTTACAAGTGTTTTGGCGGGAAAATTGCGGGATCACTTTTTCCGCCAAAAAATATTTTGTATTTTGTGGACCTAATTTTGTTTCAAATAAGGGTAAAATGGTCATTAAAAATTAAAAGAAGGCAAACTTAAAAATGGACTCTCAAAGGGGGCATTTTTGAAAAGGGGTATTGAAAAAGGGGCATTTTTAACAATTTCTCTTTAACTAAACGTAATACACCAAGTCATAAACGAAAAAAGATTGACAAAGTTATTAACTAAAAATAATAAACCAAGTCATAAACAAAAAAACTAAAAATATCTAATAAGGTAAACGACCTCTATTACATTCATTCGTGATGTTGTCACGCCAAGCTTCCATCGCTCTATCACCGGTCGGCTCATATGCAATATGTTCTTCTTCTTCTCCTTCTTCTCCTTCTTCTCCTTCTTCATAAAAAACCAAAGCATATTGCAGGACCTAACTCCACTCATTTCCTTGCTTTGAATATTGTTTTCTTGTAGTACTTAAGTTCCTTTATGGTTTCTCTTATATAATCCATGGCTCTGTGGTTGTTTTTCTTTGCAGGAGCTCTCCTTTTCTCTGTATTCACCCCCACAAACATATCCAAATTAGCTTATTATGTATTTTTCTCATTAATGACATGCACTTTTAGAGTATTTATCGTTACCTATGGGGAACCATCGGGAGCATAGAGCCTTGACGCTACTGACGTCGACAAGTATATGAGGGAAAAGGGCAGCTAATTCTGGCATGTACTTCTGTAAAAATACACAGATTGGTTATGATCAAGATGCATCTGTTTAGCTTTATATACAGAGAGTGAAAATACCTTTACCTTTTGTTATACACACAATATAACACCAAATTTACAAAAGATCAAATGTTCACATGTATCTTTACCTTTTGCTCAGCTTCCCTTTCAGTAATTACATATGCAAATAATAGACAAGTCTAATAGATTAATGAGTGGACAGTAATTACATATTATAATACACAAGTCCAATAGATTAATAAGTGGACAGTAATTACATACCATAGAGAAACTTAGCTACTTACATACCATAGAGAAACTTAGCTACTTACATACCATAGAGAAACTTAGCTACTTACATACAAGAAAAAAAACAGGTTCGTTTTCTTATAAAACCTGAAGATCCAGTAGTCGTGTAGACTAAAATAGTCAAGAGCCTTCTGAAAAACAGGTTCGTTTTCTTATAGCTCATACATGAAACCAATGTAATCGTGCAAACAAAATGACGATGCATTCAAGAGAAGCCAACTATTAATACAATCCAAAGACAGAGATAAAATAGATAGTGATGAAATAAAGAAGCAAAAGCTCTTGCAGCTTCTAATTAAGTAAGTAGTCGGCTAAACACAAGGTCCATCTTAAAGCTCTTGCTTGCAAATACAAATAAAGAAGCAAAAGACCTCAATTCAAAATGTTAGCTTCTTCTAATCATCATCCTTTGTTTTGTTCTACTTAGCTTCTAAACCATGACAGAATCATTAAGCATTCAAAAAAGTGTACTACATTCAAAACTAACCCAGAATCAAATCATTCATAAACGAGATAAAGATTCCAAATTTAACAAGACACAGCTAAATCGGGTTAACAAGAGTAACAATTCACAGAAACCCATTACTTTGAAGCTCTTCAGGATCATCAAAATCGCAGCATTTACTCGATTTGACTTGATTCACATAAGTTTTCACGTTTTGTGATACTGAACTTAGAGATGAACAAAGACGAAGAAGTAGAGAAAGGGCAAACCTGATTGACACAAGTGGGTGATAATCTTCTGGGAACAAACTCGAAATCTTCGGGGAACAAGATCGAATTAGAAGCTCGAAATCGTCTGGGAACAAGCTCTAAATCGTCGGGGAACAAAATCAAAGAGAAGAAGAGAAATCGTGTAAGCCATTGAGGGTTAGGTTTGTTTGTGATTTCTCAAAAATAATAAGGGTATTTTTGTCATTAATCCCATATAACGCAGCTTTTAAATCATAGACGCTCAATTTAACTGGCGTTTAAAATTTTTTGCCGCAACCTGCTGCGTTTGACGCTGCGTTATACCGCAAGTATCTGCGGCAACCAAACGAACAATGATGCTTGCGTCTGCCGCAACCGCAGGTACCTGCGGCGACGAAACGAACAGCCTAATAGATTTTTTTATTATTATTAATATAACATTATGAAATTATGGAATTTAAGGAAAAGTATATCATAATAAATTATATTTCACTATTTTGGGAATTAGGAAGATTAATACTTTTAATTTTTTGAATAAAATAAAACTTTAAATTATAACAAAAGCATCTAGAATTCTAGATACTTCTATTTTTTTTAGTAAATGTGATGAAGCAATGAGCTAAACCTCCTTAATGTGCACTACCTTTCCAAGAAATTGAACCGTAATTGACGGGAAAAAAAAACAATTCTATAGAGCTAGTGTAAAATCACTAGACTTTTGAACATCATCAACTATACAAGTTTTAAGACTACCGTGATGATTTCACCATTTTATTTTGCTTTTAATTATTCTACCATTATGTGACCTATTACTCCATTAGAACTCTACAAACAAATTCAACTCAGATAAAAATCAAATGGCGTTTGAGATATATAGTGAAACATGAAAATTACAATTCCCAATCTCAGCTCCACAAATATACAAAAGCCATAAAATTACAACAGAACCAACAACATTTTCAATTCAGTTTTTGTTGGTTAACCGGATCTTTTGTACCGAAACCAAGATCATGGTACCTTTTTACGCCACAATAGTTTTCCACAAAAAAAATGGTGCATGGCCATGGACCAATGCCCTCCCATCATTGGTACCATAATTTACAAAATTTAGTTCTCGACATCTGAGAGACTATGAATCAACCTCGAATCCTATCAAACATGGGATGGTCCAGTACTTCTCTAGCAGAAGGCCGACGCATAGGATCACGATCCATCATTGTCTGTTTCAAGAAACATGTTAGCATTTCTGTCTTAAATGCTATGTTCCAATGCTCGGACCACCATGAAACACACACCAGTAAGAATGCAAATAACGTACCTTAAGCAGTTGTTGTAACTGCAACGAATGGCCAGGAAGGAGAGGAAGTTTGCCTTCTTTGATATTGAGGGACTGGTTTCTTGATTCTGTAAGAGGAGATCCCTTAATCAGCTCGTAAACCGTTACACCTAAAGAAAAGATATCGACTTTATCAAGGTGGTCGTAGTCTTCATTGAGGATTTCTTGAGGCATGTAACGTGCATCTCCTTCTTCTACTGGTAAACTTCTGTCCAATCGTGTGGCACAACCAAAGTCACCGAGCTTGCAAACACCGTTCTTGATGTAAATATTGTCGGGTTTTACATCTAAATGAGCTATTCCTTTCTCATGCACAAACTGCAATGCCTTAGCTATCTGTAAGAGACACACAGTACAATGGTATGTATATAAGAATTCAAAGAATCACGAAACTCTCTATACTCGATTTTATATGAAAGTTAAGTGTTTACCTGATGCATAATCACCAAGATCTCTCTTTCTGAGACCTTAAGAGAAGATTTCTTGGGCAAAGCTGACAAGCTGTGATCGCAGAGTTCCAGTTGAATGTATAATTGCTCATTTTCAAACCACGAGGAGTAGTATCCTACTACATTTTCATGAAACCCTACGAACAAAATAAAATAAAAACGGTTTAAGGCTACACTGAGCTTAGCTTGCAAACAGGGAAGAACAGAATAGATTCAGGACAAGAAGGCAAAGCAAGGGACTGTACTGACCAAGAGCAGCAAGAGCTTGCACTTCCATCATAGCTTTACGTCTGCAAAAACTCAGCTGTGATTAGTTGAACAAAAACGATCCAAACAAGATGACACTATTTTTCAGCAGATATGTGTTTTTCTCTTACTAAGAAAACTAGAGAAAATTATACCTCTCTGACTCTAGATACAACTTCCTTGTGCTGTGTTTCACAGCATATAGGCAACCATCAATTCTCTTCAACACCTTAAATACACGACTGAAATGTCCAGCACCAATTTGCTGGAGAAACCAAACCAAATTACGTAAGAAGAAGCAACATAATTCCCTCATGATCATAATTCCAAGCCAAAATACCCCTTTCGCTTACCTGAATTTCATGAAAGTCCGTGAGATATCTTGACAAGCCATCCCCACTTGTACTTGCAGGGAGAAAACCTGCATACCAGTATATTTAGTACATTTTTACTGAAGAAGCCAAGCCTTATTGATTTTTAAAGCCTTTCAGGAAATTCTTGAGTAAGAATATTAGGGACAACAAACTTACTTGCGCATTTTGATCTCTGATATCCGAAAGGGTCAGTAGCAGTCTCAGACTGATTCATAACATACGGATTCTTGAGGCAAGGGGGTGGCATAGCCCGACACCGCAGAGCAACTGCAGCCTGTGAAACATATCCAGTCCTCTCTGTTTGATTAGCTTGGAGTTTATCCCCCATGACCTCATCAGTGTCAATATCATCATTCTCTTGTTCATCTACTCTATGTTTTGAAGACCAGGTAGAATTTGAATGATTTGATGTGAAACTCTCTGCATTAAACACACAAAATTTTATCTGAGTAATCAAAAACTTAAACAAACAACACACTGTCACCAAAAACATCAAATCACAAGATACTCAAAGCAATAAAAATTTCAATATTGGACATTTGTTAAAACAGGAGATCAAACATAATTATAATAACAATTGTACCAAAAAACAGTCAAGCAAGTTTCTTACAGAAACCTATATTTTCTTCTCATCTGAAAATCTTATTTTTACTCATACTAATCACAAAATTCCAATCCAGGCAATATGTCAATGACAAGAAAAAGTTAGCTTCAAACTCTGTGAAAAGATAATGACTACTCATGCTAGAAAAAGAAAGCTTACCCTGGCGACATCTTTTGCTTTTAACTGTATTTAATTTGACAGGAGACCTAGGACAAGGAGAATGATCCTACAAAAAAAAAAAAATAGAAGAACTTTAAATTTGAGACATTGGTGAAATAAAGATCTGACATAAAAAATAAAATTAACAATTTACCTTGCTGATATCTAAGCCGTTCATCAAGTTCTGATTGTCCGGGGTTATATAGTCAGGTGTGCTGAAAAATAAATCAGAAGTTAGTAGCTGAGATTTCACGAATCACAGGCCATTCATCAATATCTGTCAAGCATCTTTTCGCTAAACATAATTACATAAATCTCAATAAGTTAAGCTTTCTCAGAGATTTCAGAAAGGCTAGATTTTTAAAAAGTGAATATAAGGGAAATCTTCTCAAATCTACAGTCCAATCATGAAATCGTAATACTAACTAATCCCAAGCATCTTGATTTTTAAAAAGTGAATATATGGGAAACCATCTCAAATCTAAAGTCAGATCTTGAAATCGTAATACTAACTAATCCCAAAATTCTACTACACAGAAGATAACGATAGATCTCGAATTAGATAAATGCCAGAGTTAACGAAGATTTACCAGAAGAAGTCTTGGCTAAGAATAAAGTCCTTATCTCCGCAATTGGCATCTGAATCAGCGGATCCCAACTGATTCCGGAGCTCCGACGAGTCCGAATCGATAAGACCCTGAAACGCCGATGAAGCAACATTCGACGATGGACGATTATCAAAAGAAAGCTTCGACAATTGACCGAATTGAAGCAGAGAGTGTCGCTCCAATGTCCCTTCCATCTTTCGAATCTTCTTCGTTCTTCTGGTTTTGATCGTTCCTAGGGTTTTCCTCTTCGCCAACAGTGTTCTTCCTTTCTTCTCGAACATGACGATGAATATTAGTATTTGATAGAAGAAGTAAAAACAAAAAATAATTGAAATAAATTCGAAATTTGCGCGCTCTAGTCTCGTAGCTAAAATTTGGGAATAGTCATCTGCGTGAATGACTACGGTGCACTTCCTATATTATCAATTCTGGACCGTTCGATCTTCAGGATAGTAATATTTTGTCACAGATAAAGTAGAGGTGCAGCGGATCTTCTGTGGAGCGTGTCATGTAAGCTTTGGTGGTCTTTAATAAAACTACGCCCTGAGCTGGTGGGGCTGGGAACATATTGGGCCCGTTAAAATTATAAGTATTGCCATTACAACTAATGGGCCCGTGAGCTATATTCGACAGAATCGCACCGCTAACACCACTATTTTCCCCCGCAAAACCCATTTGCTGTTTCAATTCCCACTTCTTTATAGCTGTTTTCTTTTGGGTATCAATATTGATCTTATGACAAGTTTTTTTGTGGTGTGTACTAATTAACGTATGATTGTTTAGGTCTCAATATCGATCTTATATTCTTATGACAGTTTGTTTTTGCATAAGAAGCTAATGTAATTAATTAATCTTTTTTTAAAAAAAAATATGTAAAAAGAAAGTATTAGGTGCCTTGTCGTAAACTCGTAACCAAATTATTGAACATCTCCCACCTTTAACATTGTCTTAAACCTCAATAGCTTCATCACTTGCATAAGCTTTTTCAACATTTGATATATCATCTCTGGAAGCAGTGATAAATCGGTAAGGGATCTTAATTAAAGTCTCCATCTCTAGTTCTTGACCAATGAGTGATGCTTTACTCTTCTTCAGGTTCGATTGTGGGATGTTTATGAAGGGTCGCTTCTTGACATGTGTGATTTTAGTACAATGGTATATATCCTCATACAGTAATTTATCCTTAAAATCTGGTTATGTATTTCTTGATATTTGTCACAGTAAATGAATTATGTTTGTGCGTATTGAAGGCGGAGTCGACCAAAGTCACTGACATATGTAATATATCCAAATCTTCTCTTGCTGTGGCAATGCAAAGATAAGTCCAATATTTTAGCTCGCATTTGTTTTCTTCATAAATGTTTGATTACTTATATTAATTAAAAAATGCAGCTTCCAAGGAATATACTTGCTAATTTGTGATTTGGCAAGGCTTTTTATCAAAACGGTTATCAATTTCCCCGAATAAAATTATGTGCTTACAAGTATTGCTTTATGCAAACCAGTGCTATTGATGGTATCTGGAGTTTCATATCCACCAAGCTCTAGACTCCTTGGTTAGTATAGGGTGAGAGTCTTGTCACACAATGAAGAAAAAATCGTTGATGAGGACAATATTCCGATAGGGACAAGACTTTTGAAACATTTTCATGACCATTCACACACAAAGGTTACTTGACTTCTGCTTTCTTTCTCATTTTTCCATGAGCAAAGATAAAATCATTTGCAAGTTTTTTTTTCACATATTGACATTTGTGTGAGTTACATTACAACCTTGAGAAATATGAAGACAAAATAATCACATCATTGGTTTTCTTCACTTCCAACTCCTTCCTTTTGAAAATTAAAAAGCTAATATCACAAAAGAGTTTAGTGACACATTGACATGGGATAAGAGTCTAAAGACTAGAATCAAAACTGATTTCCATTTCCGTCTCACTTTTTTGTATCATATTTTTTCTTCCAAACTTTTACCCGTAATTTGTACTAGAATGTGAAATCAAGGAATTGCCGGATCAATGTCTAATTAATTCTAAAATATGGGATAAATTATAAAGCATGCATGGGATTAAATTGGGCCTGTAAAAGCCCAATTACCAATCCAATAAGTGAGCTCATATCCAAAGCATACCAACGGCAACGTCGGTACAAAGGCGAACACCGGCGAGATCGATTTGAACGGTGACGGCTAATGTGGCGGCGAAGTAACTTACCGGTGACTGTCCTACATCCCTGAGAATTATTTGCGATTGCGATTTCTTCTTCCAGGACGGACATTTATTTGCTTTTTTTCTTGTTGGATTATCAGGTGAATCCAGATTCCGATCAGAGCATATCTGGTGGGTGATCTGAAATTTCACTTTTGTATCTTAATGTCTTTCAAAATTTCAAACGAGTGACTCTCAAGCTGTTGTTTGGTCTTGTAGAGGAAGAGGAGGAGGAGCAAAATGATCTGTGGCCTAGCGAGAATGCAAAGGAAGAAGAGGTAATGTTTAATCTCTAACTTTCGATTCGTTAACCTCTTGCGTTAAAGCTCTCTGGGAACTCCTGAGAATTTGAAGATGGAATGATATATCTTCATCATAATCTGGGTTTCTCCAAAATGAGTTTCTTAGGTTGTATCCTATATGAATATGATTTGAGAAAGAACATGGCAACTTTTAATTTTGCCCAATTGATTAGTTTTGAGGAGCTATAGGGAAATTTATTGTGGTTTGACAGTAGTTGGCTTCAATATTTTAGGGAGGATTACTACTTCAAACAAAGCTCGAAAAACTCATAGGTATATATATCCAGTTTGTGGTCAAGCCTTTTCTATGACTATCTTAAGGGAAGTGTTTTCACAAAGAGCTTCTGTGTTGTTTTCAGGTTGTGGTGAACTAAATTATGCTAGGGATCCCGGTGATGTAACTCTGGAAGCAACTGTGAGTCTTTTTCGTTTTAAAATTCTTTTGTTCTGAGGAATATTGGAATCACATGGTGATGAGAGAATTTCCTTTTTAGCTACGGAAGATATCATCGGATTTCGTCCAAGTTCCTGATTCCCCTGAGGAGACTTGTTTTACTTCTTCAAGAAGAACAGGATTTGCATGCATATCTGCTCAGGAAAGTGGGTCAGATGATGAGGTTACCTTCTAATCTTCGAGTCCATTTCACCCATGCAGCTTGATAAGTGCTGTATATTTTTGTCGAATTGGTCACAGTATTCTCCCATTGAGTCGCTGTACTTATGTTTTTAATGATGATTATTGTTGCCTTCAGATTCCACATGATGAACAAGTGGCAACTTGGTCTGCTATAAGTAAAGAAACCAAGTCACTAACCCATTTGAATGGTATTGCTTCAGTCGCATCATCCCATCTATGTGGCTTCAGAGCCAAGAGAAGTAGTAAAGGTACTGTTTCATCCAAAACTCTTCTTAATATTTTTTACCGTAGAAGTTAAAGAACGAGCACCACGTATGAAAACTCAAAGAAACAGATCATGTGTGCATGAACTTCTGAAATCTCTGAGTTGGGTTTCTAATGTATATGCAGTTGTCAAAGATCATGTGAGGCCAAAATTTTCATTTAACTCACATACTCATGGAGAAGCGTCATCCAAGATAAGTGACATGGCTGAAATCTTTGAGCCTGATGCGGAGGATCAGGCCATAGAAGAGGATCCGATTGTTGAATGCCCCAACAGTTTTGATGAAAGATCAGGAAACAGGCAGGGTGTTTCTGTTGCTGAGTCGAGAGAGGTTCTGCACGGGTGCACTGAAGATGCGATACCCAAGCTTCTAGAAATTCCTCCAGATAAGATTAGACTGATAAAAAGAAGCTCTAAACTGGTATTATTGATTATACAGTGGATTAGCAATTGATTTGCTACTTTGCTCTCAGATCTCTGTTTCATTCGTTTGGCCTCCTTTCTGCTCCAGTACAGCAGACATGAAGCAAAAAGTCGAAAATTTGCTCATAAGGGAAATTCATCTAACTTCCAAGATAGTGATACTGATGATGAACTTCCTGGACCTATGGATAGTGGATCATCAAGCGATGATGAGGTTTGATTCTCTTCCTTTCTTGTGATTTGGGTAAACTCCTTCTCCTCAGTCTACGATCAAAGCCAAATGATATTGTTCTGTGACATAGCCTAGTTATCGAAGCTCAGTGCCAAACATTTCTAACCAGAAGAAACAATTTGTTGGAGACCGGTTTGATGAAGCGATAAAAGCTTCCTCTTTGAGCAAGGAAGGTCTCTTGTTCGGTTCACCTAGATTATCTGGGTAATCAAACTTTCAACACGTTTTAGGCACCACACTCTTAAAACCACACATATCAGTTAACATGAAAACCTGTTTTTTGTTGCATCAATTTGCAGTGGCTTTAGCCTGTATGGCAAGCTACAACAGATCATAAAACAAGAAAAAGAGACAGAAATGGAAATCACGAGGAAATTGCAAGGCGGAATCGAACAAGCAGGTAACCCTGCTTTTTAACTCCCATATAAACAAAATCTAGTTCATACCTCTGTTTACTCGTTTCCTGTTTCCCAACTCAGATACATCGAGCTATCTTGACGTAGAAATCATATCAAGACACTTGGAGGGAAAGCTGGTTGTCTGCAAATGCTCCATCATTGACCTTTC
Organism: Arabidopsis lyrata subsp. lyrata; assembly: GCF_000004255.2. Taxonomy (NCBI): domain Eukaryota; kingdom Viridiplantae; phylum Streptophyta; class Magnoliopsida; order Brassicales; family Brassicaceae; genus Arabidopsis; species Arabidopsis lyrata. The sequence continues at coordinate 812,723 of NW_003302555.1, read as the reverse complement.
TGGGGTTCTCTCTCCATCTCTTTGACGCATCTAATAAAACTGCTCCTTTAGTTATATCCTTTGAAGATCTATCATCTATCAAATAGATTATAAGCATTGATTTAGTCACTCACATTTGATTTTGTAGGACTCCCTATTACTCAAGAACACACAAGCTCTTGCAGCCAAAGAAACAGAAACAACAATTGTTTTTAGTCCTAAAGTTTGTGCGGATGTTGATATCGAAATAGGAAACTTTATCCGAGTATATGCACCATGGTCAGTTTTGATTCCACCCTTTAGGCTCTTATCCCGTGTCAATGTGTCACTGAACTCTTTTGTGATATTAGCTTTTTAATTTTCAACAGGAAGGAGTTGGAAGTGAAGAAAACCAATGATGTGATTGTTTTGTCTTCATACTTCTCAAGTTTGTAATGTAACTCACACAATGTCAAAATGTGAAAAAAAAAAAAAAACTTGCAACTGATTTTATCTCTGCTTATAAAAACGATAATTAAAGCTCTATGATTGATAACAACGAGAAATTGCAGAGTATTGGACTTTTTATGATCAAAATAGTAGAACAGAATTATGATTTTCCATATTTATGTGATTTGTAAGAAACTGCAGATTACCAGAAACTGCTGTGAGATGTTGTAATCAGAGTTTAAATGTTTTTGGATTTATCGTGTTTTCTTCTTTGGTTTCACTAATCACTACTACTGATTAAAGGCGTAAATCAGTTCTTACCAATTGTTCAAGTCGTTTTAGTACTGTATACATGAACTCTTTGTTGGTTTGATTCCAGTCTTGTGCTTAGGTAAACCTCAAAATAAAGCATATGTAGCCTCACGAAAGCTAAAAAAAGTTTAGTATTCGTCCTTTTTCTTAATTAGCACTTAATTAATGAAACAAAAAGGATAAATAATGAAATAAAACGGTAGATCCGTAGTTTATAATTTGTATCATTGGAACAATTCATCTCTCAATACACAAGAAAGGTGGACACTTTACGTGGATGTGAAGAAAAACACAAAATGTTCCTCAGCTTTTGTATTGCAAAAGAGAAAGCATATAACTTAGTATATATAATCAGGTTTATGGAGGAGCTATATATATACATGAAAAAAACTAAACAATTCTATCTATATAGTATATATGGACTGCTTACAGATGGTGTTCAAGTTATTGCCAAACTGGAAACGTGAGGCAGAAGTTAAAAAGCTCGGTAAGCAAAATTGGGATAGAATTTGATTTCAGTGAATTCGTTTCTATGATTCTTCTTCTTACACTAATGTAAAAAAAATATATATATGGAATATTAAAGTTGCAGGTTACAAGGTTCATGGCGATCCTTTCTCCACCAACACAAGGCGTGTCCTCGCTGTTCTCCATGAGAAAGGACTCTCTTACGAGCCCATTACCGTCAAACTGCAAACCGATGAACACAAAAGGGAACCTTTCCTCTCTCTCAATGTAAGTAATGATATCGCAAAATCGAATGATTAGTGCCGAATGAGATTTCATTACACACCTGTAGATTATAGATTGACTTTGTGCCGAATCATCTACATATACATAATTTTGTTATATATGGTTAGGTTTTGATACTCACCTAGGGATTGGTTACTTGTAACCCAAGGATTTAGAGTTTTAACAGTGTGTTATTGATGCAGCCATTTGGTCAAGTCCCTGTTTTTGAAGATGGAAATGTTAAGCTGTATGGTGAGTTTAATCTTACACACTAATAACAACAACCTGATAAACATTTGTTATACTTATATCTAATCAATTTTTTTCCTTCTAGAATCCCGAGCCATCACACAATACATTGCATATGTTCATAGCTCAAGAGGCACACAGCTTCTGAATCTTAGAAGTCACGAGACAATGGCAACTCTAACAATGTGGATGGAAATCGAAGCTCATCAGTTCGATCCACCCGCATCAAAACTCACTTGGGAACAAGTCATTAAGCCTATCTACGGTCTAGAGACTGACCAAACAATCGTCAAAGAGAACGAGGCTATTCTAGAGAAAGTTCTAAATGTCTACGAGAAACGACTCGAAGAATCTAGATTCTTGGCTTGTAATAGCTTTACTTTGGTTGATCTTCATCACCTGCCAAACATACAATACCTTTTGGGAACTCCAACAAAGATACTGTTCGAAAAACGAACCAAAGTGCGTAAGTGGGTGGATGAGATTACGAGTAGAGAGGCTTGGAAGATGGCCTGTGATCAAGAGAAATCTTGGTCTAATAAGCAAAGGAACTAAATGAAAGCAGAAGTAAACTTTATGTGTGAATGAATGTGTTTGTGTGTTGAGTTTGGGTCTTTGTTCGTAAGCTTGTGTGTTGTTTGTTGCTTGGTGAATCTTATAAGATGCTTTGTGTTTGATTAATATATGTTTGATATAAATAAATATTATTTAAACTAATTAAAGAGAATAGCACCTAGCAGGCTAGCACTAATTAAAGGTATATACTATGTTGCATGGAAACTCTCTTTGAGGTCCGTTTCCCGTTTCCGAAACGTTTCGGAAACACGAAAAATGTCACAGAAACACGTTTCCTAAAAATCTATGTTTGGAAACACGATGGAAACTCACGTTTCCAAAATGGAAACACGACAAATTCTTTTTATTGACTTTGGAAACTTAATAAATAAAAGTTAAAAATATTAAGATTTATAATACATATAACTAATTTTGGAAGACTATTAGTTTTAAGATCTTTCTATCGACAAACTAGATTTGGAGGCATCTTTATATGATCTATGATGAAACTAATAAAAATGAGAATGAAAATGTTGGTCTAAATTAAATATTTGAACTTGAATCTTTTAATTTTTATCTTTTAGAATTTTAGTTAACCTATTTAATATTGATGTTTTGGACTTGTATTGTTTAATTTAACCATTTTTTATAGTTTTATGTTAATGTTACATATATATATATATACATATATTTTATTTATATGTATGTGTATACGTTTCCAAAACGTTTACAATCCCTAATTTTAGAAAAAAATCGTTTCCCGTTTCCGAAACGTTTCGCTTCCACGTTTCCGTTTCCGTTTCCATGCAACATAGGGTATATATGTACCTCACCTACATAGGCGGTTAAATCTGTACCTCGCTATTAAATTGTAAGCTAAATCCTTATAAGAAAAAAAAAAACTCTAAAGGAAAGAAATCTACAATGTCATGTCAAAAAATCCAACTAATTAGTAATAAACAAATTTGAAAAGGAAACGAAGTAAATTATTATGGTTATAATTAATTATAAATACATCTTTTGGATGCTCTATGATTAAGCAATCAATATACACCAAATATAAAAACAACTGAGTGTTGAGTGTATAGAGAGAGTCGAAAAAATGGGTTCCTCCATATTATTGGGTTCGTTTGCTCTCGTGGTTATGATGGCGATTTCTTACGAACCATTCCAATGTAATTATTTTGATGTTTTTTTTTCTTTTCCGTATTATACTATGAAATTTGGTTTCGAATTATATTCATAATTGAGTCGTAGGGATGGGAGTAAACGCGAGCGAAGTACGGATAACTTGCTACCATCATTGTAACCAGACGTTCGAGAGTCAAGAATTAGCTCACAAAGATGGTAATCATACTAATGGTGATTTCTACCAGAATGAACAGTGAATTTCTTTCATCTCCTACTTCATCGTAATACATGTAAAAGTGCAGAGTACAAGATTTATGGGTACCCTTACTCCACCAACACAAGGCGTGTCCTCGCCGTTCTCCATGAGAAAGGTCTCTCTTACGATCCCATCACCGTCGACTTGAAAGCCGGTGACCAGAAGAAGCCACGTTTTCTCTCTATCAATGTACTTTCCACCTCTAGCTAGTTAAATCTGCTTCACGAAATGTTTAGTGATATCTTAGTTTTAATTTAACAATGCGTTTATTGTATTATTGATGCAGCCATTTGGTCAAGTCCCAGTGTTCCTAGATGGGGATCTTAAGTTGACTGGTGAGTTTAAAACTACATTTAAAACTAATTGATCTAGTGAATTTTGATATAATTTGTTTTCCTCAGAATCTCGAGCTATATCTGAATACATTGTGACTGTCCATAAATCAAGAGGCACACAACTTCTGAATTACGAAAGCTACAAAAAAATGGGAACACAAAGAATGTGGATGGCTATTGAATCTTTTGAGTTTGATCCACTCACATCAATATTGACCCTGGAGCAATCCATCAAGCCTATGTACGGTCTAAAGACGGACTACAAGGTTGTGAATGAAACAGAGGCAAAGTTAGAGAAGGTTCTAGATATATACGAAGAACGACTCAAAAAGTCTAGCTTCTTGGCTAGTAACAGTTTCACAATGGCTGATCTTTATCACCTTCCGAATATTCAATACCTTATGGACACACATACAAAGAGATTGTTTGAAAACCGGCCAAGCGTGCGCCGGTGGGTGGCTGAGATCATAGCTAGACCGGCTTGGAAGAGGGCATGTGATGTTAAGGCTTGGTACCATAAGAAGAAGAATTAATGAGAGCAAAAAATTTGTTTTCTTGAGTTTGATGTTATGAATAAAAAGGCAAAACTTTTGCAAATTTCAGTGAATTAGTCATCTCCCTTTTGGTCCATAATAGAAATCGATCGTTGTGGAATCACTCTTTCATGTCATAATGATTGCAAATTCCGAAGTTTAATTTATACTTCAAAATATAAGATTTTCCGTACGTTTCACAAGCTTAAATGTTCTGTAAAGTCAAAGTGGTTTATAATTTAATGAGCATTTTTGTGAATGTGAAAAACGTAAAAAAGTATTTTGTATAAGATTTTTAAAACTTTTTTTGTGAAATATATTACAGTACATAAATTAGTAATGTATTCCTACATAATTATGGTTAGTATCATAGTATGTAATTCATGGATCGTTGCTTCAACATGATTGATCATTATTGACCCCAACTTTGTAATTATACCATATTGTTCAAAATGTGAAATATTTCGTTAGCATCCAACGATCTAACTTGAGTATCTAACGATCCAAGTGAACCCAACAACGTCGGTCAGACTTTTTGACTAGTAGATAAAAGACTATTCTTGTGGTCGTTGTCACGCGGCGGTTGATATTTTCTCTGATTATAATGTTTTTATAATTTATATGACGTTATATTTAAGTCTTGAACCAATAGAAACGACGAATCATACATTAATCAGCTTGACTTTGAAATAATCTTCTAAACACTTTATCAAAAAAAAATTCTTCTAACAAAAGAGTATTCAAGGTTTTATCCAAAAAATAAAAATAAAAAGAGTATTCAAGATTGGTGGCGCCTTTTGCTTTTTGTTTATTCACTAAGTTACTCTGTTTAGTTGTATAAATACACTTCCCCATTGTGTATTTCTTTTCATCAACCACAAAGATCTCTCTACTTCAACAAATCTTCACATTACTTTTAAGAACAAAAAAAAAACAGCGTTAACTAATGGCAGGAATCAAAGTTTTTGGCCATCCAGCTTCCACAGCCACGAGAAGAGTTCTCATCGCTCTACACGAGAAGAATGTCGACTTTGAATTCGTTCATGTCGAGCTCAAAGATGGTGAACACAAGAAAGAGCCTTACATCCTTCGTAACGTGAGTACATATAAAATTTGTCAAGACAAAAGATTGTTTTTCATCTAATTACTGAATCTTGGTCTAAATAATCTCGAATATTGTTTTGCAGCCCTTTGGTAAAGTTCCAGCCTTTGAAGATGGAGACTTCAAGATTTTCGGTAAGTATATATATATATATATATATATATATATATATATATATATATGTGTTAATATAGTAAACATGTCAAGTTACAGAAATTTGTATTTTTGATAATTGCAATAAAAGAAAGCAGAAACACTCAAATGTTTCTTTTGTTTGGCAGAGTCAAGAGCAATCACTCAATACATAGCTCATGAATTCTCAGACAAAGGAAACAACCTTCTCTCAGCTGGCAAAGGCATGGCGATCATAGCCATGGGCATTGAAATTGAATCGCATGAGTTTGATCCAGTTGGTTCCAAGCTTGTTTGGGAGCAAGTCTTGAAGCCTTTGTATGGTATGACCACAGACAAAACCGTTGTTGAAGAAGAAGAGGCTAAGTTAGCCAAAGTCCTCGATGTTTACGAACACAGGCTTGGTGAGTCTAAGTATTTGGCTGCTGATCACTTCACTTTGGTCGATCTTCACACTATCCCTGTGATTCAGTACTTACTTGGAACTCCAACTAAGAAACTCTTCGACGAGCGTCCACATGTCAGTGCTTGGGTTGCTGACATCACTTCTAGGCCTTCTGCTCAAAAGGTTCTTTAAGTGAATCAGAAGATTTGAATAAAAGTGGCGATGACCTAATTGCCTCAATTCTCTCACAAACAATAAAAGTGGCGATGACCTAATTGCCCAATTCTCATCAACTCTGTTTTGCTTTTTGGTGTGTTTCCTCTGTTTTCTGCTTCTGAGTGATTGGTTTGAATGTAATCTTCAATAATGAGTCTTCATATATAATAAAATATTTTATCTTAAAGTTTAGCCACCAATTAATGTTCATCTCAATGTCTCATTCTATTCTTCTAAGTCTTGAAAGTTGACTTTTCTTTCTTTTCCCATTGTAAGAAAGAAATTGACTGTTTACTGTAAATGCGTCTTAATTGGTTGAAGGTCTTAATCTGCAAATTAGTTAGTATCGTAAGTTTAAATTCAGACAAAAACACATTTTTTTAATTAAAATATTACAACACCAACTCCAAATTAGTTCTGCTACTCATCAATCACACTAATAATCTTCTTCGTTTTCCTAATCAATTCCAAACCTTCTCTGATGATGGCAAGCTTCAAAGTCAACAATGTTATTTATCATTTTTGGGCATAACTGTCACCAAAAAAGGTTCCTATATAAATATTCAAAGAAGTTAGAAGTTAATTAGTTTCCCAAATAAAACAGAGTAGAAAGGAAGTTGTTTTTAAGATAAAAAGTTATGGTTTTCTAAGGAAGCGTATAACAAAATTGAATTGCTGTGGGTGGCTATAGCTCCCTCGCTAAACCGTCATTTACTCGAGAGTGAGCCGCGTTTAACGTTCTCTCAATGTACCTTTGCACCTATAGTTAGATGACTTGTGTTTCACGAAATTTAGGTCTTAACTAGGGTTTCCATTTAACTGGCCTTATCTGTTTAAACGACAGTCTTCTAATCTCTAAACTCTTTGTTGAAATCCACGTTAGTTTAACAATTTTCTAGATTAATTTAGCCATAAATCATTGACTTAGCAAGCATGTTATAACGAGGGTTGATTATTACCTAACGATTAGTTACTCAAGTTTGTTATGTCTCACGTTTTAAGCCTCTTGATCTTACGTACACTTCCAACTAATTGATCTAATAAACCTTTTTGAATTTGATTCCGGGCAAATTTTGATATAGTTAGTCTTCCTCATATTCTCGAGCTATATCTGAAAACATAGGGACGAAAGCTACAAAACATGGGAACACAAGCAATGTGCATGGCTACCGAAACTTCTGAGTTCGAACCACTCGCATCAATACTGACCTGGGAGCAATCCATCAAGCCTAAGTACGGCCTAAAGGCGGACTATAAAGGTTGTGAATGAAAACCAAGGGGAAGCTAGAGAAGGTTCTAGATATATACAAACGACGACTCAAAAAGTCTAGCTTCTTGGCTTGTAGCTTCACATTGCCTCATCTCCTTGACTCAACTATCCAATTTGAACATCCAACGATCCACGTCGATTCAACAACGTCGGTCAAACTTTGACTAGTAGATAAAAGACTATTCTTGTTGTCGTTAATCGCGCCATGGTTGATATTTTCTCCGATTATATTGTTTTTTAATTTATATTAACGATATATCAAAGTCTTGAACCAATAGAAAAGACAAATCATACATTACTCAGCTGGACTTGAAATAACAAAGAGTATTCAAGATTGGTGGCGCCGAGTTTTTTTTCTTGTTTTTGTTTATTCACTAAGTTACTGTGTTTTAGTTGTATAAATACACTTCCCCATATGTGTATTTCTTTTCATCAACAACAAAGATCTCTCTACTTTTATAAATCTCCACTTCAAGAACACTAAAAACATCATTAATTAACTAATGGCAGGAATCAAAGTTTTCGGTCACCCAGCTTCCACAGCCACTAGAAGAGTTCTCATCGCTCTACACGAGAAGAATCTCGACTTCGAATTCGTTCATATCGAGCTCAAAGATGGTGAACACAAGAAAGAACCTTTCATCTTTCGCAACGTGAGTACATATAATATTTGTCATAAGAAAATATTGTTTCATTTATATACTGAATCTTGATCTGAAAAATCTTGAATATTGCTTTGCAGCCTTTTGGTAAAGTTCCAGCCTTTGAAGATGGAGACTTCAAGCTTTTCGGTAAGCAGCAAAACACTTAAATTTAGGCCTAATCATACTTAAATCACTTAAATTCTTTTTTCTTTTTTTCTATAAATTCAATTAAAGAAAGCAGAAACACTAAAGTTTTTTTATGTTTCTGTTGACAGAATCAAGAGCAATTACTCAATACATAGCTCATTTTTACTCAGACAAAGGAAACCAACTTGTCTCCCTTGGCTCCAAGGCCATTGCGGTCATAGCCATGGGCATTGAAATTGAATCGCATGAGTTTGACCCAGTTGGTTCCAAGCTTGTTTGGGAGCAAGTCTTTAAGCCTTTGTATGGTATGACCACAGACAAAACCGTTGTTGAAGAGGAAGAGGTTAAGTTAGCCAAAGTTCTCGATGTTTACGAACACAGGCTTGGTGAGTCTAAGTATTTGGCTTCTGATCACTTCACTTTGGTCGATCTTCACACTATCCCTGTGATTCAATACTTACTTGGTACTCCAACTAAGAAACTCTTCGACGAGCGTCCACATGTCAGTGCTTGGGTTGCTGACATCACTTCTAGGCCATCTGCTCAGAAGGTTCTTTAAGCGAATCAAAAACTGTTAATCAGAAGATTGAATAAAGTGGCGATGACCTCATTGCCCCAATTCTCATAAACAATATAAGTGGCGATGACCAAATTCTCATAAACTCTTGTTTTGTTTTTTTTTGTGATTCCTCTGTTTTTTTGCTTCTGAGTGATTGGTTTGAATGTAATCTTCAATAATGACTCTTCATATATAATTAAAAATATATTTGTTACCCTAAAGTTTAGCTACTAAGTAGTGTCGATCTCTTATGACAAAAAAAAAAAAAAAGGAGTAGTGTTGATCTCATTCTTGAAAGGAGTATAATTCTTGAAAGGAGTATAATTCTTGAAAGATGGATGACTTGAGATTTTAATTTTGTCATTGTAAGGAAGAAATTGACTGTTGACTTTTAATGCTTCTTAAACAGTTGAAGGACTAAATTTGCAATTTTATTAGACTATTAAACTTCATATTTAGACAGAATCACATTCAGTTATTAAAATATTACAACAACACTAACTCCAAATTAGTTCTGCTACTCATCAAATCACTAATCTTCGTCGTTTTCCTAATCGAACAACGTTTTTTTTTTTTTTCTGGGGTCTAATTTGTACCAAATATAAATTTCGAGATAATATTCAAAGAAGTTGGAAGAATAAATATTATTTCCGAAATAAAACTATGGAAAAAACGGAAGCTTTTTTAAGATAAAAGTTTGTTTTTTGTTTTTTTCGTAAACGTAGAAGAAAATTGAATGGCTGTGGCAACAGCTCCGTCGCTAAACCGCCATTTCCTCTGCCGCGTCTCGAACCCTTACTCGAGAGTTAAGCAACGACGGCCATGGCTGCCACCAGGAGACGCTACCCTTTTCAATTCTCGCCGGAGTTGGGATTCCCATCTCCTTTTTTTCGCTTCCTCTTCTTCTTCTCCTTCGTCGTCGCCTCCGTCTCCAAATTCACCGACGGATGATCTCACGGCAGAGTCGTGCGTCAATACTGGTCTTGATCTCTTTAAGAGAGGACGGGTAAGTTCTAGAGTTCGATGACGGTTCGAATGGTTTTGTGGTCGTAGGTGAATATGTTTCACTCGTTTTTTGGGTTTTCTGTGTCTTGCTCTCTTTGGTTGTTCATGTCTTCTATTGCGACGTTTGTATGATTCTGTATATTGGGTAAACCCTAATTCGATGAAATTTACTTACTTTCGCCACTCGCTAGTTGATGCTTGTAACTTTAAAAGGGATACTTTTTGTCTGATCGTTGCTAGTTTCTTGATCTTAATGGAGATTTTATGTTTGAAACTTGGAAAACAAAATTAGCAATTCTCTACATTCGCTTGTACTAGTTATAAATGTTGACACTTGGGGATAGCAAAAGATTTAGTTGATTTGTCATGTTGGGGGTTCTTTCAGGTCAAAGATGCTCTTGTTCAGTTTGAAACTGCACTGAGTTTGGATCCAAATCCTATTGAGTCACAAGCTGCTTACTATAACAAAGCATGTTGTCATGCTTACCGGTAAGAACCTTGAACCATGTGCCGATGAAACTGCCTTATAATTTACTGATTTGAAAGATCCTGATGAGATTATGTTGTCTTTCATTTCATCCCTATTGTTTATCGTCTTGAGGTAGGGGCGAAGGAGAAAAGGCTGCTGATTGCTTGCGAATTGCGTTAAGAGATTATAATCTGAAGTTTGCCACTATTCTTAATGATCCTGATTTAGCATCCTTTCGCGCATTACCCGAGTTTAAGGAGCTGCAAGAAGAGGTCTTGTAATCTCCTTTTGTATATCGTTTTCTTATCCCAAGAAAAACTTTCTTATTGGTGAAAACTTCTTCCAATTGTTTCAGGCTAGGTTAGGCGGGGAAGATATTGGCGATAGTTTCCGGAGAGATCTGAAACTTATCAGTGAAGTACGAGCACCGTTTCGTGGCTTTAGAAAATTCTTTTATTTTGCCTTTGCAGCAGCAGCGGGTATCTCAACATTCTTTACCGTACCAAGACTGATTCAGGCAATCAGAGGCGGTGATGGTGCTCCAGATCTTCTGGAAACGACGGGAAATGCTGCAATTAACATTGGAGGTGAGTCATAGACAATACTTGAATTTAAAATTCCATTTTTTTCTCTGCTATGTGAGTAAGCTTTCGGAACAGCAATGTGCAGGTATTGTTGTTCTGGTTTCACTGTTCCTTTGGGAAAACAAGAAAGAGGAAGAACAAATGGTACAAATAACTCGAGACGAAACTCTCTCCCGGTTGCCTCTACGCCTGTCAACCAACCGTGTTGTTGAACTTGTGCAGCTAAGGGATACAGTTCGACCCGTGAGTTTCTTGTTCCACTTTTTACTGCCTCAAGTGTTAATAAGCCTTTGAGTTTCTGAATATTGATTGACATTGTCGTTAGGTTATTCTAGCTGGGAAAAAAGAGACTGTTACACTCGCGATGCAAAAAGCAGATCGGTTCAGAACCGAGCTCCTAAGACGAGGTGTTCTCTTAGTTCCTGTGGTATGGGGTGAACGTAAAACACCGGAAATCGAGAAAAAAGGTTTTGGAGCTTCTTCAAAGGCAGCTACATCTCTTCCTTCAATTGGGGTAACGAGAAGATTCTGTCTTGGAACAAAACAAACAAAATTCTCCTTCATTCTCATTTTGTAATGCAGTGATTTTTCTTTACTTGATAGGAAGATTTCGATACACGGGCTCAATCGGTAGTAGCCCAATCAAAGCTGAAAGGTGAAATCAGGTTCAAGGCTGAGACTGTTTCGCCTGGTGAATGGGAAAGGTTGAAACTTTAATCACCTTATTGCTGATCAAATTTTGATAGAAGAAAGATAGAAACTTTGTTTTTGAGTCTTAAAATGTCTCTGGTTTTGTTTGTTTCAGGTGGATAAGAGATCAACAGATATCTGAAGGAGTTAACCCGGGCGATGACGTGTACATTATACTGCGGTTAGATGGTCGAGTCCGCAGATCGGGTAGAGTAAGTTCCATCTAGACACCTTTCCTCTCTTGCTTTCTCATGTTTGATGGAAAAGTAGTTTTGGTTGTTGGTTGATATCGACTTGTTGGTTTTTGAAGCGGTTTTGTGCATTGTAAGAAATAATAACTCTGTTTTTTCAGGGGATGCCGGATTGGGCTGAGATATCGAAGGAGTTGCCGACGATGGATGACGTGCTCAGCAAGTTAGAAAGATGAAACTGTGAAGCTTTCTGACATATTGTATCTTCTTCATAAAACCTTAGAAGAGTGCTCATAGGAGAAGAAAAGGTCTTTATTGTTTGTTTGTGTTGTTCACAAGTCCGTGAGATTGATACTTGCATTTTTAAAAGGAAAATATTTCTATTAATAACCGTGTTTTTTCCCAAAAAATGTTAATGCAATTGTATTTTTTTGTCTTTAGTGAGTTAGTGTTGTCATCTTCTATGATTTCTAAGAACCTGATTAGCTTAGATTGGTTTCCTATGAAATTTATTAGTATTATCATGTTTTTATGAGACGACTGATCCATGGCTCTGATTCTGAAGATGTTATATGAACGCGTTTTGTGATTCGATGAGACAAAGAAAATTAGGATTTGGCTTTTTGGAAGTCTTGTATATTTAAAACATGATTTATGTAAAAGTTGTAGTCTAATACTAATAATTCTAGATTATATTAGTTAAGGAAGGATTAGGTTATATTTTTTTAGTTTTATTGGGATAACGATGGCCCAACTCTTTTCATAGTCGTTGGGAAGAGAAGATGAATCATATCATAGCTTTTTGTTGTTTCAAAGTTATGGATTTTTATTTTAAAAGTGAACTATGATAATATATTTTTGAGTATTTGTTATTCAGTAGTTAAAAAGTTGGTACCAAACGTAATTTACAATGACTAGTATTGATCTCGGTAGATGCCAATGAGCATTGTTTACTAAATGAAAGCTATCAAATTTCAGATAGTGAATGAAGGATATAATCAAAATCCATAAAATGAATCAAATACCTTAAAGAAAAGTAATTTGTAACTTAATATATCCAAGATTAAGGAACAAGTCAATTATGATAATGTCATCTAGATTCAGTGCTTTCAGATCATAAAACATGATAGTGTTGATTTTTAAAATTCAAATGAATAATGAGAAAAGGCTTGACCCCTCCAATATTCCAAATCTTTTTGGTTCAATTCGTGTCGGCTCTAACAAATATTCAACCACTCCCAACAATTCTCCAATTTATAATTTGCATATATGATTTTGATATTTCATTGTCAAATCGAAATTTATTTCTGTTAATATAGAGATACATAAAAAAAAAAAAATTCGCATTATAATGTTCAAACAATTCTGTTGTAACTACAGAAATTAAATAATTCTAAATCAAAGCTCGTTAAATTTTCAAAATTTGAAAACAACAAGAGAAAAATGATAGGTACTAATAGATTAACAAGTTATTGTCATGCTATCTTTTATTTTTTAAGAAAAAAACAAACTGAAATTTTTAATAAGAACACAAAAGTAGAACTAGAAAAAACAACTTCAACCACTACGAAATTAAAAAATCGAGTCCATGCACTCACCATGTATATATAAACATTAACTTAAGCAATAATAATCAAACCATAGAACGATAGAACCATAGAAAGAAGGAAGACAAAAAAAAATGGCCAAGTCCTTCCCTCTGTTCTTAAGTCTTACGATTCTCATAATTTTCATCATCTCTTCACCTCCGGTCCAAGCCGGCTTCGCCAACAACCTCGATGGTCTAGAATGGGCTACGAATGGAGTCCATGGTTCAGGCTGCCACGGTTCAATAGCAGAGTGTATCGGAGCGGAGGAAGAAGAAATGGACTCGGAGATCAATAGAAGAATATTGGCGACCACAAAATACATAAGCTATCAATCTTTGAAACGGAACAGTGTGCCTTGTTCAAGAAGAGGTGCGTCTTATTACAATTGTCGGAACGGAGCTCAGGCTAATCCTTATAGTCGTGGTTGCAGCGCAATTTCTCGATGCAGGAGTTAGAATTACAAAAAAAGAAAGCTATATATCTTCTTGATCTTGACTTATGTTTTCTTTGATCCATCAAGTGTTTTTATTTTTATTAAATATTCATCATGTCTCTGCACAATAGTAAAAACCTATGTTTTGATCAAACCGGGTTGCTTTGTTATATTGTATGTGAATAATCAGGGTCTTAATGATCCATGAAGTGTTTGGTTTTAATTAAGGGATCTTTGAATACTCTCTGCACAGTACTAAAGTGTAAGAAACCTATGTTTGATGAAACCGGGTTTGGTTTGTACCTTAACCGCTTTCAAAGTCGTATTGAATAACCGGTTTCAAGTACTCAAGTTGTGTTACACACAAGTGAAGTGACCAACTCTCAACCTAACCCTTACCAACTATCAAACTCTCTACGCGTTTACGGGAACGGATAGGACATGTTGGCGAATTAATTTGTTTTTAAATGAATAGTATTATATATATATATATATATATATATATTGGTCGAATTGAACCATACCGGATGGTTAATTTTGAAATCCACTATGGATGGACTCTTGGAAACCTAAAAGGGAATACTACAAAATAAAAGTATAAAACATACTGAAATTATAACGAAAAGAGTGAAACATGCATACATAATTAAAAACAAATCAGCATTTTGGTTCTTGTCTAATCACTAGAGGTTTGTCCCAATAAAACATGTCGCTGATCAGCTTGACAACATCAATTTAATAAACCATTTTCATGTTATAATTTTATAGTTAAACCGTTCCATCGTTGAAAAAAAGAAGAGGTACAAATAAGTTTTTTTTTTCTTTTGAACAACAATAATATAGGTAGAAGATCCATAATTTTCTATCGTGATCCATAATAATGGATTTTTTTTTTCTTTTGTTAAAAAATATATATATATATATATATATTTTTTTTTTGTCAAAAAAAAATTATGGCAAAGTTTTGGAACATGTTTGCTTACGCTAGAAAAGAAAGAACATGAGTCAAGATGGTTTTTTTTTTTTGAACAACAATAATATAGGTAGAAGATCCATAATTTTCTATCGTGATCCATAATAATGGATTTTTTTTTCTTTTGTTAAAAAATAATTATTTTTATTTATTTTTTATTTTTTATTTTTTTTTGTCAAACTTAAAAAAAAAAAAATAAAAAAAAAATTAATTATGGCAAAGTTTTTGAACATGTTTGCTTACGCTAGAAAAGAAAGAACATGAGTCAAGATGGTTTTTTTTTTTTTTTTTTTTAAATCTTCTCCCTATTCTATTCCCAAATATCTAAAAAAAAAAAGAAGCTAGAGAAGATAATAATACTCAGGATTGAGTTTCTATTTTTATAAACAATAAAAACATCTTCTTCTTTTGTTGATTCTTATCCCAAAAATGATTTGGCCACAAAATTTTCTAATACCTTTTCCATTTCACCATTGATTTGTCTAGTCTTTTTCTTTTTCCCTGTTTCAATATAAGTGATGGATGTGAACCTAATGGGCTGGGTCTTAAAGGCAGACTACACTAATGGGCTTTTACCAATTACCCATTTCACTATTAATTGTCTACTTGCACAGTAAACAAACTTACTGCTCACATAATGGCGGGATCGATACACGTGCTTAATACAACATTCGGTTCGTTCCTAACTGCTACCGAGTTTGGTAGTTACCCCATAATTATTACCACAGTTGACCTTATTTTTAGGTTTGAAATTCATCTGTAACAGTAACACCATATTTGTGATGACCAAAACATGATATTTTAATCTAGTAAAACATACCAGGTTAGTTAAAAAATGCGTATAAATTAGCTGTAAGAATGTTACTTCAAAAGCAATAAAACGCATGTCAAGTTGTCAACATGTAAACCCAAACATTAACGATTAAAAATATACAATATCAGCCACAATAACAACAAGTAGCATACAGAGAATATTCTAATGTTTCCGGTCTATATGTAAATGGTCCTTTTTATATATTGACCGTTGGATGTTTTGGTTTTGAATCTGTACAAATAAAGTGAAGAGGAGAATCTACTTCTTCAATTCCCTCAAAAATATAAAATGCGTCTCTTCGGTCAAAAGCTCAAGTGGACCTGATTTTGTAATTAATTAATTTACTAGGAGAGTGAAAATAAAATACTTTCTTAAAGTAAAAAAAATGAGAGAATTGTTAATTTCCTTTTTAGAAATATGACAAAAAACGGAAAATGTAAAATATTAATAAAAAAGTCCAGATACGAACTTTTTTATAAGAAGAAGTTGCAGTTCTCTGAATATTTTAATTATTTATTTATTTGCAGTGAAAATCTCTCTTCTCTTTTATCTCTCTCTGGAAGCGTCTCTTCTTTGGATCAAGCGGCGGCGTTGAAGAAGAAGTAAGAGAAGTATGGTTGAGACCAGACGTAGCTCTTCTGCTTCCAAGCGTTTTTCAGCTGAAACAAGTTCATCCTCACGCCTTACCAAACGATCCAAGGTTAATATCGACACCAACGTTGCTGCTTCAAATCTCTTCTCTGCTTAATTCTGGATTTCGATTTGAGAGAGGATTAGGAAGGAGTTTAATCAATTCTTATTCTCCTGGATTTGAATCTGGGCTTTTGGAATTTCGTGTTGATTTTGAGTTTGTTTTGGTTTAGCGGGCTGCGGAACCGGCAGCATCTTCGTCGGCGAGTGAGGTGCCGATTGAAAATCAAGGACCGGTTTCGGATCCTGGATCGGAATCTGGAGAGCAAGAACTAAGAACTTCTGATCCGCAGAGTAATGATGCGGAAAGGCCAGTTAATAACACCGCTGTGCCCGCGATGGAGACCGACACAAATCCAGAAGTTGAAGGCTTGGTGACGCCTACACCTGCAGGTTCGCATGTTGCATCTTGTCCTTTCCTTACATAAAATGATCTCTTTTCTCATATGTTTCGTGTTGGTCTTGTTCAGGTGAAGTGGTGGTGGAAGCTGAGAAATCGAAATCCTCCAAGAAGCGGATTGCTAAGGCTCCTTGGGCCAAGCTACTTTCTCAGTATCCTCAGGTGTGTTTATTTGCTGTGACTGCTCTATATGTTGCTTGCATGTTTAGCAAATTGAGCCTACTAGTGGTTTTAGCTGTCTGCGATTCGGGAATTTAGTAAAGATCCTGGCTTTCCGTTTCGGAATCTTGCTGGTGAAATGTTAGTAATTGGTGATATAGTAGCTGATAAGTAAGAATTGTGAATTAGCGGCATATTTTAGTTGGAGACCATTGGTTGCTTCTAGCTTGCTACGGTTTTCTGAGTTTTCTGGCTAGTCTATCTAGGGATGTTTCAACTTCCAGTGACTCTACTTACTTTTGTGGTTTCTGACTGTCCTTATTTGCAATTTCAGAACCCTCATTGTGTCATGAGAGGCTCTGTGTTTACTGTTGGACGGCGAGGATGCGATTTATGTATCAGAGATCATTCTATGCCCAATGTTCTATGTGAATTAAGGCAGTCTGAGGTATGGACACTATCATCTGATTGATCTTCTACTACCCTACGGGACACAAAGCCTTTTACTTATTATGTTTTTTTGCAGCACGGAGGTCCATCGGTTGCATCACTGGAGATAATAGGGAATGGAGTACTTGTTCAGGTCAATGGCAAGATTTACCAAAGGAGTACTTGTGTTCATCTACGAGGTGGCGATGAAATTATCTTCAGCACCCCTGGGAAACATGCTTATGTATCCTTTTAAAAGTTCTCTGGAATGTTATCCACATTCCGTAATTAGGGATGATATATTTTTTTTTCTATTATATATCATCTATGAGGTTCTTATTATCTGTATTCAGTGTTTATCCTATTTTTTCCTTGACTAGTGTTCAGATATTTCAGCCTCTTAAAGATGAAAATCTAGCTACTCCAGATAGAGCTTCTTCATTGAGCATTTTTGAAGCGCAGAGTGCCCCTCTGAAAGGGCTTCATGTTGAGACAAGAGCAGGAGACTCTTCATCTTTATTGGCGTCTATATCAAAGTTACATAATGTCCCTTTTCTACCACCTACTGCTAAAAGTGTCAAAATTCAGCAAAATTCAGAGGTTCCTGTTCTACCTTCTAGCTGCAATGATTGTATTCTGGATGTTGACATGAACGATGATGATAGTCATAATGATCATGCTGCTATTGCTTCAACGGAGAAAACTGTTGCTTCGACCTCTTGTGCTGCCAACGATGACCTGAATGCAGATGGAAATGGAATGGATCCTTTTCAAGAAGCTGAGGGTGGAAATATTCCTGGTTCTGGTTATGAAATTAGACCAATTTTGAGTTTACTTGGGGATCCTTCTGAATTCGATTTAACGGGTAGCATTTCCAAAATACTGGTGGAAGAACGAAGGGAAGTGAGGGAAATGCTGAAAGAAAATGAACGTCCATCAGCTTCGGTGTTAACTAGACGTCAAGCACATAAGGATAGTTTGCGAGGAGGAATACTCAAACCTCAGGACATAGAAGTTTCTTTTGAGAACTTCCCATATTTCTTAAGGTCAGTCGTGCTTATAATTTTCTATGAGACTTATATTATACTTTGCTACGGCAAGATGAAAAACACGTACAGTACTGTGGTGTTCCAAGTTTGATAAACAACTTTCTGAATTCTCACAGTGGCACAACTAAGGATGTTTTGATGATATCAACATATGCCCATATGAAGTATGGAAGGGAGTATGCGAAGTATGCATCAGATTTGCCAACAGCGTGCCCCCGTATCTTGCTCTCTGGACCATCTGGTATAAGGGAAACTCTGGAAAAGTATTGTTTTTGATTCTTTTGTTTCTCATTTCCATTTCCCTAACAAAATTCTCATATGGAATATTTTGAAGGTTCTGAGATATATCAGGAAATGTTAGCAAAAGCGCTTGCGAAAAAATTTGGGGCCAAATTGATGATTGTTGACTCTCTCTTGTTACCTGGGGTAAACTTCCATTTTTCGTTTTTAAGCGTTTGATTGGATGCATATTTGTAACAAATTTTATGGTCTTATCTTAAAATCGTGAGCATATTGGTATTAAATTGGCACTGTGACTATTGGTTTCTTTAGAAGCTATATTTGTCCTGGCAATCTGTCAAGTTTTTGGGATTTACACAATACTGCTAGCATTGATTCTCTACTGTTTCTGGATGGCTTCAGGGATCAACACCCAAGGAGGCAGATTCTACCAAAGAAAGTTCTAGGCGTGAAAGACTGTCTGTGCTTGCTAAACGAGCTGTACAGGCTGCACAAGCTGCTGTTTTGCAGCATAAGAAACCAATTTCAAGTGTTGAGGCTGATATAACAGGTGGATCAGCATTGAGCTCTCAGGCTGTTCCGAGGCAAGAAGTATCAACTGCAACCTCTAAAAGTTATACCTTTAAAGCAGGTATGGTTGCTTATGTCTTGTTTTTTTTTTTTTTTTTTTTTTCGTTGTTGTGCCGCTTTCTGTGTTACTGAACAAACACTTCTGTAATTCTTAGGTGATCGAGTAAGGTTTCTAGGCCCTTCAACTTCTTCTCTTGCTTCTCTTGCTTCTCTCCAAGCTCCACCTAGGTATTGTTCTTTGTTTTTATTCTCTTCTTTTGTTTGAGGTGTTTTCATCTGAAGTAGGTTGTTGTTAGAAAAACTCAATTTATTTCTTTTTTTCATACTATTATTTCTAGGGGACCGGCAACAGGTTTTCAGGGAAAAGTACTCCTTGCATTTGAAGGCAATGGATCTTCAAAAATCGGGGTTAGATTTGATAGGTCGATACCAGATGGCAATGATCTTGGTGGTCTATGCGAAGAAGACCATGGTTTTTTTTGTACTGGTAATTTTCGTGCTAATATCTACTACACATTTGCGTTTAAAAGGTAATTGTAGTAATGACATTCTTCGTGTGCAGCGAGTTCTCTTCGGTTAGAAAGTTCTTCCAGTGATGATGCTGATAAACTTGCCATTAATGAAATCTTTGAGGTAGTTTCTTACCACTTTTTGTTGCCTATATTAAATCTCTGTCCTCGTAGCTACAGAAGCCTTTAATCTCTTTGAATGATATTGTAGGTGGCTTTTAGTGAAAGTGAAAGAGGGTCATTGATATTGTTCCTCAAAGACATTGAGAAATCTGTGTCGGGGAACACTGATGTGTATATAACTTTGAAGAGCAAGCTTGAGAATTTACCCGAGAATATTGTTGTCATAGCTTCGCAAACCCAGTTGGACAGCCGAAAGGAAAAAGTAGGATTTCTATTTAATCTCTCTTTTTGTATGCTTAAGCTGTCTTAAAAGACTTACGTTCTTCTCAAAATGGTTAATTTTTTATTGTTTGATATCTCATTTTCAGTCCCACCCTGGAGGTTTCTTGTTCACAAAGTTTGGCAGCAACCAGACAGCACTACTGGATCTTGCATTTCCGGTATGATAATCTTTAATAATTTCCATTTCAGGCAAATATTCTTTTTTTCCTGAATTTGTAACTTGTAAATGACGATGCAGCATATACCCATATACATAAAATTATATCCTATCTCTCTTGAATGTGTGAAGGAGTGATTTTTCATGTCATCTGCAGGATAATTTTGGTGGTAGACTGCAGGATAGGAACAAAGAAATGCCTAAATCAGTGAAACAAATCACTAGGCTATTTCCAAACAAAGTGACCATCCAGTTACCTGAGGTCTAAGCCTTTACTATTTTTTTTCTTGTTTACCATTTGTTTCTTTTTATTTCATTTTCGTTTGTTCTGAAAACATAACAGGATGAAGCTTTGCTGGTGGACTGGAAGGATAAACTTGAACGTGATACAGAGATCCTGAAGGCTCAAGCTAATATTACCAGCATCCGTGCGGTGAGCATCTTTCAGTGAAGTCCTATGTCTATATAAATATTCCTGCTTTTTCTTTTTGTGTGTGTTTCCTTATGTCTTTGTTAATGGTTCTTGGCAGGTCCTTAGCAAAAACCATCTAGTCTGCCCTGACCTTGAAACCTTGTGCATCAAAGACCAAACCCTTCCTTCTGATAGTGGGCATCTTCAACTTTTCCTTCTTTCTTTCTTTCTTCCTTGAGCATCTGGTTATTTGTCTAACCGAAAACCGTATGATTAATAGGTGTGGAGAAAGTGGTTGGCTTTGCTTTCAATCACCATCTTATGAACTGCGCAGAACCTACAGTCAAGGACGACAAGCTTATCATCTCGGCAGAAAGGTGAGCTTCTTCGAATAGAAATTCTGAAATATAGATCATGCAGATTCCGAGTGTGATATTTTCTTGCGTATAACCGTTTGGCATGTGTTGCAGCATCACATATGGCTTGGAGCTGTTGCATGGGATTCAAAACGAAAACAAGAGCACAAAGAAATCTCTGAAAGTAATATATAGAAATCTTATGCTATTTCGACTCTCAATTAACTTCTGGATTTTAACAATTACTATGCTATATTATTTTCAGGATGTTGTTACTGAGAATGAATTCGAGAAAAAACTCCTATCAGACGTCATTCCTCCAAGTGATATCGGTGTTTCTTTCAGTGATATTGGGGCTTTGGAAAATGTGAAAGATACCTTGAAGGAGTTGGTGATGCTTCCTCTTCAAAGACCCGAATTGTTTGGCAAAGGTCAACTTACAAAGGTACCTTTCTTGCTTTTTATTTATTTTCAAATGTCTATTTCATTCCATATTCTATGGAAACTGAAATATAACCGGGTTTTTTTCATGCAGCCTACAAAGGGTATACTGTTGTTTGGACCGCCTGGTACGGGGAAGACAATGTTGGCAAAAGCTGTAGCAACTGAGGCTGGTGCAAACTTCATCAATATATCAATGTCCAGCATTACTTCAAAGGTATTGATTACTTAAAACGGTTACCTGACTCTGTAATGTTTCCTTTGAGATTAGACTTGACTTGTAGATTTCGTGCAGTGGTTTGGTGAGGGAGAGAAGTACGTTAAAGCTGTTTTCTCTTTAGCAAGTAAGATAGCACCAAGCGTCATTTTTGTTGATGAGGTATGTTGTTAGACGTTAAGAACAGCTCTCCTCCGCTTTAAGCTTCTTTGAATACCTGTTTTTATTACAGTTCCTTTTTCCTTCTGAATATCTTTTGAACGGGAATAAAATTATGTAGGTTGATAGCATGCTCGGAAGACGTGAGAATCCAGGAGAACATGAAGCTATGCGTAAGATGAAGAACGAATTCATGATAAACTGGGACGGCTTACGCACAAAGGATAAAGAAAGAGTTTTAGTATTGGCTGCTACCAACAGACCATTTGACCTTGACGAAGCAGTAATTAGACGGCTTCCCCGAAGGTAATGATAAACTGTCAACTATTCTCTGATTTCTGTATCTTTGGCATCTTCGCTTAAGAGTAGATCTTCTGTGCAGGTTGATGGTTAATCTGCCGGATTCAGCAAACAGATCGAAGATCTTGAGTGTGATTTTGGCGAAAGAAGAGATGGCAGAAGACGTAGATTTAGAAGCAATAGCAAATATGACAGATGGGTACTCAGGGAGTGACTTAAAGGTCTGTAATTTCCTCCATCCAAAGCACAAACTGAAAATCCGTTTTATAAAAATCCACATTCTAATCAATTGTTTGGTCTGCAGAATCTTTGCGTGACCGCGGCACATCTTCCTATCCGAGAGATTCTGGAAAAAGAAAAGAAGGTTTGGCTCTGTTTTAAAAATCATAATAATGGTTATGATTTGTGGTTTCCGTATTTGAAACCATGCTATTGCTGACTCGCAGGAGAGAAGTGTGGCTCAATCCGAAAGCCGACCAATGCCACAATTATATAGCAGTAGAGACATTAGACCCTTGAACATGAATGATTTCAAGGCCGCACATGATCAGGTTTGAGAAACTGTAACATACAAATTAGTTTCACCATTTGGTCTAGTTTTGGGATTTAATGGAATGTTTTGTTATTGCTGTAAGGTATGTGCGAGTGTGTCGTCTGATTCATCGAACATGAATGAGCTCCAGCAATGGAACGAGCTCTACGGAGAAGGAGGCTCGAGGAAGAAGACATCACTGAGCTACTTCATGTAAAGAGAAAACAGAGAGGTTGTGTTTTCTAGTTTATCAATATATATTTAAATCTCTCTTTAATTTATATATTGTACAGAGAGATAGAGAGAGAAGAGAGTCCTCTTGAATTGTCTAAAAATGTTTTCTTCGGAGCTGCCTCAATTCTTTTCTTTCTTTCTCCAAAAAAAAACTCATAAACATCAGATATACAATCTGTTTACATGCTTGATTGATGTAATATGTTATCTATATGTAATGTATATAGAGTTTAGATATTTTTACTCCTAATTTTATATAATTTCTTATTTTTTGTGATGAAATTCATTATTTTTTTACTCTTAGTTAAAATGTCTTCAACTATACAAGTTTGCTTTAGTGGTAATGGTTGATAGGTTGAGAGAAACAGCCAGAGGGAATCTGAAACCAGAAGTCCACATTATCACGGAATATATTATGTTTTAACATAAATATTTTGTAATACTTAAGTCTTTTACAATTGAAAGCATTTTGTATGATTAAAAAATCTTTAGTTAAAATATCAAAACGGTTTACTTAACATACTATTTGAAAAAAAAATTAAAAAAGCGTTAAATATAAAAATCAAAATAGTTTAATATAAGGAAATTTGACTGAATCTACCACATTCCGGAATGTGGCATTCCAAATATAAAACGTTTTTGAAAAAATTTAAAACTTTACGAAGTGTTAAATTTATGACACTAAGCTTACGGACTAAAATGCTAAATCTAGTTTGATTTCGACATATTTAAATTTAATACTTAATTTTTTTTTCTTAAAAGAGTTTGTAAAATCAAATTTGTTTAGTTAAAACATTATTTGTGAAAAACCTTAAAACTTAATCAAGTGTTAAATATAATTTACGTGAAACATGTTGAACTTATAACAGCACTAGACTTACGGACCAAAAAGACGGGATGCTAAGTCTGGTTTATTTTCAACATATTTAAATTTAAAACTTAATTACAATTTTTTTTTTGTAAAATTCAAACACTATTAGTTATATATCAAAACAATTTACTTCAAAAATTATTTTTGAAAACCGTTTAAAACATAACTAAGTGTTAAATTTTAATTACATGAAAACATGTTGAACTTATGACACCTCAAGACTTACGGACCAAAAGGATGGGATGCTAAGCCCAACGTGTTTTCAAGCTATTTAAATTTAACATTTAGTTTTGTTTTTAAACAAAAATATTTTGTAAAATTCAAAAACTTTTAGTTAAAAATCAAAACAATTTACTTAAAACATTATTTTTGAAAACCGTTTAAAACATAACTAAGTGTTAAATCTTAATTACGTGAAAACATGTTGAACTTATACACCGCAAGACTTACGGACCAAAAGGACGGGATGCTAAACCCAACTTGTTTTCAAGCTATTTAAATTTAACACTTAGTTTTGTTTTTAAACAAAAATATTTTGTAAAATTCAAAAACTTTTAGTTAAAAATCAAAACAATTTACTTAAAACATTATTTTTGAAAACCGTTTAAAAATAACTAAGTGTTAAATCTTAATTACGTGAAAACATGTTGAACTTATACACCGCAAGACTTACGGACCAAAAGGACGGGATGCTAAGCCCAACTTGTTCTCAAGCTATTTAAATTTAACACTTAGTTTTGTTTTTAAACAAAAACATTTTGTAAATTAAAAATATTTACTTAAAACATTATTTTTAAAAACCGTTTAAAACATAACTAAGTGTTAAATTTTAATTACGTAAAAACATGTTGAACTTATACACCGCAAAACTTACGGACCAAAAGGACGGGATGCTAAGTCCAACTTGTTTTCAAGCTATTTAAATCTAACACTTAGTTTTGTTATTAAACAAAAACATTTTGTAAAATAAAAAAAATACTTCAAATATTATTTTTGAAAACCGTTTAAAACATAACTAAGTGTTAAATTTTAATTACGTAAAAACATGTTGAACTTATACACCGCAAGACTTACGGACCAAAAAGGACGGGATGCTAAGCCCAACTTGTTTTCAAGCTATTTAAATCTAACACTTAGTTTTGTTTTTAAACAAAAACAATTTGTAAAATAAAAAAAATAGTGTTAAAAAAACTTAGTTTTATTTTTAAAACAAAAACATTTTCTATCTTATTTTAACGAATAATAGAAGAAATAACTTACAGAGAATTAGTAGTGTTGATGATAGTGTTTGTCCACAAATCTAGTAGGCGATAATTTCCAATAGGCTGAAATTGAATATAACGAAGAAAGGAGTCAATATTGGTTGAGAGGGATAAATAATAAATAAAGTTAGAAAGAGATGAAAATAAAGAAAAGCAGAGAGGATTTTGGAGATTACTTACAGGTCAAGAAAGAGAGGATTATGAGATTGGTGTTATTGTTGAGTCATAACAGCATCATCCCTAATTATGCCAAGAGAGTGAGCCAAAATTATGCTGTTGAATGGTTTTGCTCATTGATAAGGTGTTACTCGGCTGTGACCTAATCGACGATTGAGCCTTGCTGCTGCCTCTCCGATCCGGTGATAGAAACAAAAGACCATCACTGTAATCAAACGCCGACGACATTCTTTTTCTGAATCTTCTTCATCCTTCAAATTAACAATCGACGGTAAATAGTCACCTGTTTCACAGAATACAAAACAAACCCTATCAAAATCCCAGATTAAACAAGCAACGAAACTCACACCAAAATAGTTTCGGAGCAGACGTACCGACTCAGTAAAACTCAACCAGATTCAGAAGAACAACACGAAAAGATATAGCTTGTTCTCATCGCCATTGCAACGTTCTCTCTCTCATGATATAATTTTGATTTCTCTAGAAGAAATAATAAGAGATTATGTTTATATTTATAAACAGGTGTTCCGTCGTTGTCTCGGAAAAAAAAAGGAAATTTCCTTTACACATGTTATATCAGAAAAAGTAAATCACTCGGATCAATAATAAAAATAAAAATGGAAAATAACCAAAAAGAAAAGGAAATGTTTTTTTTTTTTTTTTTTTTTTTTTTTGAACAAAGAAGAAAAGGAAATGTTATGTTTTTTTTTTTTTGTTGAAAATTTGCTTTTGCATTAAATTACAATAAGCCGAGCCGACTGTAGTGGTTGTTGGGCTTTAGACCCACTAAACATAAATGAAAAGGGCTGTATAACGAAACCCACAAGAACAATAACCCAATTTGGGTCCACAATGAAAATAGCCCACCCAACGCCCAAAGTTTGTCATTAACCAAATAATGGCTGCTAATAATAATAGTCACGAACGAACAAGAGATAATCAATTCGGCGAAGAAGAGTTTCGTCGCTATTGAAGATGTCACGGTGAAGTCGTGAGTTTTGTCACGAAAAATAAAAGGAAATCGATACGACGTCGTTTGGAGTGATGACGTCATCTGTTTCGTTGGCGAATTGATGAGTCAATGCGAGAAACCTCTGTTTGAGATTTGAGGGTTTCTTATCGAATTTGATTTGGTTGATCTCTTCTCCCCCATATAATTCTATTTTTTTTTTCCCTTAATTGCAAGCAAAATATCTCTACCTGATTTATTTTTTAAAATAATAACAACAAAAGAACTATGGGTTAAAAAAAGAAGACACCTTTTCGTGGTTGGAAAAAGTCACGTTTTTCTAGTTTAATAAGATGGAGACGTGGCCTTGTCTGAAAAGTCAACGTTTGGTCGTTTCGGTGAGGTACTGTCTATATTTAATTTTGCAGCAACCAGCAGAGTGATTGAATGAATAATACATAAATAAAAAGGTTATCAGAAACAATTCCTTCTTCATCTTCTTCTCTCCGATGTCTGCCATGGATGTTATGCTTCACTCTTCAAGCTTTCTCCTCCCTTCGAATCCCGTCGACGATACTACAGGGACGAGATACGCTCTCATTGTTCTTAACCAGAGTTTACCACGATTCGCTCCTCTTCTCTGGGAACATGGTACTGATGAATGATGAATCGCTCTATTCTTCAGAATATATGACTCTGTGATTTTTTGGGTTTTAGGTTTATTTATTTGGTTTCGAATTTCTGTGTAGAACAGCAAAACTTCGTCTCTGTGCTGATGGAGGCGCTAATCGCATCTACGACGAATTACCTCTCTTCTTCCCTCATGAAGACGCTTTGGCCATTCGAAACAGGTCTCTCTCTCTCTCTCTCTCTCTCTCTCTCTCTCTCATTCCTTGAAATCTGATACTCTTTCTTCGGAATTTGGAGATTATTATTCAATTTGTTGTTCCTAGTGATGGTTTATTGGAATAATTAGCCTAAATTTGAGCTGGAGATTGTTTTGTATGAGTTCATAGATTCACCTTCTTCTTATCTTTATGATTTGATAGATTTGATGTATATTACATAGACAAAGGTTTCATGAAGAAGAACTTGAATCTGGAAAATCTTGTATTTTAGGTATAAGCCGGATGTTATCAAGGGAGATATGGATTCTATTCGGCGTGACGTCCTCGACTTTTATGTTAACTTGGTAAGCTCTTTGTGTGATTACATTTTTAGAATCATTGTGTGTGGTGTCTTTGTTAGATCGAACATGCTTTCTCTGTTTTTTTCTCTCCAGGGAACTAAAGTTATAGATGAATCTCAAGATCAAGATACCACTGATCTTGATAAATGCATTTTGTATATCCGTGACTCTACTTTGAATCAAGAGAGTTCCAGAGTAAGTTTTTTTATTTATTAAGAA
This sequence comes from Arabidopsis lyrata subsp. lyrata, assembly GCF_000004255.2. NCBI lineage: Eukaryota > Viridiplantae > Streptophyta > Magnoliopsida > Brassicales > Brassicaceae > Arabidopsis > Arabidopsis lyrata. Next base: position 785,083 of record NW_003302555.1, on the reverse strand, counting down.
TGCTCTCTGCCTTTGTTTCTCTGCAACGTTTTCGCCTTATTTTTTCTATGTTTCTTCTGTCAGCTCCATATTCTTGCCACTGGAGCACTTGGTGGAAGATTTGATCATGAAGCCGGTAATATCAATGTCTTATATCGATATCCAGATACAAGGATAGTCCTTTTATCTGATGATTGCCTCATCCAACTCCTTCCAAAGAGTCATCGACATGAAATACATATTCAGTCTTCTCTTGAAGGACCTCACTGTGGACTCATACCCATTGGAACTCCATCTGCTAAAACCACAACCTCAGGGCTTAAATGGGATCTCGGTAAGTAACATTTTGCATCATCATCATTATCATTATCAGCATCATCAGATCGATCTAACTATACTTTATATCTGTTTTTTTTTTTATAATCGTCTTAAAGCCAACACTGAGATGAGATTTGGTGGGTTGATAAGTACATCAAACTTGGTTAAAGAAGAGAAAATCACAGTCGAATCGGATTCGGATCTTCTCTGGACTATATCCATCAAGAAAACAGGACTTTCCATAGAAGACCATACACCTTAGGCGCGGTAACAAAAACACATTTTAGTTTTATACGCCACTATTATATTCCTGACGCGTCGAATTACTTCAACATTATTGTGTTGATTTGTTTTCACTGTACCAGCAATGATACCTGTTACCTGTACCATTACTGTCGTTATACATAAGATTATTATTTCTTTGGTTTTGTCATTTTTATGTGAGGCTTCTTTGATTTAACTCAAAATTGTGATTGGATGTTGGTTAGATATTGGAATCTACTTGTGCCGTATATGAGAACAGACAAAATTCAAAAGGTGAATGACTACGATAGGGCATATGATTGCTTTAAAAGAAAAACACACTTTGTATTTGTGATTGCGATTACATGTTACAGAAACATTAATATGAAGAGAAAAAGCAAATATAAACATTAAAAAAAAAAGATTTAAAAGGAACAATTGTAGTCTAAACAGAATTGGAAAAGTGATAAAAGAATGAAACAAAACCAAATTGAGATATAATGGGTTGTTACACATTAGCATGACGTACATCTCTTTCTCAAATGAGAAGCTACCATGGGTCTGCACAAGTACCAACCAAAATCTGCACAAGTAACATATGTGAGAGATATGTTAAAAGTATGTCAGATTTTGTCTACTTCTAATCCTAAAAATGAATGATATGTTTGATCTCATATCTCCTCTACCGTCCAACATGTGAATGAACACAGTTCATGCTATCTATCTATCGGAAAGTTAATTATGGTCGGTCTACGACCCATACATAAATAAAGTGTTCTATCTTTTTAAACATAAAGTTGATTTTCTGTCTCCTTTCCATAGTTTGTGCACTTGTTCCAACTTCCATGAGCGGTGCAATCACTTTTTAATGCATATACAAGTTCAACAAAAATCATCAAAAGTTGAACAATGAATGATTCGGACTTCCATGTTAAGTACTCCCTCCATTTCACAAAGAGTGTCGTTTTAAGGTTTTAATTTCATTTCACAAAGAGTGTCGTTTTGTGTTTTCAATGCAGTTTTAAAGACTAATTTTCTTTTTTAACCTCACTATTTTAACTTATTAATTAGAGAGAGGGTATTATTTAGTGTATTACTAAGGAGTAGAAATGAAATTTGTTTACTTTTCTTAATTTATGTGAAAAATGCTGAAATGACACTCTTTGTGAAACAGAGGGAGTATAAGATTAATTGATTTTTAAAGTTTACAAATTTGTGTGTGGGTTTTGGATGTTTGCGTTATTCGTGGCCTACGTTAAGAAAAGAAAATACTTTGAGGGCTTATATGTAAATATCAATGTCTATAATTTGGAATTAAGGGTGTGTACTATGTACATATAGTCTGTCTTTTGGTCGGTTTCGATTCTGTTTTATCGATTTTAGTATGAGAAGAACATTTGTTACCAACATGAAAAACTGAATCTAAATATAGATTAGTATTAACACTTATATTACGTAATTATTAAATTTATAAATCTTGTCGATGAAAGTGAACTATACACATGTTTTTTAAAAAACTTGTACATGCTTGATGCTTTAAAAAAGGACAAATAGGATTCATATATGTGATACGAAAATTATATGTTTGGTTAAGTATAGAATTCGAATTTGGGCCAAAAAAAAGTAGTTCCGTGTTTCAAAAAAGTAAAAGGCTATTGGCTATTTCAATTTTCAGCTTTTCCTGTCCAAAATAAACCTCAAATCCTGAACACTAACGAAGCTCTCAGCCGTTAGATTCTATATGATTCACCTAACACCTATACACTAGCAGGTAGACGATAACCACTCGACGTTCTATAACATAGTCTATCTGAAGAAACTAGTTGAGAGACTCTGCTCGATCAAAAGAAAATCTTTGCGACGTCATCGTTGTTGTTCTGTCTCTTTAGGGTTACACGAGTTCAGTTCTGCTTCCAGTAAATTAATTATGAGGTAAACTCAAAAAGTCGGCGTCATTTGTATTGTCGATAGATTTGGGGACACACTTGCTCTTAGGTTCCTGTAAAATGGGAACAATAAAACATTTGGGGGATTTTAGATTCAATCCTAGGGTTTATGGTGTCTGTTCGGTAAATTCTTTGCGTTTATAAATGTGGCTTCGATGAAATTTGGTTCACTCCTTAAAACCTATGGAGTCTTTAGACTTAGGGTTTTGGGATCTGTGCTTGTAGAGGTTTAAAGTTGCGGTTTTTCATTAACCTTCATGCATAGTTATTGGAATTAATGCATTTGCTTAGGGTTATCGTTTTACAAGGTTGTTAGCACTCAATTAGATTGTTTTGATGTGAATTTTACAGTCATCATCCAGAAGTGAAGTGGGCTGAGAGAGCCGATATAGTTTATTTAACCGTGCAATTGGCTGATGCTAAGGATGCAGATGTTAAACTTGATCCAGAGGGAATCTTTAGTTTCTCTGCCAAAGCTGGACCTGATAACCAGCTTTATGAGCTTAAGCTTGAACTTAATGACAAGGTTAATGTAGAGGTAAGATTATGAGACTTTGTCTCCTCTTTTTCCTTTTGCTGTTTGTGTGTGTTGCCTACTATCAGGTTCTAATTCTCTCGTTTTTTTCGATTTAGGAAAGCAAAATAAACATTGGATTAAGAAGCATAGTCTGCATCTTGGAGAAAGCAGAACCAAAATGGTGGAATAAGCTATTGCGTGGAGGCAAACCTCCTCACTATGTTAAAGTTGATTGGGACAAGTGGGTCGATGAGGACGAAGATACACCCACTGGTTAGCACCTTCTGGACCATATATATCTATTCAACTTCATTTTCTGCACTTACATAAATTTGTAGGCAGTGTTAAATTTTGGTTTCTTCTTCTTTTCTTTTTCTGGTATAGGTCCTGGAGATATGGATATGGGTGGAATGGGTGGGATGGGCGGAATGGATTTCTCGGTATGCTTTTTAGCTTACAAGTGCTAATTATCTTCTGCTTCCTTTACTTGTAAGTTTTGAGAAAAACTTCATGTTTCTTGCTTCTTGTAGAACTTTGGTGGAATGGGCGGTATGGGTGGAATGGGAGGTATGGGCGGTATGGGAGGTATGGGCGGTATGGAAGGTCTCGAAGGGCTTCAAGGGCTTGGTGGAATGGGCGGCCTTGGCGGAATGGGTGGTATGGATGAATTTGATGATAGTGATGATGAAGGTGAGATCTTTTTCAAAACCTTTTCTTGTTTAAGTTTGATCAGATCATTTTTGATGCAATGATTTGGTTTCGCGGTGTTACACCCTCTAATCCATCATTTAGTACACTTAGCAACCAAATGATTTTGTATTTGCAGGAGAAGAAGCCAAGTCTGGAGAGAAAAAGGAGGAAACACAAGCTCCTGCTCCTGCGACAGAAGAGGCGAAAACCGAAGAGCCAACACCTGTGAAGAGTGACAAATGAAGACATTGTCCATAAACCGTATGGTATGACTAACCGATAAAGTCTTTATGCGTTAATGAATACTGCTGAATGGTTTGCTCTTTTAAATCTTTCCCTCTGCTTATTTAATTGTTGAGTTCACGATCGGTTCTTATGTCTTTTCTATTTTTATCAATTTGAAATGTTGTTCTTGAACCTGCAATATTTTTGGTTGGTTGTAGACTTGTAGTGGGCTTAGAGTTTGTGAGAAGAAGCTCTTTAAGTTTGTTGATCTCCATAAAACTTATTTGTATACGATCGCACAAAACCGGAGTTTATGGACCGGAAGTTACCTAGACAGTGGTCATTTTGGGAAAATGGTCTTCTTACAAGAATGTTAAAAAAAAAAAAATTATAGTACAATGCGCCCTTTTTTTTCCTATACATATGTGTATTTAATACGGCTTTTGTAAAAATGAAATCTTTTGTTTAGAATTTGCTTTAGCAACAAATTTACTTGTCAAAATTATAAAAGATCCACTGAACCAATCAAATATCTACTGGCGAATTTCATCACGACCGGTTTAAAACTTCATAGAGTTAAACTACAAACGACGTCGTTTTACAGAAGAACCTTGTAAACCCTTGTAGTTTAGTTAAACCCTTTCCGCCGCGAACATCATCTTTCTGCTTTTTCTTCTACATCGCAAAAAAAAAAATTCAGTGAGAGGCAGAGAGAGAGAGAGAGAGATGGCGAGGTCGAGAAGAAAGTACAGGAACTCTAGGGCGAAAGTTCGCGTTGCTCTTCCTAAGAAGAACCCTAATATCTTTAAACCAGCTTTCAATTTCCCTCCCAAGCTCCGCGCTCTCATGGCCGACGATGTCCCTGAATGGGACGATCAAGCTAGCGTTATCCAGAACTACAAATCCTTTGGCGTCCTCTCTAACCCTAATTTGCTTGGTATCCGATCTCGCACCGACCATATGATTCAGGATGATTCCCTCAACGTTCCTCCACCTGTAGAGCCACCCACTGATGATCCTATTGCTAAGGAGTTCGAGCCCATCGATTCCGGAAGCGAACTTGAGGAAGACGGTACGTTTTTCTCCTCTGCCTTTGATTCGATTCTAGATTCAACCTGGATTAGTCTTATTGATTCCTTTTCGAGTTGGTATTGACGAAACTGGAGAAATTAGGGTTTGGAGTGGAATTTTTCTTACTAGTTTATCATCCATGGATTATTCTGCATCATTATCCTTAAAATGCTTGTGTAAAGTTTACAACTTTAGAGACAAGTTCACTATAATCATGGATATATGTTGATGACATTGATGAAAACTACACAAGCTTAATCAAGAGTCAGCTTCATTAGCTTCAGATTCTTTACTCCTTCATCTCTTCTATCTGGTTAAAGCAATTTACTTAGTTGATGTAAGTTTCTTTTTTGTGGTAACTAATTGTTCAAATGCTTTGTTGTGAGATGTGTAGATCTTAAGACAGCATTGGGGAAGCAGAGAAAAGATGGAAAGAGTGCTCCTTTACAGCCGCTTACCACTATGCAACGCACACGTATAAGACGTTTGGTGGAGAAATATGGCGATGACATTGAGGTTAGATCTATAATCCTACTGATTCTACTCTTTTTGCTTGTGTGATGATATACTTTTTCTAACATGTTTTTGTTTGAACAGGGCATGTACCGTGACAGAAAGCTAAACTCAATGCAGCATACGGTTGCAACACTTCGAAAGCTATGCACAAGATATCAGATTTACAAAGACAAGAACCCGATTTTAGTTCCATGATGTTGATGATGAGATCTTTGTATCTTGTGTTCAATTTTGTTATAAACTTGCAACAACACTACAATGGTTATGAAGTTTCTATTGAGAAGCCAGCCTCTTTTAGCATATGCAAAACTTATAAATCATATTGAATGCTTAAGAGTTATCAGTGATCACAAACAAATCATCACTCTCTGTTCAAGAAAACACACTCACAGAGGAAAGCAAATCAAAATCAAGATTATTTTTACCATCTTATTATCAAAATCAAGAATCTCACTTGAGAAGCCACAAATCAAGCTATATCATATTCCAGTGAAGCTTCGGCATTGGTAATCCCAATATTCCTTTGCTTGTTGTAACCTTTCTGCTCTCTCTGTTTTACGCCTTTCTTCCCAATAGTCTCTGCAGCTGCATTATTGCAGGTTTTGGAAATTGTAAGTTAGTCCTCCTCCTTTTAGAGACAGGTTTTAAAATACTATAAGAAGATAAGTTGTATTTTATATGCGTTTACCTTCGCTTAAGTAAGATATTGAGCTCATCCAAGTGAACAGCACCTTTATAAACCCCATCCTGATATCAAAATGGGCAAAAAGAGCATGAAACAAGGAAGACTAGAAGATTTTTTAAGTCGTAATTAGCAGTGGAGAATGTGTCTAACCTCACGGCAAAGCGGGCATTTTTCAGTTGCTTCTGCGGTTTTCAAGCCATCAACTACGTTTACTGATGCAGCAGAGCAAGCACACATGTAGCAATATATGTGACCGCAGGTTAGAGATATCGGATCAAACACCGTGTCCTGTTTTTCGCCAATCAATTGTAACCCGTAAGTTAAAGACTTATTCATAGCATTACATTTAAAAACATTCTTTCAATCAGATGCTAAAAAGGACTTGGTCTTTGAAGTGGAATCTGCAAGATGAGAGTGGAACAGCACCTTGACACGACAAAGTTAAGACTCTATCCCTATAGGTTGATACTGTCTTCTATATTTCAGATTACCAATAAGTCAACTAACAGTTTTTTGACATTGAGATTCTTTTAAAGTTTCTTACCAGGCATATTGAACAAGTCAAGTCAATGTCAACTTTGACGGAATCAGAGAGCTCGCAGGAAAGTAAAGGCTTCCCATCGTCGAAAGTCAAAGCGCAACCATCGAACAATGCATGAACAGGAGGAGGAGAAGCCACAGTAGCTCCAGATTCCTTCTCAGATTCTTTCAGATTGATGTGAAACGCCATAAGCTCGCAGAGCCATGGTGACTGAAGGATTTCGATTCGCATTTTCTGGACCTGAGTCTTAAACGCTTGGCCTTGCCTAGACTCATGAATCTGCAAGACAAAGATGTTAAAAACATATTGAATAAGAAGTGATCAAAAAGACCATGAGCCTTTGGATCTTAAAATAGTAGATTATTATCAACCTTGTCATATTTCTTGAGGATTTTTCGAATGGCGACGGCATTGATGAGAGCGTAATTAACCAAGTCTTTGCCCTCTTGGATCAAACCAAGATGGTCCTTTTTCCGACTATTGCCTCTGAGCCAAGTTAGACACTTTGTGAAACCAGAAGCTAAATGCAGCTCAAGAAGCTTCTGAGCATTCTCGTTAAACCATCCAACAACATCTTCCATTTCCTTGAGAAGCTCCGGGAAAAAAGTTCCATCACAAACTGCAAAATCAATTTCCAACAAGATTGAAGTCTCAAAACCAAAAGGAGAAAGCAGGGGCCAGGGGATGATTCATTCATTCAAAGGGGAATTATGTCGAACAGTACCTGGGCATTCACGAGAACAGTTGTGGTTGATTGTTTCAGTAAAAGACATTCTAGAAGGAAGATGATTTCTTCTGCATCTCTTGAGAATCTTCTTCAGCTTCTTAAAGCCAACACCAGGAAGATTCTTCTTCTCCTTCTGTCCTTGCATGTACTCTTCATACTTCTTGCAAAACTTCATTTTTTTTCTCGATTTCACAACGCAAAATCACTCAATAAAATTTATAAACTTAGATGACCATCAACAAACAAATTCAGCCCTCGAACAAAAAAGGATTTTGATCAAGAAAACAAATAAAAGTTCTAAAATTTATTTCTCTTATCTCTTCTTCTTCTCTGTCTCTCTTGCGTCTCGTGTTGGCTTTATTATTTAAGTATGAAAACAAAACAAAACAAAACAAAAACAAAAACAGAACAGAGACGTATTTATGAATAAATGAAGGTGAAGAAGACTGGCGAAGTCGGCGGAAAAAACAAGTTGTGAAAATAAATAATTTGAGCAAAAAAAAAAGTCAAAACGTATTTATTGGGAACGTATCTTCGTTAAAAGGTGAATTTCAATTTTAATGACTTGTTGTTTTTGTATTGTTACGAATAGATTATAAGATTTGGGGTTTTTAATTAATGCACACATTTGTGATTTGTTGCATATCAGTATCACAGTCGATCTATTTCTTTATGCCGCGTGGATGCGAAAGTCTTAGATTTATCAGCGTAAACTATATAAAACCTGTATAATATATACGTGTGTATTTTTAACTTTTTTTTTGTTAGAGAAAAAAGATGGGAGAGATATTTTACCATTCAATAATGGTTATAATTTGCTAGAATATTTGTCATGTCGTTTAGATAAAAAATTTTACCACTAAAATGGGTGTCTTCTTGTATATATTGGGTATTTAGGTATAAAAACTGAAAAACTCATTATTTATAGAAATCTGTGATCTTTTCATCTCCATGATATAAAAAAAAGAAAGGAAATTCTGATATAAGATAATATACAGTATAACATATGAAACCACTGTGTAATTTGGGATAAAGATGCCACCACAAAGGGCCCTTTTGAGGGTTTTTCTTCTTTGTGGGGTCAAATTAGAAACTTAGAAATAGTATTAAGAATATAATATACAATTTCTTGGAAGTTTATTTTGACCTGGATTGGATTTCGCCACTAAAACTTTGCTTTATATCATTTTCAAAAGCCGCGGATTTTGCTTATCTTAACTTTATGACCCCCTTAATTATTACATGTATCATGATTTTGCACTAACATATTTCTTCACCAATCACCACCACTGTCCGTTTTTCTTTACTTGGTTTGCTTTCACGTTTAGGTAAACTCTACATAGTTTTAATTACTCAAAAGAATGTGATTCTTTCTTATCTTACAAAAACAAAATTAGAGGGATATGCTCTTTTGCTTTATGTAAGTTTCAAAGAAGATGCTCAAGTGGTAAAGAAAATTTAAATTGAAACTTTAACTTACTTTTAGCTTTATTTGAATGGTGTAATAGTGATGCTGATGCATGTACTAAACTCTTGCAATTTAAATCTTTAATAGAAAACTATATGAATTGTATTTCTTACTACATAATGAGGTAATGTGATAAGATATAATGTCATGATTTTTCATCTGGCTAGTCTTCTAGGTTTGAACGTTTCAATTCTCTATTTACTTTTTAAAATGCTCCAAAAATATCAATTTAAAGTTCCAAATGATCGACAAAAGTTGCAAAATAAAGTGGCACACCATTCATTTGTCTGCTCAAGTGGTCATTTGTTTTATTCAATTCGACTGGTTGTGATCATTTTAAGGCCCTGTGGAATTTGATGTTTTCAAAAGGAAAACAGAAAAAATACAAATTAGTCAAATATTTTCGTATTGTTATAATAATTACTTTATTTTATGGTGTATATAAATATATTTAATGGAGAAAGAATTTATACCCGCAGAAGGATCGGGATACTGAAAATAAAGAGATGAGAGGAGGAGAGAGATTTCTTATAACTTCTTATTGTTGAAGTATGAATTGTGATTTTACATCGAACGAATTCGTTCGTTTATATAGGCGTAAAAAAGTAAATTACTATGCGTGCATAGTGACGGTGGGCTCCACATAAATTAATAAATAACGAAACGTTTAACCCATGTGCGCATCTTTTGCGACTTTACGATTCCTCCTTTTCACGACTTTTATAACACGTATTACACGGTTACTACTTACTAACTTAGCATACAATCATTTTATAGATTCTAACTAAAAATACAAGAATGTACAATGCGTAACATAATAAACAAGTAATTAAATTGATGCCTTTAGGATTTGACAAGAAAGCAATCGTCTCTTGCGTAAAAAAAATGCAAAAGACACTTAAGAAATAATAGGTGTTAAGTACGGCTTTTATACGGAAGTGTAATGTCTTTTTTTTTTTTTTTTTTTTTAAGTGTAATGTCTTGCTTCATACGCAATATTATATATAGGTCAAACACGCTAAATCCAGCTCTTATGCTAATCCAAAACAATATATATATATATATATATATATATATCATGACCATTAGAACTTCGAATTGTAACAATAGACCAATCAATATATACCTATTTCTAACATACATTGGTTATATCCTGATATATTGTAAATATGATAATTAAAAAAAAAAAAGACATATTGTTGATTCTCATAGCCTGCAACTAAGCATTATAAACATTGAAGTAGTCAAATGATCAAGATGAAGCATGTGATGGTCTGATGGATGGTGCAGTGTTCCTATGAGGAAGGAAGAGTACCAGTGAGCAGAGAGTTTAGGGCTCCTCTTAAGATAAGGATCCTTGAAGTCCACGTAAAATAACCCAAAGCTCTTCTCGTACCCACCAAATAGCTCAAACACATCCATAAACGACCACTGAAAATACCCTTTTACGTTCGATCCATTCCTGTTATGAGATTTTTATATTTAGAATCTGACTGACACATCCATTGAATGAAAGTGTACAACTTTTTACTGTTACCTGATTGAATGAAGCACTGCTTCAATGTATGAGCTCAGATACTTCACCCTCGTTGTGTCCTCAAGTGATGACTGAAAAAGCATAGATAGATAAGGCACACGAGAATTAACGAGGTTCGGCAACGTGCCTACGTCCTCAAAACAATAACTAGATTCACTTAGACAATCTTTACAACAAGACCTTGCCTAACTGGAATTACACGACACTAAGAACCTCTTAGTTCGACACCAAACAATATCTAGTTACACCCAGTATTAGAACAACTAAACCCGTGTTCCAGAAAACAGCTCGACTTGCCTACAAAAGCACCGAAACAAAGCAATTCGTTTTTCTCTCTCTCTTTTCGGCTAACCCTAGCAGCACACATCTCCCTAGTATATATACCCATATACCTATGAGATATGTCACCCTAGATTTTATCCCGATACAAAAGGAAAATATCCTCTTCTAAATAAAAGAAACAAATCTTCAATAATATTCTTCTCCAAGAATATCTTCAGCTGCACGTTTTTTCTGATTTGATCTCTCTAAATATCTTTCTGATATTTATCTTCAACTCCACGAACCACGTCAGCACCAACCGAGCAATCCCAAACTTGTTCCAACAGACCGTTTCTTGTTCCAGCAATATCTGCACTTTCAATGACCTCATTGACCTGTGAGGAGTCATCTGACCTGAGAGAGAGAGAGAGAGAGAGAGTTTCAAACACATGAAAGAAGCAACCTGAAATCTGAGAGAGGCAGAGAGAGATAAAGAGAGACCATTCTCTAGGATGTAGACAGGAGGGTTTCTATAATTTGATATACAAAAGTATCTGTTGCAGACTCCATGGTGTATTTGCAAACTGAAGGAAGCAAATCATCAAACATCAATCTTGTCTCTTTTAAGTGATCACATATGAAATTGATATCTACGACATACAAACCTCATTCTCGAGCGATGTGTTTCCAAACACTGCATCCGCAAAATGGATCGGAGAAACCAGTGAGCCAGATTTTTAACTTTAATTTTCAGAGAGTATCATGTAAACTTACAGGTCATTTCCACGGCCATGTCTGTGGTGAAATCCTGGACATTTGGTTTCAGAGAGGAAGAGTCGTCCTTGATGTAAAGTGTCATGTAATTTATCACTCCAAAGAAATCAAATGCGCCCTTAACTTGTTCTGACTCCTCCTCTGTAAAAGCTGGCAATCTAGACCCAACATTGGTCTTCATCGTCTCAGGATAATCGCCAAACACCAACGGATGTAGAATCCTTACAAAAACCGAATCAAGAAACTCAGCGCGATCAAGACATTTATAGTCGATACTTCAACATTAGATTCTTTAAGACTTACCAACCAATATAGAAGTCATTTACTCTAGCAGTTGCCTGCTTATCCTCTACAGAGTTAGTTAAAGGGACAACACCGTATGTGTATACGCTAATGCCTACTGATCCATGTTGCTTGAACTGTGTAATGAAGAGGAGATAAGACAATGCAATGCATATGGGAGATGGAAGAGCAGCAGAGAGAAGAACCTTGTACTGTTGCTTGTATAAGTTTGTTGCAGAAGCGTGTGCGAGCAACATGTTGTGTACGGCAATGTAAGGCTCAATGGAAGAGTTTCCATTGGTACAATTAAGTCCAAATGGAGGAGAGCATCGAGCAGGCGGTGTTATTCCCTGGTCATACCCTCCAAGGGCAAACACGTTGACCTCGTTTATAGTAGTCCAATGTGACACTCTATCTCCAAACTCCTTGAAGCAAGTATCTGCATAAGCTGTGAAGCCTCTCCTATAACAATCATTACAAAAAGATTGATGAATAAGTTTGATATCACCAATGAAAGAGGAAGATTAAAGGAGAAGAATCATACACGATTTCTTGGCTAAGCCAACCTCCATACTCATCTTCTAAGGCTTGTGGAAGATCAAAGTGGTGCAATGTAACGTGTGGCTGGATTCCTTCTTAGTCAAAGAAGTAGGAAACACCATAAGGATATTAAAAAGTAGATTTGTTTGGTCTTGTAGCTAATTAATCAACAGGGTCAGGGTACAAGTTTAACCATGAGTGATCAATTCATCAATAAGACTGTTGTAGTATTGTAGCCCCTTGACATTAATTGGTCCTCTTCCACCTGAAATAAAATCATATTCTTCATCAATCCATTGAGAATGCTTCGCTTATCGAGTCGTGGAAAAATCATACTTGGTAAAAGCCTTGACCAGGATATGGAGAATCTGTAAGCCTCCAATCCCATGTCTGCCATGAGCTTCACATCTTCCTGCAAACATCAGGCAATGTTAATGCAGAGATAAGTTGGATCATATTTCAAACTGTCACACGAAGACAGAGACAGATGTTATAATGGATATGGGAAGGAAAGTGACCTTGTATTTGTGATACTGGTCACATGCAACATTTCCAGCTGCTACTCCGGAGTGTCCTGCAGTGAAACTATATATGTAAACATCTTGCCAAATTCTCCAGCTATTCAAGGAAACATAAAGTGAAGAAATCAAACCGGCATGAGCAAAAACATCCCAAATGCTAGGAGTTCTCCCATCTTCTTCAGCAGCTCCTTCCACCTGTTGTATAATCATATGGACGAAACACTGTTATATCTGGTATTCTTTTATCATTCTAACATGAAGGTGAAAATATAATGTTACCATCTAAGGCATTTAGGAAACAGAAAAGGGTTACAGAACCTGATAAGCTGATGTCCCAGAGCCAAAGACAAAGTCTAGAGGGAAGACTGCGGTTAAAGCCAAAGCCAGCAGAGGAAGGAGCATGTGACTATTGCTCAAGAACTTCATCTCTCTTTAGTCTCGTCACCGAACAGAGCAAAAATTTAAGCAAGCAAGTACGAGTACCAAAAGTGAAATTTGGTTGAAACACGAAATTTCATTGTCTTTTTGTAGGAGTGGGTCCACTTGTTTTGACACGTTTGATGAAGAAGTAAAGAGCAAAAAGTCCAACGAAATAGAAGATAAGATAGGGAGCAACATTAGCTTTCAAAGAGCTTTTTGGTTGTTTCCTTCGTTTTAGTATTTTTGTTTGCACCCACAAGTTAACATATTTGAGTGATCAATCACCATAGTACCGCATTTTACCAGGCAAATCTGCTCATGAGGATGTTGCCACCAAGTTCAAAGCAGACGATCTAGAAAAGGCAGGAAAGAGACGTCTACGCACCAGATTTACCGGTGACTGGAATCGTACAGTTCAGGCTATACAGTCTGGTTCCAGATCAGGACTAACCACGACGTTCTTTAGGTGCGAGGGTTAAGAAAAGGATAAATCATAAGGGAAACAGAAAACGATATCTTCAGGAAAAAAACATCATTCTCAAAAGTATAGGATCCAGAAGACGAATAGTAGCAAGAATATTACAAAATGATAGTGCAAATCATTCCCAAAACATGTCTCATCTTCTACATTCAATAAGCGTTAAGATATGATCCACTTCAAGAAAGTAGATTTTTTTGCGTAGCAAGAAGATGCTTCTCTCTCTCTTCTCTTTTGACCTGGATATCTCCAATTTTACCTGCAAACAAGAGCTCAGATTCAGATTTACGCAGTAAACAACAGAACCAGATTGCAATGTTTCATTTCTAAGAAAGAATATGTACCGCGATGGACTCCTAGTACGGATAGGGCTCTTGGCTGGACTTGGCTTGCTAGGGCTCTTGCTTGCTTCCTTCTGAACCTGCTATACCGAAAAGCTATTAAGATAACGAACAATGTAAAACAGAAAATAATGTCATAATTAAAGAGAGGTCAAAAGTTGGATTGTTACTCACAGGAGGTAGAGGAGATCTTGATCTTGAACGCGATCTGCAAAAGTCCAAGAAAACAAAGTCAGATTCAAAAATCCAAACATGTTGTGTTTAATACCGTTCAGCCAAGGTCCTTCATGCCTCTTCTTCTATCTCACATAGATTAAGAAGTAGCAACAAATAAAAAGAAGTAACTTAGACCAAACTATTCTGCTACTTAGTTAAAACATAGGACAGAGGTATTATAAGCCATGTGGCCAAAACAACTTCTGTTGCCAAATGAGCCATGGACGTCCCAAGAGAACCCAGATTCCATATTGTCATCATCCAACGAGCCAATATAGTTTTACTGAATTCCCGATATAATATTGTGATCCAAGTGATCCAATGTCTCCACTGTTATCCATCTAGCAGCAATATAAATTAGTTATAAGGAAGCCACGAAAAGCAAAGTTTCTATTCCAAAGTTTCCATACCTCTTAGACGAAACACTTGTCAACAATCAAGAATTTCCATCCAGATATTAATTTCCATTTTCTAGTCGATTGTATGTAAATCCATATCTATGAAACAAAACCATTTTCTTTTCAGGAAAGAAAAGAACAGATTAAAAATGCTATTGCAACAAAAAGCAAGACTAATCTTGCAAATCTCAACCAGAAATGGGCTAAGCATCTAAATATAAGGATGGAGTTAGAAAAGACAATAATGACGACCATATAACAGGTGTCAACAAAAAAACAGTATATGCTCAATCAACAAGAACTTCGAGTCATCAACAAGAACTTCGAGTCATCAACAATGACTTTTCTAATCAGATTTTCATAAAATTCACAGGAAGATCTACCAACTAAGAACTGTTACCTGATGCATTTTGAGAAGGAAAAAATCACTACCTTCTTGGAGACGGTGACCTTGACTTCGAGCGGGGGCCAGGAGATCTTGATGTAGATTTTGCAGGGGACCTACGTGAAGACTTTGCCTTTGGACTTCTGCTCCTGCTCCTGCTCCTGCTTCTGCTCCTGCTCCTGCTCCTGCTTCGGCTCAAGCTTCGCCCACGGCTGCGGCTGCGGCTGCGACTCCTAGAATAGGATCTTCCCCGGCTAGGACTCCTAGAATCCTTCCTTGAATCGTATTCTCTAACCTATATAGATATGAAAGAAAAAGAAAAAATTAAACACAACAATGAAAGATCACAATTCACAGGAAACTCAGCTTCAACTAACCCGAACATATCCATGAGAAAACGCATTTCGAAACTCTGTGTCGTCGAGCTTTTTCACCTGGGGAAATTCATGAGTAAGAGCTAATCAGTAATTAAGGATGAATACAACAAACTCTCAACCACATGAAAGAAACAGGGAAAATAGCTCACCGCATACTTCATGTCCTCGTAGCAGGTGTAATCCACAACTCCAGTTGTACCTACAATAAGATTGTCCAAGATTAAAATCTTTCAACCTGGTTTAGATGCACAAGATTATATGGGCACAATTACCTCTACCATCACGGTACACTTGCGAGAAACAGACGTCCCCTCCTTTACGCATGTGATCCTAATGTAAAAGTGATCAATGTTAGGATTCAGAACCTTTGAAGATATAAGAATGAGTAAGGAGTTTATTGACCAGAGCGTAGTCACCTTGAGATCTTGCCAAGAAGCAGAAGAAGGCAAGCCTGTCACCAGAACTGTGGTTGAGAAAAGATAAAATTCAAATTAGAGATTATTCCTTCAACTTTGGAGAGAATAATGCTAATTATATGACTACATACCACGAAACTCTGATCTCCTAGATGGGCCACGACTACCACCATCACCACGGCCATCACCGCGGCCACGTCCACCACCACGGCCACCACCATTGAAACTACCCCTAGTATCATCTGATGAACGCCTCCCACCATGCGCCAATTCCACCTAAAAAGGCAAGACATTCGTTAAATTTGATTGAAAACCAATCAAGTGTTGTACATAAACATCTGAAATTCGATTAAATAACAAACCCGCAAACGATGCCCATCAAAGTCATAGCCATCCCGACCTTGAATAGCATCTTCAGCATCCCGAGCATCATCAAACTAAACAGATTAAAGAAAAACAAATTAGAGCATTCAGATATGATGGAAACGGTGCTCACGAATCATAACAACAGAGCGCCTAACATCAAGAATCATAACACATGTCACTGCAAGAAAAAAGAGTTGTGGAATTGGTTGGTAAGCTAACCTCAACGAAAGCATAACCAGGAGGCCTTGGAGGGACCTTCAAATCAATTTGAACAACAGGTCCATACTGAAACAAAAAAAAAGGAAGAGTTAATGTTATGGAGACTTCTTATTATTGAGAGTAAGCAAAAACAAGGTGGTTAGTGACATAAAAACGAAACCTTTACCTTACTGAACAAATCTTCAACCTCTCTCTCACGGATATCGCCAGGAAGGTTTCCGACATACACGGTTCTACTCGAACGGCTGCTCATTCTTCCTTTATCAAAATCCAAAAACAAAACTCCAAACTTAAGATTCTAACAAGAACACGTTCTCAAGAATGTCGGAAGCGAAAATTCACCTGTTGGTCGATTTGAGATCTCTCAGCCTCCGCAATTTGGGAATTAGGGTTTCGGAGTTGGCGATATAGGTTAATGAGGGACCGTCACGTGAGTCACGTGAGCCTTTTATAGAGTGACGATGAAACAATTCAATTAGTATCTATCTGCTTAATTAACAACAAAATCAAAGTTTAGAAACATACTATAAAGAAAGCACCTTTAAAAATTCTCACTATCATCTCTCTCTCCCAGAAATCAAAATCTTCAGCTTTCTGTTTTTGGCGTTTGAAAGATTCGTTCTTTTAATTCCCGATCAGGGTTTTGGCGGTAAGTGTATCTGTTAGGTCTCCACTGATCAGTAAAAGAAAGCTCTTTTAGCTTTACATGTCTCTGAAACTTCTGGAGTCGTCACAAAGCTCCGTCGAATCTTTCACCCTGCATCTCCTCTCATGGCGTCCGTTTCACACCGCTGGTTCTAACGCCCTTGTCTCTCTCATCGCTCCCCGCTTTCTCCATTGAAGCTTTTAGCCGTCTCTCGCTAGCAGACAACGACAATGGAGTGAAATCGAGTTACAGGAGAGGAGGTTTCAGGCCTGTGGAGAGAAAACGGCGTCGTCGTGGGTCTAGATCGGGTTCTGGTCGGAGTAGTGATCGAAGCGGGACTCTTCGGTGCTGCTCTGTCAATGCTCAAGTGACCACTTGCTCGGAATTTCAATTCGCTGTTGGTACGGATTCTATTGGGGAACTATTCTGTGAAGCGAATTGGTCCTCCGATGTGAGTGAGGCGGCGCGAAATTCACGGAGTGATCGAGATTCAAGCGTCGGAGAAAAGGAAGGGGGAGGATTAGGATTTGGGTTTGGGATTGTTGAATCAATGGGTAACGAATCCGGTTACGGGAGCGAACCTGGTTATCGAGGGGATGCTGAAATTGGTTACGGTGATGAGTTCGATGAGGAAGAAGAAGATTCCAAGCTCTTGTTTTGGGGAGGTATCAATCAAATCGAAACCTTTCTATTTCCTTTAATTGTTTTGACATTTAGATGTAGTAACTGCATTTGGCTCTAAGCTTCTGAAATTCGTGTTTCATCATTGATTATGTTTCCCTTAGACTATATAGAGTCTGAAGTTGGAATCTTTATTCTAAGAGAAAGATAGTTTCATCTTTATTGAAATTCCTTTTAGTCAATGGCTCTAGCTTAACTAGTGTTGGTTCTTTCCAAATTTTGACATTGTGCTTTCATTATATGCGTAAGAACCTTGTTGAATGGGTTTGTAGTTGAAAGTCTTTTGCCTTGAGACATATGTCTTTGCTCATAGAGAATATCAGATTTTTATGTTTTTGATTTGTTAAGCAGATACAGAATCAAGCAAGGAGATTTGTGCTGAGGAAAAGGAGTTCTCAGACAAAAAATCTCACTATAGATGTCGTCGAGTCAGAAGGAATGATTACAACAAAGCTGTTGATTCCATGACTCATAACATTTCTTTACTTCATCTTCAACCTTATAGATTCGATCAAAGCAATGCCATTTCTTCAGGGGATTGACTTTGATCCACTGAGATGGGAAACTGCTTCTGAGTCGCAATGCAAAATCGCAAAGCCTTGAGAAGTTGTATAGATGTTTTTTCTTTACTTCATCTTCAACCTTATAGATTCGATCAAACCAATGTCATTTCGTCAGGGGATTGACTTTGATCCACTGTGATGGGAAACTGCTTCTGAGTCGCAATGCAAAATTGCAAAGCCTTGAGAAGTTGTATAGATGTTTTATTCATGATTGTACAATTCTAAGAGAAGAAACCAAGGTTTGGTTACGAACAAGAATTATGAAATCAAAGAAAACTGTTGTTGGGCATGGAAGTGAGGGCAGAGATATTTGGCCAGTTGACTGGTGGACTCGAAGCTGCTTGGAGCAAACTCAAAGGCCAAGGTTCGATTTCTATATTATTTTTCCTTGAGCTCAAATTAGGAATCCCTTGTTAACTATCAAAGTCATCAGCTTTGTTCATGTTTCTTTAAACTTGAAGAAATGTGCGTAGATGAGTGAAAATAGACATTGTGTTCATTGTCATATATACATAGCTAAACTCGTGGAACGAGGAATGGATTAGAGAGAAATTGTTTTCTATCACTTTAGTTAACGGCAGTGTAGTCTTGCCAATAGATTTCAACTTGCAGGCGGCAAGATACATTGAACGAAGCAACACAGGATCAGAGAAAACATGCCATGAATGTAGCCATTGCCACGGCAGCAGCAGCTGAGGCAGCGGCTGCAGGCAGCTGCAGAGGTTGTCAGGATGGTGGGAAACGCCTTCACGTCACAACATTTTGTCAAGAAACTCAGCTCCCAATGTGGCTGCTATCAAGATTCAGAGTTCCTTCAGGGCTTATCTAGCCAGGAAAGCGTTGCGGGCGCGGAAGGCAATTGTAAGGCTTCAAGCAATTGTGCGTGGCCGAGCTGTTAGGCGAAAGGTTTCTGCTTTATTGAAGTCTACACTCTCCAACAAAGCTTCAACACCAAGCATCATCCAGAGACAAACAGAGAGAAAGCACTGGTCCAAGACCAAATCTGAGATCAAAGAAGAGCTTCAGGTATCGAACCATTCGATGAGTAACTCAAAGGTCAAGTGCAATGGTTGGGACAATAGCGCTCTCACAAAGGAAGACATAAAAGCCACATGGTTGAGGAATGAGTTTATGGATAAGACTCTGGTGATGGACAAGATCTCTCCATTATCTTTCCCGAGGGGATCTTTCAGCCGTTTGGAGCAGAGACTATTGGAAGACGAGAGCTGGTTTCAAAGCTCCAATGGTTTCCAGCCTTGCATGAGTGTGACAGGGTCTGCAAGGTAAAAGATGAGATCACTGAGCACACCAAGGCAACGTGTAGGGCTCATGGATTCTTTGTTTGATAACTACAAGAAGGATGGGGATAAAGTCTGTCTCTGGTCTTCTTTTGTCTGTGAAAATAGTAAGATCAACAACGCTAAGAAGTCGTACGTCTCTGACCACATATCAACATAATTGTTAAATCTGAACATTCATGTCACTTTCTTTCTTTGTTTTGGTTTTTTTGGGTATCATATCTCATGTTCTTTATAGATATGCTTATGGAGAGGTCAATTTTTTGGTGTTTGGTGTATGAATTTTTCTGTTCATTTCTGTTCTTGAGAAAATGGAAGCATCTTTATCAATGTGATTCATTTTGTTCAAACCATAAAAATCTTTTAAGATCCTATACTTTGTATATCTTGGATTTTGATTCTAATAATTTACTCATGAAACTCCAAAGAGGTTTCATTTCAAATGACTTAATATACAAAGATTTTACAAGTCTTTTAGTTTTGAATAACACTGGATTTTACAAACCTTAAATAATTGACTTTAACTATACCATTTAATAACACCAAACTTTTAAAATCTAATGAAGTATAAGATCTAATAACACCAGATTTTAACATTAGATTTATAATCATTAGTTGAATAACACTGGATTAGTGTTGGATTTCAATTCTATTAAAATCCATCATTGAATAACACCACCTAAGTCAACGTGATCCAATAATACAAAGCACAACGTTAGATAAATGAGAAGCAATCAATGATTTAGTAGTAATCGCCAAATAAATGAAAAATTTAGTAGGAGCGGCGTATCAACTAAAAAATGGAAAGTGTTTTACCCGAACCGTGTATAACGGCAAGATTATCACCGAACCTAAGGTTAGTGTTTGCTCTGGACTATAACAAACCCTAAGTGAAAAAGAAAAAAGGAAACTTGAGTCTCAAACATATAAGACCTCGTCTCGCGTCTATCTCCTCAAATTCTCTGATTATGTTTTCAATTCTCTTGTTCGATTTCTGTCTGCTTCGAGATGATGATGCTCTGATTCTTTCTTCTCCCTTCGTTTAGAAGGAAGAATCATTTTGGATCCAGTCACTGATATCAGTTACTAAAATTACTAATTAGTATTATCTCTTGATATTGAACAAATATTAATTGAACCGCGGTTCAATATTTTGATATTATTTCGGATCAAACCGAAATTAGACAGGTTATTAGCTCAAGGTTTGGGCCTGAAAAGCCCACTGGGCTAACACTAAACAAAACCCTAGGGTACTCTTGTGGGTCATTTATATGTTCCATCCCTAACTTCGCTGCGGGAAGATTTTCCATCTTTCTGAGTCATTCTGCGTCTAAGCGAGAGAGTTTCAATTCAAAAACTCTCAAGGAGGATGGCTCGAGGAATAGCGGCGAAGTCGAGTGGTGGTGCTAAGAAGAAAGGAGTGTCGTTTGTGATCGACTGCTCTAAACCAGTTGATGATACGATCATGGAGATAGCCACGCTTGAGAAGTTTCTTCAGGAACGAATCAAGGTCGGAGGTAAAGCCGGTTCTCTTGGTAACTCCGTTTCCATTACCCGAGATAATGTAAAGATCACCGTCAACGCCGATTCCAACTTCTCTAAACGGTACACTTCTTTTCTTCTCTCTCACGTCTTTAGAAACCCTAACTTGCTCTTAAGTTACAAAAATCTGGAATGTTGGTTTTGAATTCAGGTACTTGAAGTATCTGACGAAGAAGTATTTGAAGAAGTACAATCTCCGTGATTGCATCTAACAAAGACAAAAATGTCTATGAGGTACGCTACTTCAGGATTGACGATGAAGTAGCTAGTGCCGAAGAAGATTAAGCTCGACCTTCTTCATTCATTTTTAATTATACTTAGTCTAGATTTTTCCTGCTTAGGACGGATCTCTATAACTGTTCCTAAAAGTTTTTGCTGTGGGCATTGGTATTTTTTGGAATGATTTAGTGGTTAAAATTGACACAAGAATGAGGACTAAATTCATTTTAAAATTTCTGAAAGAAAAGAGTGACTAAATGGCCGACTCTTTTTGAGGCCGTGTTGGTTCGGCAGAATTGAGTGGTTGCGACTCAATTTAGTTTTGGAGATCAAAAATATCTAAATATATGCATGCGTAATTATTTTTATTGATATGAACATTAGGCTAATAACATTATTTCTTTAAGCATTATGAATACATACATATCTCAATGTTATATATGTAAATTTATATATTTTGTTGACAAAAAAAAGGATAAAAATTGGTTTTTGGGTAGATAGAATTTGTATATTAGTAAAACAAGTAGATAATTACATAGCAAAACGACTTTGAAAAAAAAAAACCAATTTTAATTACAAGTTACAACTAACTTTAAAACCCTAAACCCAAATAAATTAAAAGAAACAGAAAAAATAAAAACGGAAAACAATAACTTTGGGAGAAAGCCTAAATAGACGCAGCCTATCTGCTCTGCTTCCTCTATATAAACCTTCTTCTCCTCTCTCTCTTCCTTCTCATCCTACAAAGCAGTTTGAAATCAGTTAAGAGAGAAAGGACGACCAAGCTTCTTCGATCTCGTTGCCGCGAAAGGTAACAGTCATCAGAACAAGAACCTGTGAAACCTCTCTTTTGGTCTGTTTTTTTCTCCAAAACTCGAAAACCCATAAACCACAATGGCTCGTTCTCTCGCTAACGCTAAGATCCTCTCCGTCTTCGTCTCCGAAAAGCTCTCAAACGCCGTTTTCAGGTAAAAACTCCTTTCATCTGAAACAAAACATATGTGTTGCCCTGTTTTCCCGTCGCTTTAAAAAACCGTGACGTTTTTTGGATTCTCTTCAGACGAGGGTTTGCAGCCGCAGCCAAAACGGCGTTAGATGGGAGCGTTTCGAGCGGTGGAACCGCTTCTGCCGCGGAGATGAAGAAGAATGTTGGAGAAGCTTCAAGCGAGAAGGCACCATGGGTACCAGACCCTAAAACCGGTTATTACAGACCGGAAACCGTTTCTGAGGAGATTGACCCGGCGGAGCTACGAGCTGTTCTCTTGAACAACAAGCAATAAATTTATTGAAAACCGTATTTTTATTAATTAATGTTGTTTAATGAGAAGATTAGGAAAATGGGTTATGATCTTTTGTGGTCAATCCCATCTTATTCCGTTCCCATTTCTGTAATAATCGTTTGATCTTGTTATTTATGAAGGCTTCCAAGTTCCATTTACGAAGATTTTACTATGACTCAAAGTCATGAGACATATTATGACACAAAAATTTAAAATCGATTGGTATAAAAAAGGTAAACCTAAAAATAAATTATCAATTTTTAAGACTCCGTGCTCAGTGATCCTCTAGCGATCTAGCAATGGCGAAGAAGTCATTTGGACTACCGGATCCGAACACTTGAAAACCCTCTATCTCCAAACTCCTTTACTAGGTTGGGCTTATTCGTCGGAAATTAAAATTTCAAACTATTGTGATAAAAAAGGGATTGCATGGCCTTTTTCTTTGTGCTAAAATCATGTGATTGGTAAAAGAACTGTAGACTGTAGAGTCACAAAAACATGGTATCTATTTCTGAAGTTTATAACCATAATGTTTTTCATCGACTAATAGCACCACCAACATTACAATTATCAAATTTAAGAACCTTAAATAGTTAATAACCCTATTGCTCTTTTTTTGATTAAAGATTTAATATTATTTTTCTTTCTATAGTTATTTTCAGTATTAAAACTTTAAAACGCTTGTGCGGATTTAATTGCGAAAAAAGCAACTACAGGCTCAAACTTATGGAATTTGTATCATTTGTGCCCTCCTTTTCTTATGAACCTTGTAAACATTGATTCTCATTCTTCCTAAGTAATAAAGCAATTAGAAGGGGAAAAAAAAACTTTAAATATGATTTTGAAAAATCAGCTTCGAAATATTGAACTACAGTGCAATGATGTGTGAACAATCGCGCTAATTCAATCATACTTAGAAAAAAATATGTCATCTTTAGATATTTTTTTTCTCTTGCACTAACAAATCAAAGCCATGAACAAGCCAACCACGTGGCAAGCCATGTTGCAGTTGGGAAAATGTTGATCATAGAAATAAGTAAAGTTTAATACAAGCAAAGAGAAAAACAAGAAGACGAGAAAGCTCTAACTTGTGAGCCTCAGAAATTAACTTTAGGGTTATGAAGACCACATAACTTCCGTGTTAATGGTTGAGAGACTTGAGAAGAAGTGGCTCACACTAAATCCCAAAGGCCAACATGCAATAAAAAGACATAAGAAAAGTTTGTAACCTCACATTCTTAACTAAATGGCGCTTCTTAAGCTAAATATCGGTTTTTTTCTTCCTACACAATCCAGATATTGATTTAATACAAGAAAAATAAATACTACATGTATGCCAAATTTTAAAATCAAGAGAATCATCAAACATACATGGAAAAAACTATCTTCCTACTTCTTCATCATAAAAACTTGAGCTTACACAAATATTTTTGAATCATTGTAACCTAGTTCATTACTACATGATATTGTCCACTTTAGTTTTATCAAAGTCTTCGATGAAGAAGATAAGACCATGTCGGAAGCAGAGAATCTCGAGGCATGACTCAAACAAAACTAAAGGAGCTGGTAAATCTGAATCACAAACTAACACAGGTCAAGGAGGTCAAGAACCCAGCGATCTCTTAAGAATCCATCTTTTTCTTTTGAAGTAAAACTAAAACTTTTAAGAGGTGTTGGTTGAACCCAAGAATGTGGAGTCCAAAGACATTGTGTCATCATCACTAGGCTAGGCTACAATCAACTTCTAAAGAATCTCATATTGATCCATCCGAAACAAAGGAACAAAAGATCTAACATTTCATAAACATTCATTGGATGCAACAGTAGCAACACACAAGCCAGTAATGAGTATGCCAATTCTTTCATCATAAGAAACAACTTTTCCCACCACCGTTTTATTCCTGGTCGGTTCATAAATACAATTCATCGGTTCAATCCTACGAAGAGATACAAACAAAGAGCATTGATCGAAACAAGAACTCAGAAAAAAAAATTAATGATTGGAGAAAGAACATAGAGCATCCAAAGAGTTCAGATTCTGCAATAAAAAGTCTTAACCTTTAAACCGAAGAAACAAAAGGGTTTCTTCCCAAAGTCTTCGTCTTCGTTTTGCAATCAAATCCGCAACCACACTGTGGCGACTCGTAAAACTCATCGATCTCGAAGTTCGCCGATGTGATCCCGACGGAGAACTCGAGTTCGTCTTCGTTCCTAATAACTTCAACGATGTTGAGCCACAAGAAGAGAACTTTCACCTTCACGCCGGTAAGTTTCGTGATCTTGTTCTCCGATATGTAACCAGAGATTGTCGATTTGTAATCCAATTGGTAAGAACCTTGAAGAGCGAAACTACACGATTTGTTGAAATAGGCGTGGAATTTACCAGTGGATGGATCTAGATCATATGATACGACTCCTTTAGGAAGAATCCCGACGGGAAAGTTGAAGCTTTGGAGGAGAGTGTACGCCGTCGGTTTATCGTCATCTGCAGCGGCGGCGGCGATTAATGACAAAGGAACGCAAAATAATAAGAAGAAGAAGAAGAAGAAGAAGAAGATTGAAATCGGAAGCAGAGTCATGTCTCTTTTCATCCAATGTAGCAAAATCACTACTTTAGGTTTTAGGTTTTAGATTTATCCAGTTTGGATTTCGTTTTCCGTCACTTTCTCGGCGAGAAAATAAAAAGAAATCTCTGGGACAGACGTGAGAGACTTTTCTAGCTGGCCCATCTGATCAGATCAAGCGACCATAAACACGACATCGTTTTCACCGAACAACTGGACACGTGTCTTTTTGTCATTTAGTTAACAAAAAATTCTTAACATGGTCTAATTTGGGCCTAAATTATTTATTTATTCATTCATAACAGCTTCAAGGCCGTGTTTATTTTATTTATTCATAACAGGTTTAATTTAAGGCCCATGGGCTTTAAAAGGAAGAGATAGGCCTATAACAATTAAACCCACAACCACACTTTGGGCTGTCCACGAAATACTTGGTCGAGAACTCCTCCGAGGCAGCACCAACGAAGAACTCGACATCGTCGCCGTCACGAGACACCTCGGAGATGTTGATCCAAAAGAAAAGCACTTTGACGCTTACGCCTATCAACCTTATGACCCGTCCTCTTGTTATGATGCCGGAGATTGTGGGTTTGTATTTGACCTTGTACGACTCGATGGAGAACGAACACGTGGTGTTGAAACGGACTTTGAAAACGCCAGTTCTTCGGTTTAGCTCGTAGTCGTGCACACCTTCTGGTAAGATTCCTCGTGGTAAGGTGTAGTTTTCGAGAACCTGGTAAACACTTGGCTTTTTTTGGCCGGAGACGGATAAAGAAGTAGAGAGAAGGAGGAAGAAGATCATGAAGATGGACATTTTTCTTTTCCTAATTAAGTTTAGCTCTCTGTGTTTTTGCTTCAATTAGTGTCTTATCTAATCGTAAAACGTTTTCTTGAATCTGTTTTAGAAGTTGGTTTTGGGATGTCTTTGTGTGTTTAGTATAAGTAGAGGACGATGAGGGATTAGTTGGGATCAGAGACGTTGTGATCGGTCCGTGAATAGAATGAACGGCTGAGATTTGACGAGCTTAATGTTCACGTGTTCAAGAGTTGACGAACGACGCCGTTTAATTCAGTATGATGCTAAATAATTTCATTAAATTCCTACTTTTGGTAAAAATTGTTTACAGTTACATTACCAAGCCTAACATTTCCTTTGCATTGAGCTTGATTTTCGGTTTATTACAGTTCAACAAAAATAATACAGTTTCTTTAAATTAAATTAATAAAAGAAAGTAATTAAGAACAAATCACAAATTACTATGAAATTAAACCGCTGGTATAAGGCACTCCAGTTTTCCAAATCCAATCATCTTCGATGAATAAACCAGTGACCGTGAAATTAGCTGCATCAGTCGAATTAATCACGTGGTAACCAGGCCATGTAACCCGGTTTGTAGTGTTTGAACCAGGTCCGGTATTGTTATACTCTGCATAGTACAATGTACTTAACGCAAAATCACCGTTCCACTCTCTCCAACCAACCGGTTCAACAAAACCGTCTATGTACGATTGCATGTACACCGTCCGTGAATACTCTTTCCAGGGTCGACCCAAATACGTTCTAACCGTATAGTTACTCGAAACAAGATCATCAGCGGGCTTAATCGTACAGTTTTGGATCGACGTACCTGTGTTCTGGTTCGGATCAGACCGGCCTTGTGCGGTGATGGCATTGAACTGGTTCGGCATTGGTTTTCTCGGATATAAATTACAATTCTGAAATACCACTGCCGCATTTCCAAATATAAAATCGACCGTTCCATAGACATCGCATC